>NC_030819.1:12690292-13010387 GCF_001704415.2 Capra hircus
TCCTTTGCTCTATTTTGTACTTATTGAAGGGCAGCGAAGCCCTAGAAATCACCCCAAAGAGGGGTCTAACAGCCTCAACCCCCATGTTCATCCGTCTTCTTGTGCATCCGCTGTCCAGATGACAGAGGCCAGTGAGGTGCTGATAGATGTGCAGGGCTGGCCGGAAGGAGCATAGATTACAAAAATAACTTTCAGCATCTTCTTTCCCCGGGCTTTGCCCAGAAAGGTTTCTGTGGCAGCTCACAGGATGGCCATATCACGGGATCCCAGATTATCCTCAACGCGGAGTCATCAGACATCTGTTAACAAGACCTGAGGCAACTGGGGATGTGAAGGCATCTGCTTTCTGCTTCACTGTGCAGAAAGCTGGGCAAGGAGGAGGTTATCTTTTGATTCAATAACCAAATAGCCTTCTGCCCACTCTCCTGTGGTTGGTTCTGACCAGGAGTCAGCTAGTCACTGCTTGGTAATTTTGCTCAAAGAAATTTGGGTCCCTGTCTCTACTATGCTGCAAGAGATTTAGCCCCACTAATGGAGGGTTTGGGGTTTGGGGCTCCAGGGGGAAGGGATAACCTGGTTGAAACCCCCTGGGTCCTTATCCTTCGTGGTTATGAATAACACACACCCCCGACACACACCTCCCTGCCCCAAAAGCACAACCCCATGGAGGCATCATTTTTCTTTCACAGACTTAATCCTCCTAAATCCAAACACAGTACACTCTGATGGAATTGCAGCTTCTCCTAGATCCCAGTGGTACAAAGATAAATGCTTCCTGAGATAAATGCATCATTTACACATGTTCACCAAGAAACGGAATTAGGAAGATCACAAAGACTTGGATCGTTAGTAACAGACACTGGCATATGTCAACAGTTTTGATGCATCCTGCTTTTGAACCTTTATGCAACCTTTACAATATCATAACTTACTCATTATTTAGTCTCCTTTCATTTCCCTGGCAAATATAGAATGTTTTGTCTAAACTCAAAAATAAGAGAGAAAGAGGAAAATGGATGGAGTAAAACCCAAAACAGACAAATTCTAAATAATTGATAGTTGACTTAGAAGAGCAAATGCATAAATATAACTGGCAAAATATCGAATTTTGACTGTTTTATTATGTTTCTGTAAAAATGAAGAATTATACTGTAGATCCTGAATTATACCATGTAATTTAAAACAAAGGAGAAAATTATGGTTTCTTAAAAGCTCTGAACATCATCAGGCTTTCTGGCTCAAGTATGGATTAATGCTTATGGTGAGAGGCATCCTTTTTCCATTGGAACATGTCTACCAGCTAGATTGCAAACACATCTTCTTCAAATAAAGTAAAGATTAATATAATAGACATTTACATATAACATTCTTTAATACAAACGGCCGTTCTCTTCTTACTGAGTTCTGAAGAATTTTTTATTTATAAGCATTCCATCATTAAGCCAAATAGGGTAGCCCTCTAGCTGGAGAGCCCTGAATTTTGGAGTCAGTTCTAGGTTTCAACTTGGAAGTGTAGAAGGAGAATCTCGATTTAATGAACTATTACTTGGTGGTTCAGATGGGAAAGAATCTGCCTGCAGTGCGGAGACTGGGGTTTTATCCCTGGCTTGGAAAGATCCCCTGGAGAAGGAAATGGCTACCTACTTCAGCATTCTTGCCTGGAGAAGTCCAAGGACAGAGGAGCCTTGGTGAGCTACAGTCCATGGGGTGGCAAAGAGTCAGACACAACTGAGCAATTAACACACACACACACGCATAATAAATGGGAGAAATTTCAGTGTGTCTAAGGAAAGGGAAAAAGTAACAAGCAATACAGGGTGGAGTGGGCATGCAGGGGATGTTGAACTAAATCTGGGAAATGTAGGTTTTTGGAGTGAAATATTGTGCTCTGTGCACTCTCTCTTTGACCTCATACATTTACAGGGGGAAACAACTAAAAATCATAACACGTGTTTCAATGAATTATCAATAGAAATTTGCTCAATATGCAAAAAAAAAAAAAGTTATTAGGGGAAAATAAAAGAGGGCAGTGGTCCAGTGGTGAAGGGAAAGATCACAAAACAAGATCTCAAATCAAAGTCCTGTTATCAAGCCAGCTTCTCCTTCTCCAGGAACTTCAATGTGACTGAGTCCTAGAAACTTCCGAGTTGTTTGCATCAACAATAATAATGAGTGATGTGGTTTTGTTCTTAAATTTTGCATAGAGCTTTAATGTTCTCTCATTTACATCCCTTTCATTTTCATCATTGTTAACATCTAAGAAGTAGACAGGTCTTAAAAAATAGGGGAAAGAGCCAGTAAGAACTGAGAAGCAGGAAATTAGGAGTTTATCTCAGAGTATAAGCAGAGTAAGATTGTACCAGCACCAGAATCAACAACTATGATTTTAGTAAAGTGTGGATCAATATTTAATTAAACACATTAAGCACAGGGAATAAAACATGCAGATATCAGATATGCAAAAATATATTTGAACCCTATCACCCTATCACAAAAAGATTTTAAAATGCAAATCTTTTAATTATTCATTTCTCAATAAAGAGTGCTTTTAAAATATCACTGCTGTCTAAGAATATAATCTTAGAGTTATATAAAGTTTTGCCATACAGAATTAGAATTTTACTTCAGCTCTTCTTTTAAAAGTATTTTTAAACATTGCTATTACATCTGTCATAAGAACTATTTATTTTACACAACAGGAAAATACAAATTGTAATTATTTGAAGGTCACTTTACAAACTTATTCTTTAAATCCACGTTTCTTAGGTGATGGTTCTTGGACCACCCAAGCCAGAAGCATGTGGGGTACGGATCCCTGGGTCTTAGCCCTAGAATTCTGGCATCATGGGTCTGGGAAACAGCCTGGGTGTGGGGAATTTTCAAAACTCCCTAGGTGATCTTGATGTGCATTCAAGACTGAGAACTACTTACTACGCTAGACTCACTAAAGAAGAATGTCTGCTCATGGACCCTGAAATTCAAGGACCCAGGTGAATCTTTAACACAATAACTATAATATGAAAAAAAAAAAGTTTCTGATTCACATGTACTTGAGAAAGGGTCAAAGATATTCAAATGTACAACAAAATTCAATATCATCCATTGCTTTCATCCTCTCCATAGAGAAGGAGCAAAACTAATTCAGTAGTACGTAAGGTTATTTTAATATAAGCATAGTAAGGAGAATACCTCTTTAAAGTATATTAGTGAATCCGAAGGATATCTTTGTAATTTATCTCATTTAGTATGACAACAGACCCTTTTCCAAAAAGAGCAGCAAGACCCTGCAAGACTGGGTGTGTCTCTAAGGAGTGCGGAAGGTGCATTAAGCAGCCAGATTTTGTCTCATCTACTTTGCCTTCAGAGGAACTGGGCTTTTCTGTTTGTTTTGTTTTCCACTTACTTTCAGCTCCTCATGGACTTGGCAGTCAGACCTTAAAGGTATTCTAGCTGAACCACTTCCCAAAGTAAGAAACTCCTCTGTGTCCAAAATAAGCCAGGAGCCTCACTGCCTGTTTTTAGTCTCATCCTTACATGGTTTTCAAGTACAGTTGGCCCTTGAACAATGTACTAACCCTTCAGTGCACTGGAAAACTCTTATAACTTATAAGGAACCCTCCACACAAACAAGGTACCTTTGTATCCAAGACTCCTCATCTGAGGATTTAACCAGCTTCAGATGGTATGAGCCAAGTCATTCAGTCATGTCCGACTCTTTGTAACCCCATGGACTGTAGCCCGCCAGGCTCCTCTGTCCATGGGATTTTCCAGGCAAGAATACTGGAGTGGGTTGCCATGCCCTTCTCCAGGCGATCTTCTCAACCCGGAGATCAAATCATCCTCTCTTGTGTCTCCTGCATTGGCAGGCAGCTTCTTTTCCACTAGCGCCACCTGGGAAGCCTAGTAATGTAGTATTTATTATTGGGGGGAGGGGGGAGGGGGAAATCCCTTCCACTAGCGCCACCTGGGAAGCCTAGTACTGTAGTATTTATTATTGGGGGGAGGGGGGAGGGGGAAATCCCTGTTTGAATGGACTTGAAGTTCAAAGCCCTGTTGTTAAGGGTCAACTGTAATTGAGACTGTCAGATGGGAAAAGGCTAGTGAGGTGTTACTTCATAAGGATATGATTTAGAATCCAAAGTCAGACACAGGAGGATGAGACGATCTTAGCTTTCCCTAACATCTTTTTAAAAGGAATCTTCAAAAATTTCTTACTAACATTTTCTTTCTTTTCCACATTATTCAGAATAAGAGGAAATAAAGAAAGTCATTCAAAACGAGCCAAAAACATTTTCATAGTAGGATCAGCAGAGCCTTATGATAAAGTAAGGCATCAGAAGATTAGACTACAATCATAATCTTCTTGCAATGAGTCGTGAATTTAATTACTGTTAGCCTGAACCTCCTCATTCACAATATGGAGATAAAAGCATACCCCTTACTACACTCAGGTATACTACATCCAATACTGTACATCAAAGCACTCTCTCAACTGGGATAATCAGTTCATTAGCTATTAATAGCCTAATTATTCATATCATCTACTTTTATTTAATATACCATTCTCACATAGTGTTTCCAATAATATTTTAGGCTCCAGGTTAAGCTCTCATGAATATCTGGTATATAAGTGTCCTTTTGCCTCCTCTTGTATTTTTTAATTATACAAAAACATCATAAATCATGCATGTGTATGCTCAGTCAAGTCAGAACCTTTGCAGTTCCACAGACTGTAGTCCACCAGGCTCTTCTGTCCATGGAATTTTCCAGGCAAGAATTGGAGTGGGTTGCCATTTCCTACTCCAGGGGGTTTTCCCGACCCCGCGACTGAACCCACATCTCTTGTGTCTCCTGCATTGGCAAGTGGATTCTTTACTACTTGACCATTAAGCAACTCTGCTATCAATAGAAACCAAGCCTGACAGGATATTAGCCGCTCCAGTATTCTTGCTGGAAAATCCCATGGACAGAGGAGCCTGGCGGGCTACAGCCCCTGGGGTTGCAAAGAGTCGGACACGACTGAGCGACTTCACTTTTTTCCTTTCCTTTCTTTTACTGATAGCTGGTGACTGACATTTTCTTGGCGCCCTCCCCGGCTCCTTTCCCCAAAGCAGATGAAGGTCTAATCTTTCCCAAAGCCCAAGAGGGATTCAACACGAATCCCATTTGTCCTACACCCAACAAAGGAGCACTGAGACATTTCCCCCTCCCCTATTCATGTCAGTATGTCCTACAAACTATCCAGAAGGTACCCAATTTTGGCCCAGAAACTAGTGTCCCCGGGGTCTTCATGTCCCTGCAGAGTGGAGTCTCTTTTAACCTGAAACATCCAACTTCTTTTAACTTGAAAGCCAAGTCTATTTTTACCTCCCCAGGAAGAGCCACAGCTGTTGCTTTGCTTGGATCATACCAGCACCCAGTCCTTCAACAACGGGCCCGGCCCCTACTTTCAGCCAGGATCACTCAACAGTCCACCTCCGTCCCGTCTTCCTGAACTATGTCCTCACGCTCTCTGGAGGACCCAGCCGAGGTCCCTCTCCCGGGCCCCTGCCCAGTGCTGGGATGGGCTGGCTCTCGTGTGTCCCATCTCTTCCACCCTAAGCCCACTCCTCCCTTACCTGGATACTCAGCTGGTAAATCTTCCCTTGGCCAAGGCTGGAGGGATCAATCCACTTCCTGCAGCTCTACCTAATTACACCAAAGCTCCCAGAATTTTTTAATGCTTTCGGCATGTTCAGACCAACAGTATGAAGAATCTCCAAATCTGTGTGATGTCCCTCTGCACAGCAGCAGGTCCACTGGTGGCCGTTTCTGACACCTATGTGTCAATGAGGGGACCTGTCAATTTCATTCATGAAAAGCTTATTAAGCCAGATTAAGGGCTTCCCAGATGGTGCTAGTGGAAAAGAATCTGCCTGCCAATGCAGGAGATTTCAGAGACACAGGTTCAATTCCTAGGTGGGAAGATCCCCTGGAGAAGGAAATGGCAACTCACTCCAGTATTCTTGCCTGGGAGAATCCCATGGACAGAGTCCATGGATTCTGTCTGGCGGGCTATAGTCCATGGGGTCACAAAGGAGTCGGACACAACTGAGTGTTTGAGCCGAAACTAAAAAGATCCTGCAATTGCAGATTGCCAGACTCCACTTCCAATTTCTATTTCATTTGTACTTCTAACAGTTTCTCGGGTAACATTGATGTTGCTGGTCTGAGAACCCCATATGTAGGACCAGTTAGTAGTTAAAAAGAAAGAAAACTTTAATGACGGGAAGCAAGGTTTTCTAAAAGTGTACTGATCAATTTGCCCATAGAGCTAGACAGTTTTCCACATTCCTACTCAGAAATCCAGTCCAAAAATTTTAAAGCAATGTGTTTATGATAAGCTGTTCAACACTCTGACCACCAGTCAATTATGGAGCGCAGATAACCCATCAAAGGTAGAAGCAGTTTTAGGAGGGAAAAAATTGATCCTGGGTAAAGGGGCCTTGAAAATACATTCATTCACATTAACAACCATAATTTGTTTCTAGTGAAAATAATAGTTCCATTCACCTTGCCTCATTAGAGCCTTCTCAAGCAGCCTCTCCAAAGATTGTGATTTCACCCCAAAGGCAAAGATGAAGTTGGCATCCAGAACCTACTATTGCATCCATCAGAAATAGTGCAAGCCATTAAGCAGTGCTTAATATTCTTTTCATTTTGCAAAGTTTCAAACCTAAAGAATATTATAGTAAAATACCAGCGTACCCTTCTCTGAGATTCATCAATTATTATTTTACCACATTTGTCTTCTCTCTCTGTCTCTCTCTGTCTCTGTCTCTCTCTGTCTCTGTCTGTCTCTCTGTCTGTCTGTCTGTCTGTCTCTCTCTCTATATATATAGATATAGATATAGATATAGATATAGATATATGCTCTGCTTAGTCGTTCAGTCATGTACAACTCTTTGTGACCCCATGGATTGAAACCTACCAGGCTCCTGTGTCCATGGGATTCTCCAGGCAAGAATATTAGAGTGGCTTGCCATGCCCTCCTCCAGGGGATCTTCCCAACCCAGGGACCAAACACAGGTCTCCCACATTGCAGGTAGATTCTTTACCATCTGAGCCACCAGGGAAGCCCATATATATATACACACACACATACACACACACACACACATACACACACACACACACAAACATTACTATAAGTTCTGTAGTCGGTTGAAATTGCAGATGAGGAAGAAGCAGAGAGGGTTGCTGATTATAAATTATATTTGGATTAACCTCTGCATTGTTTGAGGGTCAGCTGTATATTTCTTCCCTTCCTACAGCATCTTCTAAGAATACATTTTTCCTAAGTAACTACAAAACTATTATTATACCTAAGAAACTAATATTCATTCAATTTATGACCCATTTCATGCATTGGAGAAGGAAATGGCAACCCACTCCAGTGTTCTTGCCTGGAGAATCCCAGGGATGGGAGAGTCTGGTGGTCTGTCATCTATGGGGTCGCACAGAGTCGGACATGACTGAAGCGACTTAGCAGCAGCCCCATACGGCCTATGTTCAAATTGTTCCAATTGTTCTCAAGGCCCCCACATAGTTTTTTGTCATTTCCTCTCCTCTTTATTTTTAATCCAGCATCTAAATTTCATGGAATGCGTTAGGTCTCTCTAAATCTTTTTAATTTAAATATTCCCTCTGCTTTTTTTTAATGAATCATAATATTAACTATTTAAAGAATCCAGGCTAGCTGTCTGTCACAATCTCCCTCTTTCTGGATTTGTCAAATTCTTCACGATTAGATTCAGCTTAACATATTTGGCATGAATATTACCTAGGTGATATTAACATCAGATCAGGAGACATACAATGTCAGATTGTTCCATCACTGACAATATTAGGTTTGATCACATGGATAAGGTAGCTTTCACTGTAGAGATGTATTTTTCATTCTGTAAGAGATAAGTAATCTGAGAGAAGAGACTTCAAGACCATGTGATTATCCTGTGAGTACCATCTTCCTCCAAAAGGTTTAGTATCCACTGATGATCCTCAACTGATCAATCATTGAATTAAAGGTTGTCACATTGATTTTCTTATTCTGTCTCCTCTATAATTATTAGTTATCATTCTTCTGTTAAAAATGGATCTCTCTTTATATCTATATATATAAATAATACACATAAGCATATATATTGCTGTGGACTTATACTTTTACTTTTTATTTAATGTGTTATGATTCATTATCATAATTGTTTTGATGTTCATACTGTATGAATTTAGCCAGTTATATCTACTTCATCCCAGTTCCCAGAGGCAGACACTTTCTCATTTTGATTAGCATTTTGTTGAGTTGCTTAAGTTTTTCAATGGACTCTCATATTAATGGATTTTTATATTTTCTATGAGAAATTATTTACATAGATTAGGTAGGTGGGTAAATTATTGATCATCTAAAGTTAGCTTGAATCAGAAGATATTGGTTCCAAGACACTCCACAGATACCAATGTTCAAGGGTGTCCAAATCCCTAATATAAAATGGCACAGTATTTGTATATAACCTATACGTATCCTCTGATATGCTTTAAATCATCTTCAGATTACTTATAATGTCTAATACAATGTAAATACTATGGAATGAAAATAGCTATCAATGTATAGGAAATTCAAATTTTGATTTCTGGAGTTTTCTGGAAGTTTTTGCCAAATATATTTAATCCTCTTCCTCTGTTGGTTGAACATGCAGTTTCAGCCCTCAGGTACAGAGGATTGACAATTGGAATATTGACATACAATATGGTTGTATCAGTTCAATTCGGTACAGTTCAGTTGCTCAGTTGTGTCCGACTCTTTGTGACCCCATGGACTTCAGCACACCAGGCCTCCCTGTCCATCACCAACTCCCGGAGTTCACTCAAACTCATGTCCATTGAGTCGGTGATGCCATCCAGCCATCTCATCCTCTGTCGTCCCCTTCTCCTCCTGCCCCCAATCCTTCCCAGCATATTTGATAGCAAATAATTCTTTAATTTCATTTTAATGGGGTTTATTTCAGACTACTTTATTTAAATAAAACTGCTAATACTAATAGTAAAGTGGTATTAAAAATTAAAATTTAACCAGATTCTCACAATCACACGTTACCTTTTCTTTTCCATTTTGTCACCTCTATGCATTTTATATTATAATAACAATAGTTGTATTATTATTTGTTGTTATCTGCTAAAAAGAAAAAACAGTAAAATTATTCACTTTTTCAGAGGAACCAAACATAAACTGAAGATGTATGGAGTTTCATATCATATATCATAAAACTAAACCCTATCACAGATGAAAATTTTAAATTAATAAATTTTTATTAAAAGAATAATTCAGACAAGAACAAAAAGAAAAGTTTAAAAGGACAAGGTGAAATACAGTGAAATTATGTTTTCCTTCTATACAAAACTCTGTCTCTCTGTCCTCAAAATCAATTCAAAATGAACAGTAGTTCATGAAAGACTCTAGTCCCAAACCATCCAGCTAAACTGCTCCCAAATTCCTGACACACAGAAACTATGTGACTTAATAAATATTTATTGTTGTTTTAAGTCATTAAATTTGTTATACAGTAGTAATATATCTTCTGACTGGCAATTTTATTGGGAAGGCATTGAATTTATAGACTAGTTTATAGAGAATAAACTGCTTCATAATATTGGACATTTCTATTGACATGGAACTTCTTTCCTTTCATGGAGTTCAAAATTAAGTCTTGGTCATCTATGTCTGGCACATTTCTCTTATTAATTTTGTTGCCTTCCTTCTATTTTATATTCTAAATTATATTGATACTGTCCATTTTAATGCTGTTACCCTTCTATTAATTTTGTAACCAGCCAATTTGCTGAATATCATCATTTTTCTAGTAGTCAGACAACTGACTGGTTGGATTTTTCAACTGTGCAATTATATCATCTACAAATAATGATAATTTTGCCACACATTTTCCTTTTTATAGCTATTATTTCTCTCTAGCTATTATTATTTTGTAATTGTAATGACTAAGGAATAAATATTAATTCTAAAAACATATGATGGCTGAAGATACTTTATGTATCAGCAATATTTATCAGTTTGATTTCTTCTATTTTTCTGAATATTAATGTAATTAAAGACTGATAGATCTCCCAGTTTGGCTGAAATGGTTACCAATTTTAGCCTATAAAATCTCATTTTGAATAGAAACATTTAACACTTAATTTTTAAGTTATAACAAATCAAACCTTGTTTTCAAGATTTTAGTAATATGACAAAAAAATGTAAAAAGGTGACTAAAAGATGACAGTGGCTGTTGTCATGGTTCATTATCTTTCATTTACTATCTTTAATCCTATCTGACCTTTAACCAAAAGACTTAATTATCTTCCTAACCCAAGGAAAGTTGAAATCAAAACTACATAAATAAATAAAAACATGTCCCTAAATGACAGTTTAACATTGCGAAGGAACAGCATCTTGATACTACTTAGGAAAATAAAACCTTCTCAAACAAAATCTTCTTTTAATAACATTCAAAAGTAATGCAATTTTGGAAATACATAAGCTAAAAAAATTTTTCAAGATGAAACAAATAGGGAGGAAGCAGTGGGGAGTATTTTTGATACCCAGGAAGATGAGAACTCTACAAGGTTACTGATAGATCGACTTTTAATAATGTTGAAAGCTTGCAAACCCTCTCTCTTCACTGTGCTGCTCTAAGAGAATACACTAGCAGGTATTCAAACACCCGCCAAGGATTTTCCATTTCACTAGTCTATCCATGTGAAGGAAAGGGAAGCTAAAGTAACACCTGGGTAAGTAAAAGTTCGTTATTACCTAGAGTCGGTTGGCGTCAATTTTTTTTTCCTTATCTGTGTCCAGCAGAAGAATGTCTAGCAATTTATTCAGAAGGAAAAATGAACATTTAAGTTAGCGTTGGAGAGCCTGCATTTTACAGATTCTAATTCTAGAAACAGTATATCACATATAAATCATAATTCTGCTCCAGAAGACCTTTTTCTGCACTTTTCAGATGGATGTGATGCCAAGACTTTCCAAAGTGACTTATCACAATGCCAGATTGATAAGCAGGTTTGATCAACACTAGCAGAATCATCTCACGCCAAACATTACAGGATTTACAAGAGTACAGACCGTGACGGTAACATGTAAGCTGGCTTTTTCTGTGCTTAACTTGGAACGGCAGACGTGTTCAGCTCCAACCTTTTCAAGTCTTAACATCTGTTGTGAGCATGATGAAAAACAATAGACTTGGGAAATTGGATTTATTTCAATACTAATTTCAGTGGGCTGAGTCAATGTAGCTACAGGATTGACATGAATAATGACGAGAACAGGAAAGACTATTTAATCCAGACAAGGAAATTAGGGTTTTAGGGGACTCTGCAGATTTGGATCCACTCTTAGGAGGCTGCAGAACAGTGTTTCAAATACTCCCTTCAGAAGCCTGGTGTAAGATTTGTTGCAACACCTTAGTCAATAACTAAGGAGAGAGGGTTTCATTTTTACTTCTTGTACCAGCTGAACTAGGATTATATGATTTCTCTTGAAATAATTTGTTGATTTGCTGTATCCCTTTGCACAACTCCAGTCAACATTTACACCAACAACATTTAGTTTTTATATATAACTGAATCGAAAGTCACTCTGCTGTGTTCAACTCTTTGCAACCCCATGGTCTATACAGTCCATGGAATTCTCCAGGCTAGAACACTGGAGTGGATAGCCTTTCCCTTCTCCAGGGGATCGTCCCAACCCAGGGATTGAACCCACATCTCCCACATCATAGGCAGATTCTTTACCAGCTGAGCCACAAGGGAAGCCCAAGAATACTGGAGTGGGTAGCCTATCCCTTCTCCAGCAGATTTTCCCAACCCAGGAATCGAACCAGGGCAAGCGAATTCTTTAACAACTGAGCTTTCAGGGAAGCATAGATTCTCCTTAATCTTTGCTAAATAAACACATCAAGGTCTTGGCATTAAAAAATTCTACCACATTTTATTTGTAAAATTTTCTCTTCCTCTCTTAATTCTACTGAGCTGAAATGAAAAAAATGGTTTAAACATTTGCCTTGTGTTGCAATAAAGTCCTGTAATACATATTTGAAAACTGAGCTTGCTGTATAGAAAGATGACGGGCAAGCTAAAACTTGCATTAAGCTACACCATCAATATACTCTTAGAAGTGGAGTGAATCTCAATCTTCATGGGGTTGAAATACAATACCCCTGGATATTTACTTATTCAGGAGGTGTGACATTCCATTTAAATTTTTGAAAATAATATACAGCACTTTTGGAGAGAGTTGTTTGGAAAGAGAGAGAAACTTAATCAAAGAAAAATACGATTCAAACACAATCATCACCACAATAAGTTCCTTAAAAACCTAATACAGAATGCACAAACACACCTGACTTGACTTATTTATTTAAAATATGGAGAAAAGCTAAAATCCTATAGATTGCTTTACTTTTTAAATTTAGCAGACCAATGCCCATCAATAACAGAAAACAAGTGAATATCACACTAATACTATAAGATTATAGCAACTTCAGAAGAAAATTAAAATCAAACACTGGACTAAATGTGAAATCAAATCTTTCATTTAGGTTTACCAATTTCTATGCATAGGGAACAGAATACTTAGGGTATCAGGAATCAGTTAAGGACAGATTTTTGCAGGATATAGATTGTCATGAAATTTTAATTTTGTAAAAGCTAAATTTGTTTATCCTCTTTTCCTGTTGGTTGCCTGTATTCAAAATATCCTTAAATTTTACCTACAACATCATCAGTAAAAACCAGCTGCCACATATAACAAATGACACTCTGATTAGTTATCAGGCTTTTCTTCACTTTTATTCCTCTCTGAGAAGAAAAAAAACTCTAATCTTTAAGAGCATGTGTGGCCGAAAGAGATCTAGACACGAGGAGATTGGCTGTTCCTGTAAGTGCCCGCCACTACGAAGAGTGCCTTGGCAAAGCAGTTAAGACCTTTGTGAAGCTGGACTATCCTAACTGCCCTGGATGTAGGGTCTCTGGATGACAAAATAGATGTCTGCAGTCATAAAGACAAGTCAAGGTCCCTCTGTGAGACAACCTTTCACAACACAACATTTAGCCATTGTTCATTGAATCCACAAGTATATATGTTGGTTTCAGTAATCTTGACAAATAGTCTTTTAGGAAAAAATAAATGTTATGAAAGGCATATTTACCAATTATGTCACAATCAGAGCTACGTTTCATCTTATGTGGCTAGTCATTGATTAGCACAATTTCAAAAAGCTGAAATACTTTCCCAGGCATATTCCGCAGATCCTCTAAATGTGATACAATCCACAGCTTTTAGAGTTACATGAATAGCCAACACCTCCTGATGCTGGGTAATTGGAACCACAGTAACAGGTCCTCAAAGTGACTCTAATGGATTTTGAATGTTATACCTCCCTAGATGGCTTTCTCTTTGCAGAATCTATACCCAACACTCCGGACTTTTCCAGTAGAGTGCCACTGTAATATTGCAGAAAAGCAAGTGTTAGTGGCTCTCCACAACCTGTAGATTTTCTAAAGCAAGCACCTCCTCCTACATTTTTGCTGATGCCATTGGTAAGTATTCTCTGACTGCATAATATGGACATTTAAAGTTTATTTCTTCAACAAATACTTACTGAGTGCTTACTCTATACCTGAGAAAATGCCAAGGGCTAGAGACACAGAATGGATAAGAGATCTATGCTGCTTGCCTTATAGGGCCTGAAGTCAATTGGGAAATACCAATAATTAAACAATAGCTCTTCAGTAAGAGCACTTTAGAAAGCTAAAGTAGGGGCACTCGGCCTAGTCAGGAGGAAGGGGAAGTGAATAAGGGAGTCTGGGAAAGTATCTAGAAAAAGTGTCATTTCCAGGTGGCACTAGTGGGAAAGAACCTGCCTGCCAACTGCAGGATACAAAGAGATGCAGGTTTGATCCCTGGGTTGGGAAGATCCCCTGGAGAAGGGCACGGCAACCCACTCCAGTATTCTTGCCTGGAGAATCCCGCAGACAGAGGGGCCTGATGGGCTACAGTCCATAGGGTCACACAGAGTCAGACACAACTAAAGCAACTTAGCATGCAAAAGATGATTGGAAAAAGATACAGGAAAAGGAGGCAGAGGATAAGAGTGGAATTTTTCCTAATCACAGAATATGTATCATATATTCTGATCCTCTGAATTCCAAGGCCAAAAAAAATGTGATATCACTGCCCAACATCTATTCCATTTGTATTATGAATTTCTATTAATGTTAACTATGATCTAGTCAAAAAGAAGAAATTATTATGGATTCCAGATATTAGGCAATCCTGCAACACAAAATTCTTAAATTTCCGCAAATTGCCAAGATGGAATATATACACAAGGCTACTGCTTTGACCAGGCTGCTGGTTTCACTGATGAAATTAAATTTTCTGAACAATGACTGATAAAGATAATTGTCTCAAGCCTGAAAATTAGGAGAAGAGACAGCAAAAGAGCATAATGAGGCATGAATACGGTTGGGATGTGTGGCCAACCATTACATGCTGTGTTGGCAATCCCATCATACATTTCATGACAGAATGGAAGTGTGGGCAGAAAAATTCAGGGACACAGGCTATACCAGTTGTTGATGTCTGTACAAAAATTACCATAAAACTTAATAGCTTAAAACAACAGAGCACACTTATTATCTCATAGCTTCTGTGGATCACAAATTCAGGCACAGCTTGTCTGAGTCCTAGCCTTCAGGATATTAGCAAGTTGTAATGAAGGCATCAAAGTTGAGTCTCATCTATAGCCTTGACTTCAGAAGAACCTACTTCAAGTTTATGTGGTTGTTTACAGGATTCAATTCTTCACTGGTTGTTGGATAGAAGTCACCCTCAGTTCCTTACCATGGGAACTTCTCCACCATGACACCTTGTTTCATCAAAGCATATAAGCCAAGAAGCCAAGAGAGTCCATTATCAGGATAGAAATCATACATACACATTGTTGCTGTTGTTGTTCCTCAGTCACCCAGTTGTGTCCAACTCTCTGAGACCCAACAGACTGCAGCAGGCCAGGCCTCCCTGTCCCTCACCATCTCCCAGAGTTTGTCCAAGTTCATGTTCATTACTTAGGTGATGCCATCCAACCATCTCATCCTCTGACACGCCCTTCTCCTCCTGTCCTCAATCTTTCCCAGTACCAGGGACTATTCCAGTGAGTTGTCTGTTCACATCAAATGACCAAAATACTGGAGCTTCAGCATCAGTCCTTCCAGTGAATATTCTGGGTTGATCTCCCTTAAGATTGACTGGTTTGATCTCTTTGTTGTCTAAGGGACTTTCAGGAGTCTTCTCCAGCACCACAGTTTGAAGACATCAATTCTTTGGCATTCTGCCTTCTTTACACCCAGCTCTCACAACTGTATGTGACCACTGGGAAGACCATAGCCTTAACTATACGGACATACACATCACTACATATAAAATAGATAATAAGGGCCTACTGTATAGCACAGGAAACTCTGCTCAGTACTCTGTAATGGCCTATATGGTAAACAAATATGGAGCAGAAGAGGTGGCAAGAATAGACAGAAGAACTATACAAAAAAGATGTTAATGACCCAGATAACAACAATGGTGTGATCACTCACCTAGAGCCAGACATCCTGGAATGTGAAGTCAAGCGAGCCTTAGGAAGCACCACTACGAACAAAGCTACTGCAGGTGATAGAATTCCAGTTGAGCTATTTCAAATCCTGAAAGATGATGCTGTGAAAGTGCTGCACTCAATATGTCAGCAAATTTGGAAAACTCAGCAGTGGCCACAGGACTGGAAAAGGTCAGTTTTCATTCCAATCCCAAAGAAGGGCAATGCCAAAGAATGTTCAAACTACTGCACAATTACACTCATTTCCCATGCTAGCAAAGTAATACTGAAAATCCTTCAAGCTAGACTTCATTAGTACGTGACCCAAGAACTTCCAGATGAAGAAGCTAGACTTAGAAAAGGCAAGGAGCCAGAGATCAAATTGTCAGCATCCATTGGATCATAGAAAAAACAAGAGAATTCCAGAAAAACATCTACTTCTGCATATTTGACTAAGACAAAGCCTTTGACTATGTGGATCACAACTGTGGAAAATTCTTAGAGATGAAAACAGCAGACCACCTGACCTGCCTCCTGATAAATCTGCATGCAGATCCAGAAGCAAGTTAGAACCAGACATGGAACAACAGACTGGTTCAAAATTGGTGAAGGAGTACATCAAGGCTGTATATTGTCATCTTGCTTATTTAATTTATATGCAGATTACATCATGAAAAATGCTGGGCTGGATGAGGCACAAGCTGAAATCAAGATTCCCAGAAGAAATATTAATAACCTCAGATATGTAGATGACATCACCCTTATGGCAGAAAGCAAAGAGGAACTAAAGAGCTCTTGATGAGGGTTAAAAAGGAGAGTGAAAAAGATGGCTTAAAACTCAACATTTAAAAAACAAAGATCATGGCACTCAGTCCCATCACTGCATGGAAAATAGATGGAGAAACAATAGAAACAGCAGCAGACTTTATTTTCTTGGACTCCAAAATCACTGCAGATCGTGACTGCAGCCATGAAATTAAAAGACACTTGTTCCTTGGAAGAAAAGCTACAGTGTATAAAAAAAGTAGAGACATTACTTTGCCCATAAAGGTCCATATAGTCAGAGCTATGGCTCTTTCAGTAGTCTTGTATGGATGTGAGAGTAGGACTGTTAAAGAAGGCTGAGCACTGAAGTATTGATGCTCTTGAACTGTGGTGTTATAGAAGATTCTTGATAGTCCCTTGGACTGCAAGGAGATCAAACCAGTCAATTCCAAAGGAAATCAACCCTGAATATTCATTGGAAAGACATGGTGAAACTGAAGTTCCAGTACTTTGGCCTGATGTGAAGAGTTGACTCATTAGAAAAGACCCTCATGTTGGGAAAGAATGAAGGTAGGAGGAGAAGGGGATGACAGAGGATAACATAGTTGGATGGCATCACCGACTCAATGCATACGCGTTTGAGCAAGCTCCAGGAGTTGGTGAAGGACAGGAAAGCCTGGCATGCTGCAAACCATGGGGTCGCAATGAGTCGGACATGACTGAGCGACTGAACAACGATATATTTGTATGACAGATTCACTTTGCAGTATACCTGAAATTGAACTGGCACAACACTATAATTCTAATAAAAACTAAATCCAATAAAAACTTGAAAAAAAAAGAAGTCATGAGCTCTTAAAAGTGACATTTTTCCAATATTACCATATTCTGTACGTTAGAAGAAAGTTACTCAAAGGGAAGGGATTATCTGAAGCCACTGATACCAGGACACTGGGGTCACTGGGGGCCATCTGAAAGGCTGTCTGCTTTACAGGCTGACTGGGGGTCCGTTCTGGTATGATTTTGATCAGTGTGAAATGTGCTCAAGTTTTAGTACATTTTCAATTTTCTAACAATAAAATGCAAACAAGTGTCTGTTTTTCTTGGCTTTATTTTTTTAAGCAATATTTAGGATGGTAACAAGCATAGCTGGTTCCAGCAGAAAACTGTACTATATATAGATAAGGAATCAAAATTACCTACTCTTTTCATATACAACACAAATGAATGACATGTAAACACTGTCCTCCAGTAGACATGAAAGAAACAAAGGAAAGACAAATGATAAATATGTATTTTGGGTATGGCCAAGATGTATTCTACTAGCCAAATAAAATTCTTTCACACCTAGTGGTTTTGAAATCCATTGGCAACATATCCTCAGACTGTTCCAGTAAATAATACTGAACACTAGATATATGCACACACACTTAAAAATTAATCTAGTCACTAAGACAAACCTTCTTTAGAAAAAAAGCTGTCTAGCCTGATATCAACAAAACTCTGAAACAACAATATGGAATATTTCAGGTAAATTGCTAGAGTCTATATTTTGTTTTCTAAGTAATTGCATTTCTCAAGGATTGATGATAGCCTTCTGAAAAACAAGGCACTGTAAGCTCACTTTGAGGAAGATTTCTCCCAAAGGCTGCCTAATTCAATGCAAATATATCTCTAAAAGAAAACAAACAGCAAAGTGTCCCTCAGTAACCCTCATTCTAGGGCATTTCTCAAATTCTGCCTCAATCCATGCTGTGGGGTGAGATTATTACTATCCCAAATGTTTCTTCAACATGAAACCTGAAGATAATTTGCCTAGAAAACGTGGCTCTGTTGTATTACTTTGGTTCAAATCCACACACAATTGAAAGAGAATTTTCCTGTCCTTATTATTTGCATGCAGACAATCAAATAATAAGAAAGCAAGACAAAAGATCCTGTCATAATATCCCTCATCCACCTAAGGGCAACACAGGTGTTTGCATAAGACCTGAATCAGCAGGCTCAGCACGCTGATTCTTAGGGGGGTGGTCTAGAACACCAACGACATTATTCACAAGCAATGACCTTCACTAAACAAAAATATCCAGTATGAAAGTAACTTCAAAAAGAGGACGTGAAATACAAACCAAACACTTTTGTGTAGTAGAGGATAGTTCAAGGTCAGTGTGTGTTACTAACCACCACAGGAGAGAGTACAAATTCAATAAACATACCCAAATGCAATATGCCTACTCACCATGTTTAAAAAGTAGCCAATCAATAACAAAGAGAAAGAGTGGTGGCAATGCATAACCAAATCTATAAATATTCATTAGGCAACACAGTGTCATATGACACAAAACTCATATGCTTGGCATCCCAAGTATCTATCAACTACCAACTGTCTGACCTTGGGCAAGTCTTAATTTTGAGAATCACTCTAGGAAATGACAATTATACCTACCTCTCTGAAGCATCTCTTTCTTCCTGATTAGTCTACAGATTTTTCGGTTTCATCATAAGTAAAAGGCATAAATAAAAAAGGATTATATATTAAAGAATCTGCGAGACAAACTATTTTCTTTAAGCCTCGATGTCCTCATCTGTAAAACAAAGATGAAAATAGTGCCTATCTTAGGACAGCTTTGAAGAGTCTTTGTGAAAATTAAAATGTTAATATTTTTTAAAAGGCTTCATCTGGCACCTACATATACAGGTATATGTTAAAGCAAAAATAAATAAAACATAACAAGTGGGTGAATAAAGGCTTTCTTGGCCTTTTGGCTAAGATCAAGTGGTGGCTCAGACGGAAAGTGTCTGTCTACAATGTGGGAGACCTGGGTTCGATCCCTGGGTCGGGAAGTTCCCTGGAGAAGGAAACGGCAACCCACTCCAGTACTCTTGCCTAGAAAGGAGGGAAGTTCCCTGGAGAAGGAAACGGCAACCCACTCCAGTACTCTTGCCTAGAAAGTCCCATGGACAGAGGAGCCTGGTGTCCATGGGGTCGCAAAGAGTTGGACACGACTGAGCGACTTCACTTTTATTTTTTCTTTTTATGAATAAGGAGTGACAAGAAAGAAATAAGGGGAGTAGAAGGATAATTAAAAGTTGAAGAATTAGCAGAAAAAAAGAATGGAAGTTACAGTCATGAGGATAATATCCTTGCCCACTGCCCCAGCACAAGGTGTCAAGTTCCTGTCTCCAGAACCTATGGGTACAAAGATCCTCAAGGAAAACATGCCTCAAGTTTAACAAAATGTGATGTGGCAAAGGAAAATGAAGATTGCTAATCAGCTGACCTTATAACAGAGATTATTCTGGATTATCCAGGTGGGTCCAACGTAACCACAAGGGTCCTTAAACTGGAAGAAAGAGGCATTAGAGGAGGTTTGAGTCATGCAGTGTGAGAATTGGCCCTGCCTTTGCCGGCTGTGAAGATGGAAGGGAGCCACAAGCCAAAGAATGCAGACAATTTCTAGAAGCTGGAAAGACAAACAAACAAAAAAAATGAATTCTCTTCTCGAGCTCCAACAAAAGAGTGCAGACTTGCTAACACCTCAATTTTAGCCCAGAGAGACAAATATTGGACTTTTGACCTGCTCTGTTTTAAGCCATTAAGTCTGTAGTGATTTTGTATGGCAGCAATAGGAAACACACAGGAAGTGTGGGGCAAAGCAAGATAGCATACCTTTCAGACAGAAAAGAAACAGACTAATGAGTCTGGTTGCTATTGATGCTGGACAGAAAGAAACTCCTTCTATTAGGACATAATTCCTTTCAGATGAAAGGAAAGTTTCCATGAATCTTTGGCTAGTTTGGCTATTGTGACAGGTCCCTTTAAGAGAAGAGAGAAGCAGTACAATATTGAGTACAGAATACAGATATGGAGAGAGAAGCCATGGTATTTAGCCCCGAATACTTAGAAACCCTTTCTGAAATATATCCATTTTCTCTAAATCAGAGTCACAGATGGAAGCATTTCTTTTTGAATAACACAAACCCCAACAATAGTGAGAAGAACAGAAATGTGCCCAGATAAATGAGCTGCACTCGACACAGCATGGCTTCTCTCTAGATAGGGTAAAAAATTTAGCTGATAATTAAGCATCAAATGAACCATTTGAAAATTTCAGTGCCATGAGCATAGGAAAATTAAATTAAATCAGAATTAACATATTAGGTCTGGGTTGACTAAAGACAGATTATTGCTTTGTCTGGATTCTGTCTTGTTAAGGAGAAGCTATTCTTCAAAACATTCAAGTTAAAAACACAATTGATAGGATGGCATTAGCAAGTAAACATGATAATTAAATCATTTAAGTTCAAACTAATGTGCAACAGAATGTTCTGTTGGTTACAAGGGCGACGCTTCAGGGGAACTATATGAACGTGTTTGTTATTCAGTTCAACACAACACCTACTGTAGAGCTAGGCATAGTATTAAATGGTTAGACTTTGAAGCTAATAAGACACAGTACTTACCCTTCACAAAATTCAAAGTCTAAAGGAAGGAGATGTGGGTGGTAAACAAGGAGCTAAACTATAACAATATGCAGAGAAATATAAACTGCCACTGGATCTCAATGAGTCAAAATATGAAAAGTAACCGTTTGCTTATAGAAGCCCCATCCTGTGAATGACAAAGTTAAAAAAATGTTTTTCAATCAATAAGATCTCAGGTTGGACAAAAAGTCTGTTTGGGGTCTTTTTTCCATGGACAATTTGGCTAACCAAAATATTATTTTTACCATCAATTGATCCATAAATCTTACGAAAATCATGGACCTTTCTTTGGGAGGAAGACTAAGGAGTCTGGTTGGCATTGATGCTAAAGAATAAGAAACTCCTATTGGTACCTAATTCCCTTTGGATAAAAGGAAAGTTCAGGGGTGAAGAGAAGGTAATGAATATAAACATACTCACGCATGAATACATTCAGTTTCAGGGGGTTCATCTGAACTCCTGATTTACAGCAAAATATATCAACCAAGATATGTAAATTACAAATCTCTTGCAGGACATTTGGTCCTGTCCAAAATGACCATAAGACATCTGGTCCACACTAAAAGGTCCTTGATATTTGCAGGACCATTTGGTCTTGTCCAAAACATTCATAAAACATTTGGTCCACTCCAAAATGTCCTTGATATTTGGTCATATTTGGTCCTATCCAAAACATCCATGGAGATACTTAGTCCACACCAAAAGCCCTTTGATATTTGGTCCCAAACCATTTGGCATGGACCAGATACACTCATGGATATCTTGGATAAGATCAAATTTCAAGGGCCTTTTGGCCTGAACCAAATGTCTTTTGGACATTTTTAACAGGATCAAATATCTGCTAACCTACAAATCACTTCCACATATGGTAATTAAAATAGACATGCAAAATTGATTAAAAGTTTTCAGTAATGGTAGAGGAGAATGAAGATGCATCCTGTAGAGTTTGGGAGCACTACTCTTACAAGCAAGATGTAGTCTCTAAGTCTCCATTTTTAGTTTTAAAAGTCATAGAATTTTCATCCAATTCCACATTGTATCCACTTTTTATTGCAAAAATATTACTTACTGTTTAAGAAATAATATAGCTTCAACTCCATTTCTCAGCCTCATATCTCTCAAAAAAAAAAAAGTTCCAGTGAAGTTGACACCTCAGGTAGATATGCCAAGAATCATATTTACCCTAGGGCTTCACAGCAACCCAGGATGTTACTATATATCCCCAAGGTAAGAGTATCTCAGTTTGAAATGCACCACAAAGAACTGGATGAGTTATCTCTTCATAGGAAGGAATTTGTACATAACATAATTTACAAAGTATAATAATTTTTTATGGGCTACATGCAAAAATTGAAAACTACCCATATATATATATACACATACACACACATATATTTATAAATTCCTCATGATTCACATAGTGCAAGGTCAGCCATATTGAAGAAAAACTAGTTCTACAGAATGAAATAAAAGCCTGTCCCAATAGCAGACAAATATCTTCAAGGAAAATATGCCTCAAGTTTAACAAAAAGTGATTTTTAACTGGTTTACATTTAAAATTTTATTTTACTGTTTTAACCTGTACATTGAAAGTGCCATCTAAAAATTAACACCACTTATATTTCAAAGCACTTTTTAAACATAGTAAATGTTTTTCAAAGCAATGCTTCAGATTCTCTTTTCCCCATTTGATAACAGGCCAAATTCTGCACACATATCTAAATAAAAAGAACATTTTATAGATTACTTTTATTCCACAGAAAATGACTGCCATTTCCCCAAGACTGTAGTAGCTTACTCAGGAATAAATGACTTATTTTTCTACATATCCTCTGAAAAGGTTTAATTTCAAAGACCTTTCTTATTTTGCCAGTTTACCCATTACAGCTGAGAAAGTAAAATATCCAACATTTCTCTAAAAAATAAGCTGGAAGCGAAGAAAACCTAAAACATTGTTTTTATAAATGTTGACTTAAGAATGGAATTAGTGATAAATAGATATTCATTCAGAAACCATTTACTGAACATGTGCTATATAGCACCGTATTGGCCCTAAGACAAGGGCTATAAGAAGTCTGGTGCTGCCCAGGCAGGGTGTAGGGCTAGACAAGAGAAACAGACCATTCAGGAAAGGACATCATGGCAGAGGAGCTGGCGTGCTTAGGAAACCTTAGACTGACTCCTGAGGATCACCCCCCGCAAGGAAATGCACCTAGTTTTGCTATCTCAGTACCTAGAAGCACAGCATCGTGCCTACCTCAGTTTGACTGTGGTCAGAAGCCAATCGGATGGACGTGGCTGACACAGACTGTGTGCTCTCTCTCTACCAGACAGGCTACTAAGTGTTTCACATACACTACTTTATGGCATCTTAACACTAACCCTGGGAGGTAGGGATTATGATCATCCCCTTTATAATGGAAAAAAAAAATGCACTGTGGAGAGGTTAATGTGCCTAAGGGTGCAAATGACAGGTTAGGTTTGCACCCTGGTTCATCTATCTCCAAATCCTCGGTGCTGAATCAACCACCAACTGCCCCTGATGTGGAGGTGATGTTTGGGTTGTGCTTCTCTTTGTTTTCCTACATTGAATTAGTTTCTTCCACCTGCTCCAAGTCCAGGACCTTCGGCGACATGTTATCCACTTCTTAGACCATGAGAGAGATCTCTGCAATTCAACCACACCTCACATACCAACACAGCTCATATACAACAGTCAGTAAAAGCCCCAAAACAGCAATTGAAAGAACAAAGTAATTCAGAAAGAAGGGGGACTGGGAAACACTGCCCTGGGCTTCCTGGTTCACATTATAAACCACACCCAGCTGGACAAAAAGAGCCAGGACTCTGTCCCGAATGAGAGAACTAGTTCTTCATCAGCAAACTTGTCAAAATCTGTTCTACTCTCTGGAGAGAATTTCTTGGATCCCTGTCTTCCAGAATCTGTGGCTATACCCACAAAGAATGCCATCCTTTTCCACTGCCCCCAAATCTACACACACATGATGCTCAAGAAATTCCTTCTCCTACCTTGCCTATACTGTTCGTGGAATGTAAATTAATGCAGCTTCTATGGAAAATAGCAGAGAGGTTCCTCAAAAGGCTAAAAATAGAGTTGTTATAAGATCCAGCAATCCCACTCCCAGGAATATCGTGGGAGAAAACTCAAATTCAAAAAGATACATGCACCCCCTATATTCATAGCAGCACTATTCACAGTAGCCAAGACATAGAAACAACCTAAATGTCCAACAACAGAAGAAAGGATAAAGAAAATTTACACAAAAGCATATATACACAATGGGATACTACTCAGCCAATGAAAGAACGAAATAATGCCATTCGCAGCAACATGGATGGACCTAGAGATTATCACACTAAGCAAAGTCAGAAAGAGAAAGAGAAATATCATATTGTTAGGTAGTTAGAATAGGAAAAAGGAGTCAAGAATGGTGGCTGAGAGTCAAGGAAGGGAATAGCCTGTGAAAATAGAACAAAGGAAGGTCCAAGGACCGGAGTGAGGACCTCAGGTAAAACAAACAGCATTCCTGGCTAGCCCAGTTTACATGGGGCAGGCCCAGGGGGAGGAGAAAACGCATATAAAAAGAGGAGCCAAAACTGGGCTGGGAGGCCTCTCTTCTCTTCCTGTCTTTTGAGTCGGCATGTCCTCATGCTTCAGGAGTATTTTCCTTTACTTTCTAAATAAAACTGAGCTGTAACACTGGTCCGTCACTTCAAATTTTTGTTGTGAGGAGACAGAACCAAGGAAATCACAAACTCCCCCGGCAGTATGATATCACTTATAGGTGCAATCTAAAATATGACACAATGAACTTATCTACTATATAGAAACAAACTCACAGATACAGAGAAGAGGCTTGTTGCCAAGGAGGAGGGATGTTTACATAGAATGAATAAACAACAACGTCCTGCTGTACAGCACAAGGAACTATATTCAATATCCAGGAATAAACTATAATAGAAAAGAATATGAAAAAGAATATGCGAATATGTATAACTGAATCACTTTGCCATACAGCAGAAATTGACACGACATTGCAAATCAACTATACTTCAGTAAAATCAAGTGAAAAAACAAACAAATAAACCACAAAAAAAGAAACCCCTGCTCAAGATTTGAATAACGAAAGTTGTTGTTCAGTCGCTCAGTTACGTCGAACTCTTTGCAACCCCACGGACTGCAGCATGCCAGGCTTCGCTGTCCTTCACCATCTCCCGGAGCTTGCTCAGACTCATGCCAATTGAGTCAGTGATGCCACCCAACCATCTTGTCCTCTGTCCTCTCCTTCTCCTCCTGACTTCAGTCTTTCCCAGAATCGGGGTCTTTTCTAATAACAATAGGAACCCACTGTTAGTTCAGTTTGAGGAGGAGTCGTGAGGGGATGTCAGAGGATTGTTTTAAAAGATCAGCATTCATAGGCTATATGTAATCTACTAATCTGAGTTTCTTTGGTAACCACTTCTTCAATACTTAATAAGCATGGTCTCTCTGCTTTCTGATAGTTTTACTTCAGGAAACTGCAGTGTCCCTGCTCCAGATCTCTGGGCCCTGCCCAGCCCTTGGCTTTAAAAAAAAAAGAAAAAAAAAAACCCTTTTATTTTATATCAGAATATAGCCAATTAACAATGCTGTAATATTTTTAAGTGCACAGCAAAGGGACTCAGTCATACATGTACATGTATCCATTCTCCCCCAAATTCCCTCCCATCCAAACTGTAACAGAACAGTGAGCAGAAGGCCTCTGCCTCCAGGCAGTGATAAACCAGAGCCTTGAGCAAGGAAATACCACCCATTATGCATTCTTTCCCCTCAGGCCTGATCACTTTGCAGGTACAAAAGAGTCAGAAGAATATGGGAGCTCCTGACAGCTCAGGCTCATTTTTGGGGGCCCCATTTCATCTCCTATTAAGCATCCACCTCTCTGCCTCTGCTTGTTTTAGGGACAGAATTTGGTTTTTTAATCAACTGACACAGATTTTAGACCATAGCCAAAGTCAATGTCTTTTAGAAAAACTAATTATTCTTGTACCTCTATTTTTTTTTAAATAGACCATTTTCAGTTCAACCTTTTGTCTTTCTTATAGGATAACACCAAAGGTTTCACAGAGGAGCCAGCATACTGCACAATCTAAGCTTTCTCTGCTATTCCCCTAAAATGCTGACTTAATAGATATGACATCTATACTTTCAGGAGCAGGCAGCAGTTTGACTAACTTTGTAAACACATAGCAAGATCACCAGTCTCTGAATCCTTATAGATGGCAGTCTTCTTCCAATGTCTTCACAGGCTTTACCCCCTGTGAAAGTTCATGCCCTAATCTATAAGGATACCAGTCAGATTGAGTTATAGCCCATCCTAATGACTTCATTTTAACTTAATTACTTCTTCAAAGACCTTACCTCTAAATACAGTCACACTCTGAGGGACTAGGGGCTAGTGTTTCTGTACATGAATTTTGAAAGGGCAAAGTGAAAGTCACTCAGTTGTGTCCGACTCTTTGCGACCCATGGATTATACAGACTACGAATTCTTCAGACCAGAATACTGGAGTGGGTAGCCTTTCCCTTCTCCAGGGGATCTCCCCAACCCAGGGATCGAACCCAGGGCTCCTGCATTGCAGGCAGATTCTTTACCAGCTGAGCTACAAGGGAAGCCCAAAAGGGCATAATTCATCCCCAAATAACCCATAGGTCAGTAGAATAATCTAAAACCGAAAAATTATGTTATTAGAAATATGCAAGTAAATAGTAGAAGTTCAAATAAAGTAGCTGTCTCTGCAGAGTGAGGCAGACAGAGGATAGAAGGAAATTTTCCTGTTTTAAATCTTATACATCTAATTGTCGTTTTTGAAGCACTATTTAAATACAATAAAAATAAACAAATCTGAGTTTTTTAATATAAAATAATTATGAAAGTATGGATAATAACTTTCAGTGTATTACCAGATGCTTGCTGCTGCTGCTGCTGCTGCTAAGTCACTTCAGTCGTGTCCGACTCTGTGCAACCCCATAGACGGCAGCCCACCAGGCTCCCCCGTCCCTGGGATTCTCCAGGCAAGAATACTAGAGTGGGATGCCATTTCCTTCTCCAATGCATGAAAGTGAAAAGTAAAAGTAAAGTCGCTCAGTCGTGTCTGACTCCTAGAGACCCCATGGACTGCAGCCTACCAGGCTCCTCTGTCATGGGATTTTCCAGGCAAGAATACTGGAGTGGGTTGCCATTGCCTTCTCCGACCAGATGCTTGAGGGTGCAACAATTTATGACATTTAGAGCCTAAATAACTAAGAAAAATGGTGATAAACTAACCAGAATTCACAGTGTTTTAAAATGTCAAACATGGGTTTATTACTTCCGAGGTACCGATAAACTGAAGAAAGGCCATATTTATAAGACACCGTGAGCCTAATCACACAAGAGATTATTCTACCACTGACACCCACAAGGAGTACTTTTCTTTGTTTTCTATACATCCTTGGGAAAAAAACAAAAGAGTGAATTATGCAGGCCATTAATACCTTATCAAATAAGACTCCATCCAAGAGGCTGAAGGAAATCAATCTAGAGAAGAGCATTATACCAGTCCCCATGTGATTTGCAAAACTACGCTCCATAGGTAGCAACTTAGTCAACTGGACCCATGAGGACCAGCCCAAGCTTCCACCTCCTACATGCCTGATTCCAAAAGTTAGAATCACCATGGAAACATTTACCCCAGCTACCGCTAAAGGATAGTTGGTGTAGGCATTGAGTAGAGTCCTACTTACAGTAGTTCCAGAGACCCAAAGACACAAGGCATAAAAATGGAGGCCAGTGCTATTAGGACAAGCTTCTGTATGGCTCAGTTGGCAAAGGGAGCAGTCAAGCATGTCACTGGGGCCACAATACCACTTAGGCTGCTCCCTGAGCTCTGTGAAAACCACTGAATGACTGGTTTAACGTTTATGCTAAATACACCATCACTTGGGACATGCTCTTGATCAAGAAAAGGCTTGGGTGAATCTAGAGACTTTTCAAACCCTTTCAACCTGCAAGTGATCCAGCAGCAACTAACCCTGACTGTGCTTTCTACCTTATCCATTGGCATGGTCCCAAGGCTGTTTTGCTTATGGGGATGGCCCTCAATAAGGACATGACACCTCCTGCACCAGCCACTCCCTATTAGCAACAACCAGCCCCTTCCCATGCCACCTAGATCCTCAGCCTCTGTGGGACAGCAAGATGCCCAATGGCCAATTTACACACAAGCTTCGAGTGGTATTGGGTGGTACTCTCTAAGGTCTTTTAGTTCCTTGAATATCTGTCCTCCCCTGCCATCCACTAACCATTGGCAGAATTGAGAAGCACCATTTAAGTACTTAAGCAATTATAAAGGCCCTATATCTGCTGTAATATCGTTTCTTTGTTTTAAATGCCATCTTGATTCACTTTTGAGGTCATGGCTAGGGGGCCAGTCAGTTCTCATTCCCACCCAGCTAATTAAGTCCACACCCTTACCATTTCTTTTATCAGGTTCTCACACCATGGGCTCCAATGCACCTGTTCTAATTGTCCCCGGGCCAGTTACTGGACCACTAACGACAGACCCTATGCCCTGGAGCCTACAGAACTATTCAAAACATCGAATCCACAGAGAACCCATGACACCTAGCTAACCCACTTACCTACACAAGCTACCTCCTGTAGTTCCAACCTGCTGTTACCCTGTCTATGGGAACAACCTTCCCTGTGGCCTTGCCTGATAGCCTGCCCTTGTTGGGAGCTACAAGCAACAAAGAGCTCTGCCTTCATCTATCCAAGGGTCAATGTGCTATATCTTGCCATCAACAGAAACTTTAAATTTTATAAAGCACCTACCCCCCAAGCCACATTTGCAGAATTTGTTTATAACGACACACTGTATCTTTATACTCTGGACACAACTAGGGCTTCCACCCTTGTCAATTTCTCCTGCAAATCCCAGAATCACTGTTACTCCAAAAGCTTATCAGCAGCTGGAGGATGCTACAAGCTTTCCCAGAGTTCCCAGGACCATCCAGCCCCATGAGACTCCAAAATGAGAGAAGGGACATGATGCTGAAACTGTCACCCTTCTGCCAGCCCCATCACCTTTCCTTTGTCAGTACCCGATGTTTACCACAAGTCCTAATACACAAAACTCTGAAGACTTATCACTTCAGTGATCTGCCGAAGAAGGACATAAGGTTGGAAATCGCCCTATACTCTGGACCCTGAATTATAAACATGGAATCTTTGCAGAGAACCTGCAGAGAACCCAGCTTAGCCGTCATACATGCAGTTATGGTCTTAAATCTCAGCCTATGACCCAATATGTGCAATGAGTCTGCATTTCCATTGCCTTTCCACAAGTAGATATTGCCAAAGGCAAGTTTACATCTTGTTACTGATGGAACATTTAAATAGGTTCAGGCCTTCCCATGTAGCTTGGCTGGTAAAGAATCCACCTGCAATGCAGGAGACCCTGGTTCAATTTCCAGATTGTCACGATCCCCTTGAGAAGGGATAGGCTAACCACTCCAGTATTCTTGGGCTTCCCTGGTGGCTCAGCTGGTAAAGAATCTGCCTGCAATGCAGGAGACCTGGGTTCGATCCTTGGGTTGGGAAGATCCCCTGCAGAAGGGAAAGGCAACCCACTCCAATATTCTGGCCTGGAGAATTCCATGGATTGTGTAGTCCATGAGGTCGCAGAGAGTCAGACATGACTGAGCAACTTTCACTTTCACTGATGAAACATTTAAATAGGTACTTTGCAAGTCAGTGGATATTTAGACACAAAGGAATCACTTGTGCAAAATATGAAAGACTTTCAAGTTTGTTTCTTTTCCATCCTTTAAGTCACAACAGCCCTCTCGAAATTCTCACCAATCATGCAATACTTTTTCAAATAAGATGTCCTAAGACAGTCTCTACTGATGAAAAGACACTAAAGCCAGTTAGAAAGCAAGACACCCCACCTAAACCAAGAGAAAATTTCAAACAGTGCCATGCAGACTCTAAATTCTTGTGAGAAAGAACCACATATTTAATTTTGTCAGGCTCCACAAAGACATCAAGAGGCAAATTAAACAGACTGTTAAAGTTTTATAGATGCCAAAAACGAAATCAAAAAGGTGAAGAGACTTTCTCAAGGTCACCAGTTAGTTGGTAGTAAAGCTAAAGCTAGAACTGAGATCCAAACTTTACTAGGCCTGCAAGAGTCATAGATGCCCAGACCTTCAGGGTTTTTATGTATTGTACAAAACTGTCAAGTATCTTTAAGTGTAAAGAAAATTTAAAACTGTGATATAAAAATTGGACGAAAGCAACCTGAAACATGAAAAAAAGTAATCGAATATATCAGATATGTTTAAAATGGATCTCACAAATAGAGCCAATTGGATAATATTCAGTATTATTACTTGAGTATATTTTCCCATTGTCTCTAGCCTACAATTTACTTAGTATACAAGGATTCCCTCCAAGTTCATTATCACTACGGAATTTTTAAAGCCACTGTTCTCTTCTTAGCTCTTTTCTTTCTTACAATAATTTCCAGCTAAATTAAGTATTTAAAAAACATAGTTCTGTGTATATATTACCATATCTTAAGATGCATAATGAATACAAGAGGGAAAGATATTAACATAGAAAACCACTTCCTACTAACATGAAAGTCTGTCAATTTAAATGAACTTCACAGTGTCCTGAAAACTTTCTCATCTGACTTAAATGACAAAATTTAGCCGCTCAAAGAGTAACCCTTACTTCCAGACTCCATTCATAGTCCCAGGAGTTAATGTTAAATGTTTAAGATAATGTGAAAACATTATCTGGCCTCAGGAAGCTCAGAGGGGGTATCATGTTTTTATGAATTGCACTTGTAGAGCAATATTTCTTAAAAAATACTTCTTCACATCTAGCATTAAATGGTTACACATAATTTGTCCTTTTATTTGTAAAGTCAGCCTTATAAGTGATACATTAAAAAAGCAAGTAAAATTATACTTCTTTTCATTCGATATCTGAGAATGTTGTCATCCATGCTATGATTCTACTAGTGAGTGAGTGATGGATGGAAATTTTCTCTAGATAATTAAAATCTAAAGCTCTGGGGTTTAAATAAATTATCTGTCCTAAAATAATATGTCCAAGCTATATGCAATATAAAAGTAAAATAATGAACTAGTTTCCTAGGTCTGTGTAACAAAGCACCACAAATTAGGTGGCTTAAATCACAGAAATGTATTTTCTTAGAGTCCCAGAGGCTAGAAATCTGAAATAAAGGTGTTGGCAGGGTTACTCGCTCCTGATGGCTGAGGGAGAATCTGCTCCAACCCTTCTCCTAGTTTCTGGTGACCTCAGCATCCCTTGGCTTGTAGATGATGCTCTGTCTGTGTCTTCATAATATCGCCCCTCTCTATTTGTCACATTTCCCCCTTCTGTAAGAACATAGTTCTGCTGCTTCATCTCAGGTTAAGTATCTGCAAAAGACAACAACAACAACCGTATATCTCCAAATAAGGTTCCATTCACAGGAATTGGGGATCAAGACTCCAGTATATTCTTTGAGAGGGGACAACATTCCACCTACAACAGGTAGTAACTGTCGTGAAGTTCCTTAGCTCTGGCAAGCAACTACCTTCAAGTGTTTTGTGGGTGCGAGCTAAGTCACTCAGTCATGTTTGACTCTGCAACCCTATGGACTATAGAACACCAGACTCCTGTCCATGGAATTCTCCAGGCAAGATCACTGGAGTGGGTTGCCATTACCTTCTCCAGGGGATCTTCCTGATCCAGGGATTCAATGCATGTCTGCTGCGGCTCCTGCGTTGCAGTCAGATTCTTTTATCACTGAGCCACCAGGGAAGCCCTCAAATGTTTTACTTTACTACAATTAAAATTAGTAAAGAAGAAGGGTACTTTATGCCCCTATCCTGAAGCTATTTATGAGGCCCTCAACCCTACTGGTGAACTGTTAGTTGTAAAGTTTTTGAAGATGTAGTGTAAAGAAGTTTCAGGAACTTCTGCCAGCCCATTTGTGCTTAGCAGCTGCCTCTATCAATTTCCTCCTGGAGGCTAGTTTTCTACCCTCTAGTGCTGCAAATCCCCATGACAAGCTCAGAGGCACAGGGGGCTGGTAAAGTAACCTTCAGTTCCTCAATGTGGTTCATTTAAAGGAGACTTGTCACCTCGCATCATCTGTGAAATTAGTAAGTTATAATAAGAAAGAAAGTCCAATTTAAATTCACATGGTATGTATGGAGCAAATATTTATTGAGTTCTTCAGGCACAGTTCTTGGCATTGAATGAAATGGACAAAAATCCCTGTCCTTTACGAAGCTTATTTTCTACTAAGGGAGGGAGTAAAAAATAAACAAGATGTAAAATAGACAGCACGTTGGATGGTTATAAATGTTATACAAAATAGAGAAGAAAGGAAAATAGAAAGTGCCAGAAGGCAGCAGATTGCAACTTTAAATAGGTTCTTCAGAGAGTATGTAGCCGTGTAAAGAAAGGAAGGGGTATGGAGAACAAGGTAGCAAAAACAAGTAACAGGTGTCCTCGCTCACTCCCAGGAAGGGGGAGATGGTTCTTTAAGTGGAGTGAAGCTAGAGGCAGATTAGTGGCCAGAGGGGTGGCTTAGGTGGTCTGCCCACTCCCTTGGTGCTGCTCTGTGCAAGGATCATGGGCAGTACCCTGCATTTGTTCCTGGCACCTCCCTCAGAAGTGGCAGTTGGTTTGGGGCCTTTTTGTATCTTATTGTTCATAATTCACCCCAACTGCATATGTATGCACTTATTTTTAGTGCCTTATGCTCAGAGGTTAAAGCGTCTGCCTCCAATGCGGGAGACCCAGGTTCGATCCCTGGGTCAAGAAGATCCCCTGGAGAAGGAAATGGTAATCCACTCCAGCATTCTTGCCTGGAGAATCCCATGGATGGAGAAGCCTGGTAGGTTACAGTCCACAGGGTCGCAAAGAGTCGGACACAACTGAGTGACTTCACGCACTCACTCACTCACAGTTTCTCTGTGTTTTGTTGCTCAAGGAATTGCTTGTCCAGGTGCAAGGGCAAGCACCCTGAGAAAGGGTCCCAGGTCCCAGCCTGTCTCATGAGGAGTGACAGAAAGATGTGCGGGCTGGCGATGCTGATTTGGACACATAATTCACAGGTGGTATTTAGAGTCGTGAGCCTGGAGACTTCCCCGATGGTCCAGTGGTTGAGTTCGCATTCCCACTGCAGTGGGCATGGGTTCAATCCCTAGTTGGGGAACTCAGGTCCCACATGCTGTACAGTATGGCCAAAAAAACCAGACAAACTCTATGAACTCTGAGTAGGAAAGTCCGCAATTCAGTTCAAAAAAGTAAGTAAATAAAAACAAAGTCATGAGCCTGAATGAAACTACCAATGAGAGGGATGGAGGAGATGTCCAAAACCTAGCCTTGCAATGCGCCAATAAAGGGAGGTTGAAGAGGTGAAGGGGAACTAGCAGGTGAGACTGAGAAGAATCAACTACAAGGCAGGAGGAAAGCCCAGAGGGCATGGTGTCCCGGAAGCCAAGTGAAGACTCATTCAAAATGAAGGAAGTGATTGACTATGTCAAATGCACAGATATAGCCAGAGGAGAACTGCAACTGACTGCTGGATCTAGCTAAAGAGAGGTCACCAATGGGCTTAACAAAGCAATTTCAAACGATTGGTAGGAAGACAGCCTGACTATAGTAGCTTCATGAAAGAGAGCAAGGAGTGGAATGGAGACAGTAAATTCAGGAAATACTTTTTAGGAGTTTTGTTATGAAGTAGAGTAGAGAAGGAGAGCAGAACTTGAAAGAGATATTGAGTCAAGGCAGAGTCTGTTTTTCAACAGGGGAAATAAACAGCACTTTCCTCTGCTGAAGGAGAGGACCAAATAGAAAGGGAAATTGCTCATGCAAGTCAGAAGTTCCTGGAGTTCTTGAAGAGACAAAGCAGTCGAAATTACTAAATAGGTTGAGAAACTGGTTTGTTTTAGGTGCTGAAAAGTTTGTCTGTGGTCATTGTTATAAAAGCAAAGTATATAGATTGATGAGATGATGAGAATCTGGAAGTTCTTTTCTGATGGACTGCCTTTTTTTTTTAGTTAAGTAGAAATAAAGTCATCAGCTGATAATGAGGATGGGAAAAAATGTACTAGGAGTCTGGGGGGCAAGGTATGAGAGTGAGCAGGAAAGTTGAAATTGAATGGACTAAGGAAGCATGGTATGGGCATATTTGAGATTAATGGTCATGACTTGAAATGAAACTTCTCAGTATGATTGTCTGTTTCGCTCTGGTCACATTCATCTGTGTGGGTCCAGATGCAGAGAAGTGAATATACTTAGGGTTGTGGTTTCCCCAGGCAAGTACAAAGAAGTAATACAGGATTCAGACACTGAGGCAAAAGACAAGAGAGAAAAATACAATCATTAATCATGGAATTAGTTGGAGGAAAGAAAGAGCATAAAGGGAGAGGGGCGAGAGACAGTGTAGTTCCAGAGAAGCTGAAAACTTTCTGGAGTCATGCTACAGAGAAAAAAATGTTGGAAACATAGGACATGGTGGTAAGAAAATGGTATTTTTAAAATTAAGATGTGGAGGACTTGAAATTAACAGTAATAATGACATCCAGGGTGGACCAGCGGAAGACGACTAGAGGAAAAATCTTATAACCATAACATAATCAAGAATATAGACAAGCAAGAATATAGACAGCATTATCCTCATGGTTATAGACTTCACCAGCAAATATGACACGAGCCATATTTGAAAGAGAGACAGGGAGGTAGAGGCTCAATCCTCAAGGATCCAGGAGAAATGGTCTGGGGGTAGGGAGACTTCAACATGGAGAGATCATACATTTTTTAATCCAAGAGAATCAGATTCAAAGTAGAGGGGTTAGAGAACATTTTCCCCTCAGTACTCCACGTATTAAATAAGAAAGCCAAAAGAAGATACACCTATGTTTCTTTTCTTAAAAGCCAATTTTATTACAGTTAAAAAGAAAATATACTGATTATTCATCACAGCCAGAAGGGATGAAAAAAGTAATTGTGGAAAACAAAATAGGACCTGGACCAAGGAAATTAGCCTTGCTCCATTGCCTAGCCCAGCCCTAGGCAAGGGTCAGAAATCCACATTATAAAATCCAAAAACATGAGGCAAGTCAGTCTGATCTGGATGACTGTCAATGACCTACCACAATGGGCCTTGGCACAGAGGCAGCAGTCTCTGAAAAGAAGCAGACTCACTGAAGCATCAAAAGTTTGAGACCAGATTGATCCAAGATTCCACTCATTATGAGAAATCGAGGTCTTGGCATCTGTTCCCTGAGTTGGGGATGCTGAAGGCCATCCAGAAGCCCTCCAACCAGCTGTGGGCCCATGCTGGGGCTGCTGGCCACTGACAGTGTTAAAGTTAACTAAATGATGTCCCTATCATAAATAAATACGACCCACTCTCATGTCAGAGAAAACTTCAAATGGGAAAGAGCATGTGATGAATCTCACCCCAATTTCAATCTCAACAAGGCTCACTTTCAAACCTTTTGTGTTTCTTTGTCAGTTTTCTGAACACATTATGCCTCAACACAGTCTATTTCCATAACAACACTGCTATGCACAATTGCAAAAAAGTGAGGAAAACATTAGAAGTGAATGTTCTCACAATCTCAATGAAAACTTCAGGGTGAGAGACAACGTAATACCAGGCGCTTGTGAAGGTTTGTGCTCTCTTCCTCCTACAGTTCCATTTCAGGTCAAGAAACACACTCAGATATACTTCAGGCTTTGAATGAAGAAATAAACAACAATTTCAGAATCTGAAGGGGAAGAGCATTAGACAACTATCTTGCTAAGAAAACAGTGAGTAAAAGAGCCAAGTGCTCACTTCTGCATGAGAATGACTTTTCAGGACAAAGGAAGAAGGAAAACATGTGAAGTTGAATATTCAGTCTCCAATATATAGCCCCAAGTGGCGCAATGGTAAAGAATCCCCTTAACAATGCAGGAGACAAAAGAGATGCGGCTTCGATCCCTGGGTCCTGAAAATCCCCTGGGGGTGGAAATGGCAAACCACTGCAGAATTCTTGCCTGAAAAACTCCATGGACAAAGGAAGCCTGGAGGGTTATAGTCCACGGGGTTGCAAAGAGTCAGACATGACCACACACACACACAACCCCAAGACACTATGTCAGGGAGTGCTCTGGTAGTCTTTTTTTTTCTTCTGTTTTGAAAGGAGTCATTTGAGGAGTAACTGAAAACCTCACTGCCATTTTGAAGCACTCAGTGGCAAATCTCATCAGAAGCCATAACCAGAGACTCCTATGAAAAGTCCTTGGAGAACAAAGAAAAGCAATTTTGGGGGTAGCAACCTTGCCTTCCCAGTATTCAGAGAGCTCTAGAACTGGTAAATTGTCTGACTTCTAATAAAGAGCTCTAGAAAGACCATTCTCCAGTTCAGTTCAGTTCAGTCACTCAGTCGTGTCCTACTATTTGCGACCCCATGAATCACAGCACGCCAGGCCTCCCTGTCCATCACCAACTCCCGGAGTTCACCCAAACTCATGTCCATCAAGTTGGTGATGCCATCCAGCCATCTCATCCTCTGTCATCCCCTTCTCCTCCTGCCTGCAATCCCTCCCAGCATCAGAGTCTTTTCCAATGAGTCAGCTCTTCACATGAGGTGGCCAAAGTACTGGAGTTTCAGCTTTAGCATCAGTCCTTCCAAAGAACACCCAGGACTGATCTTTAGGATGGACTGGTTGGATCTCCTTGCAGTCCAAGGGACTCTCAAGAGTCTTCTCCAACACCACAGTTTAAAAGCATCAATTCTTCGGCGCTCAGCTTTCTTCATAGTCCAGCTTTCACATCCATACATGACCACCGGGAAAACCATAGTCTTGACTGCAGTCAAATCTTAAACTTTACGTGATAATGTTCTAACAAGTTTGACAAATATTGGTTGCAGTGTTGACAATGTATTGTTGAGGCTAAGTATAGATTTTTACATTAATGTTGCTCAACAACAAAAACAAATGAAGAGCTTAGGACAGGGAGACACTGGAACTCTGATACACTGCTTCTGGGAAGGGAAAATGCCGCACCAGCCTTGGGAGACAGTTTGGTAGTTCCTCAAAAGTTTACACATAGAATTACCATGTGACTCAGCAATTTGATTACTTGGTATAGACTCAAGAGTAATGAAAATATGTGTGTGGGCATGCTCAGTCGTGTCTGACTCTTTGCAACCCCATAGAACCAGGCTCCTTTGTCCATGGAATTTTCCAGGCAAGAATACTGGAGTGGGTTGCCATTTCCTTCTCCAGGGGATCCTCCCAACCCAGAGATCGAACCCCTGTCTCTTGAGTCTCCTACATTCTCAGGGGGATTCTTTACCACTGTGTCATCTGGGAAGGCCAATGAAAACATACATTCACATGAAAACTTGTACATAAATGATCACAGCAGCATTATTCATAATGGCCAAAGACATGGAAACAACCTAAATGTCTACCAACAAATGAACAATTAAAAAAATTGTGGTATATCCATAGAGGGCAATATTATACACTACAACATGGATGAACCTTGAAAGCACTGATCAATTAAAGAAGACAGTTATCAAAAATTACAGATTTTTATTCCATTTATATGAGATGTCCAGAACTGGCAAATCTATAGAGACACAAAGTAGATTGGTAGTTGCCAGGTGCTAGGGGAGGTTGGGGAAAATTGAAAGTGACTATAATGGGCACAAGGTTTCTTTGGGGTTGATGAAAATATTCCATTTGTAATTATTATTGTAAAACTCTGTGAATATACTAAAAATCATTGAGTCATAAATTTGAAATGGATGAAATGGATGTCTGTGAATTATATCTCATTAAAACTGTAATTTTGAAAAGCTGAGGACAAATATTAAGCCAGAATTAACATTTATCTTTATGAATATCTACATGCCAAATATTGCTTTTCTTTTTATTATATATGTCCATTTATTTTAATACGTTTTTGTTCTTTTGTTTTTTTAACTGGAGTATGGTTGCTTTACAATGTTGTGTTAGTTACTGATGTACATTAAGGTGGACCAGTCTCACATATACATATACCCCCTCTTCTTTGGATTTGCTTCCCATTTAGTTCACCACAGAGCATTGAGTAGAGTTGCCTGTGCTATACAGTAGGTTCTCATTAGTTATCTGTTTTATACTTAGTTATATATATACATATATAGGGTTTCCTGGTGGCTCAGATGGTAAAGAATCTGCAATGCAGGAGACCTGGGTTTGATCCCTGGGTTGGGAAGATCCCTGGAGGAGGGCATGGCAACCATTCCAGTATTCTTGCCTGGAGAATCACATGGCTGAAGGAGCGTGGTGGGCTACAGTCCATGGGGTCACAGAGAGTCGGGCACGACTGAGTGACTAAGCAGAGCACAGCATACCACAGAGTAATATATATAGAGAGAGACATATATATATGTGATGGTCCTAATCTACCAATCCATCCCTCCCACCCTTTCCCCTTGGTATCCATATGTTTGTTCTCTATCTCTATGTCTCTGTTTTTGCTTTGCAAATAAGTTCGTCTGTATCATTTTTCTAGATTCCACATATATGCATCAATATACAACATTTGTTTCACTCTTTCTGATGCGGAATTCACAGATGACCAATATCTAAAAGGTGATTCTTCATGATTTAAGGGTGCCTGTCCATTTTTTCCATGTTGCTTTATGTATAATATATAAAGTTGTGAAAAAAAGAGAAGGGGGATGGCATGTTTGTTCTTATAAGGAGAAGAAATGTCCAGGAGCCAGAAAAGTAGCATCTGCTCCTGCTGCCTGTGACTAAAATTAAGCCCTAATTTAGCTTTCAACTAAAATTATCATAATTGAAATAAAACTAACAAACTAGATGTGACTTGCAATTTTCTCATCGTTTAGGAGAGAAGGGGCCAAATGGTAACTTGAGGATAGTGGTCTTCTCCCGTGCAGGGAGGCCTTATGGTATTGGATGGATAAAGACCATTGATGGAATTGTACTTCTTCCCAAGTCCTCCAAATCCATGATCAGTAAGTTGTATATGGAGAAAACTCAAGGAGGCGATGGAGATGAGCATCTTGGGAATGCTTAGAACCTAGAGAATTATGGGATTTTTCATTTGACTGTTCTTCTTTGGTTCTTCCTTAAAGTGAGACTTTCACATGGATTCACACTCACACACACACACACACACACACACACACACACTACATACACCCATATGTGGACTACATATACCCATTTATGGACTACTATAGGTGTAAGATTATATACACACACACATACACACTGCTGCTGCATATACACTACAGGCACCCATATGGTGTGTGTATGTGTGTGTGTGTGTGTGTGTGTGTGTGTAATCTTATAGCTACAGCTGTCCACGAGTACTGATTTAAGAAAACAAAACAGCACTTCCTACAAATATGTGCTCCAAAGATGTGTTCAATACAAACTGTAAATATTAACACAATGATGATAATTTAAAAATATACAATCAGAAGCGAGCACTCCAGGGTTCTGGAAAGAAGCCAAGTGCTGAAGTTATGTCTGGTTTGCTCCTCGATAATGTCAACTCTTGTTTTTCTCACAAAAGGGAAAAAGGGAACATGGTCTTACTATAAAGAAAACCCACTGACTTCATACAGAAGTTGGAAAAAGTCACATCTCTCTTGGGTATCTATGTCACCTATTCAGAGGACTTGCAAGCTTGCTATTGAAAATACAGAGGAAAAGAATATCCTCAGCTGAAAAGGCACCAAGGCTGTGAAAATACACATAATTGTATGATTAACACAGTCTTTTATAAACAAAATGGCATTTTCATTTGTTATATTGGTTGACACGAAGAATCAAGTAAAAAGAAAAGATATTAATGCATACAAACGGGGAAATTACATTCTAAATTATATAAAGCTGTAATTTCACCATGAGCTTTGACACATTCTGTATAGAAAGAGCTGTTGAATTTTTCTCATTTTTCATCTCTAAAAGGAGACATTATCAAAAACCTAAAAGTAAATAGTGGCAGTTATTGTTTTGAATGTAAAGAGAGTGTTTAAAGGCAAATTTTTGTACTTCAAGTAACAGATTCCTAGGTATCAGGTTAAATAATGTGTTATGTTTATCTTTATTTCTTCCGCAACTATTAATAATAATTGGCTATATTTTAACTTTTCTATTTGCACAGAAATGATGACTGTTTCTTTATAATGGCTTGGGTCATAACCAACCAATATCAGTTGTCAAGATCTTAGAGAAATATGTCTGAACTTCACAAGAATAATTAATCTAAATCCTTTGTGCAGACACTGGGTGTAGTATGACATGAGTCACTGATTTTCTCCTTTACAGTTGATATATTCAGCAATAAGAAAGGCTTTTTGTTTAGTAGCAATTGTACTTTATTTTTTCCCCAAGGTCAAATACGTTTAGGTGAGATTTGTTCATTCACAGATAGGCCTAATTCCAGGAATTAAATTGGAATTTAAGCATTTTTTATACACTCTGCTTTGTTGATATTGGTATGTTGATGTCTTTTCTTTTTGCTTTTGTTGTCTAATGGATGTATTTATTATACTTTGAAGTATAGCATACATACAAAACAGTATGAAGGGTATAAATGTAATTGCATAGTTTAAGGAACAGTAATAAAATAAAATACTTGCATCTTGCATCTGATTCTCAGACCAATAGGTAGAATATGCCCATACATCTCCAAATTATATTTACTACTTTTGTACATAACCTTAAACAATTCATAGTTTGGTTTTACCTGTTTTTCTACTTTATTTAAATTGAATATAAAGAACTATATAAAATTGAATATCAAAGAACTATATTCTTTTCTGAGATATGTTTCTTTCAAGGTATATTTTTGAAAGTCATCCATGTTTGTGAGTGTAGCTATTGTTCCTGACGCTGGCTTATTTTTCACACAAATATAGACTGATTTACCTGTTTCAAATAGAATAAGCTTAGATTAATGGGCACAGTTTGTTGAGTTACATAATTTCAAAGATGTGATGTATATAATTCTACATTTCTTTCTTTCTCCTCTTCCTCTATACCCTACCTTTACCTACTCCCCACTCCTCCCCGCAAAAAAAAATAGGCCATTTTTTGCAGAGCTATTCTAGATTTTCTTATCTTGGAAAGTTTAGAAGAAGCAAAAAAAAATGTTAAAGATACACCAATATTCGGAAAACAGGTGGAGTCAACTGAGGAAATGCTGGTAACATTTTTGCTGCATAGCTCTCTCCGCCTGCTCGATCATGCCTCCAGAAATAGCTAGCAACAGCTGGATTTTGCCACCTGGGTTCTTACCTCCTAGTGACCACATCGCTAAAGGAGGGCTTGCAAGAAAGCACAAAGCTGGCCTCGAGCTGCTGTAAGAAGATAATTTGAGTTAGGGCAGAAGCAAATGAAACGCTACCGTCTTAATAGCTATCCTAGAGGTTTCAGTTTAGGAAAATATCTAGATAGGTTACTCGATGGATGTGGATCTACTGAAGTGAAGGGGGATTTTTTTTTTTCCTACTGTTTAGCCCTAGAAATAATCAGAAATTTGGGGCATTAAGAGGAGAGTTGGGGAAAAGAGAGAAGCCATAATGTTGATGTAAGCCTAGAGCAAAAGTTGGGGTGCAGGTAATCAGAAAAATGATTTCTGATGATGGGGTAGATGAATAATTTTTAAGAAAAATATGGGAAATAATAACATTTAACTTATTTAACTTACTTTATCTTTAAAAGAATGCTAAAATAATCTGGTTAAGTTGCCTTGCCTTGCTGGATATAAATCTCTAGCAAAATGTTTTTGTAAACAATAACTGCCTTATGTGAGTGAGTTTCCTTGCGGAAATTAAGAAAATGAATCTCATATCTGGATTGATGTGGTAAGAACAAAACAGCAAGGATGGCATATGAATATGATCCATAAACAGCTAAACCTGTCAGAACAGGAGACTGAAGACAGAGGTGAACTTGGGCACCACAACTCTGCTCCAGCCCAGGGAGGGTTTGGGATGTATGCTCAGTGGGCAGTGGTAATTCAAGTCCATCTTACCCAGAATCCAGGAGGCAAAGAGACTCCAGTCACCTGATGGGGTAGGATACGAATATGTTAACCTCTTTCTGGTTTCTTTCTGGGAACATCATAAAATTAGAGAACAAAGCAAGATTATGAACCATAATGTCGTATTTCTGTGACATAAGGGAAGACAGTAAAAGGAGTGCAGAAATGAAATACATCAGCAAGCAGTAGAATATTTGTAACTATCACATGGGACATGAAATGTGTACCACCCTGGGAAGAATCTATGGCATTAGGAAGATGGGCAGAAAGAGAGGAGACCTTGTTGGAGCAATGAGGTAAGACATATAAATGAGAACTGACTAGGACTGAATGAAATCAGTGCTAAATGAAAGTATAAATAATAGAAGGAAATTTAGAGGAAGGATGGTTAATTTTGTCTGACACTGAAAATCTCTCTAATGAGGAAACTTTAGAGATTTTAAGAATTATAAGGATTTAAATGGGCAGAAAGTAGAGGAGAATTTTTCTCACAAGTTGATGGTTTAGTCGCTAAGTCGTGTCCAATTCTTGTGACCCCCATGGACTGTAGCCCACCAGGCTCTTCTTTTCATGGGATTCTCCAGGCAAGAATCCTAGAGTGGGTTGCCATTTCCTTCTCCAGGGGATCTTCCCGACCCAGGAATCAAACCCAGGGCTCCTACTTTGCTGGTAGATTCTTTACCAACCAAGCTATGAGGGAAGCCCAAGATGCCAGATTAAATAAACTTCCCTGGTGGCTCAGACGGTAAAGCATCTGCCTGCAGTGTGGAAGACCCTGGTTCAATCCCTGGGTTGGGAAAATCCCCTGGAGAAGGAAATGGCAACCCACTCCAGTACTCTTGCCTGGAAAATTCCATGGACTGAGGAGCTTGGTAGGGTCCCAAAGACTGAGCAACTTCACTTGAAAAATGTTAAATACAAGTATTTTTTAATCTCTTATTTTAATTGGAGGCTAATTACTTTACAATATTGTGGTTGTTTTTACCATACATTGACATGGATCAGACATGGATGTAAATACAAATATTTTTTAAAAATCAGTTCTAGTGCAGGCTGAGCTTGCAAGACAATAAGAAAATAAAGGAGACCCATAAAAATAACAGAAAGCAAGTACAAGAATCCAAGGTGGCAAGAAGGCTCTCAATTCAGCAACTATGCAAAGGCACTTGCCCACTGCTTGTAACCTAGATAGAAAGCAATCTATAGGCAAATACTACCCAAAAGGAAAGTGATATTGCTAATGATGTTAACTTAAAATGCATTTACATTTCAAGGCAATGAGAATTTTTAGCAAAAAAGAATATAAATACATATTGATAAAAGTTTCATTCCTTCAGGAAGATATAATAATTCTAAACTTGCATACAGCTAATAACATAAATTCCAAAGAAATAAAGCAAAATCTGTCAGAACTAACAAGCAAGCTTGAAAGATTCACTATGATATTTGGAGATTATAAGTATGTATCTTTCAGTAACTAACGGATGACACAGAACAACAATAGCAGTATATAAACCAAAAGAAATATAAAACAACTTGAACAGAATTAACAAAAAATATAAACTATAATTTATACACATCATCTAGAACATTTATGAATATTGACCATATAGCAAACCATAAACAAGTCCGTACATGTTTCAAGTGACAGATATCACGCATATCACTGCTGCTGCTAAGTTGCTTCAGTCGTGTCCGACTCTGTGCGACCCCATAGACGGCAGCCCACCATGCTCCCCCATCCCTGGGATTTTCCAGGCAAGAACACTGGAGTGGGTTGCCATTTCCTTCTCCAATGCATGAAAGTGAAAAGTGAAAGTGAAGTTGCTCTGTCGTGCCCGACTCTTAGCGACCCCATGGACTGCAACCTACCAGGCTCCTCTGTCCATGGGATTTTCCAGGCAAGAGTACTGGAGTGGGTTGCCATTGCCTTCTCCAACACATAGCACATTCTCTGACTATAATGATGAAATCAAGTGAGAAACCAAAAACAAAGACAATTAGATTAAAATAGCATGATTTTTTAAAAATATATAAATAACTCATGAGTCAAATAATGAACCATAATTGAAATTGGAAAATATTATATATCGAAGCCTGGGAAGTTCAACTAACTCATTACTTAGAAAGAAATGTATAAACTTAAAGGTATGAAGAGAGGATCTGAGTGTGTGCATACGTGCTAAGTCTCTTCAGTTATATTCAACTCTTTCTAGACCCCATGGACTGTAACCCACCAGGCTCCTCTATCCCTGGGGTTCTCTAGATAAGAATACTGGAGTGGGTTGCCATATCAACCTCCAGGGGATCTTCTCAACCCAGGGATCAAACCGGTGTCTCTTATGTCTCCTGCATTGGCAGGCGGGTTCTTTACACTAGTGTCACCTGGGAAAACTGAAGGGCTGAATGCTACTGGGCTAAGCGTCCAATTTTAGAATGCAGAAGCTTACCAGAAAAAAATCCCAAGAAACCGAAAAGTTGAGTCAGATTCTGTGGTGCTGATTCTACTCTATGCTGATTCTAATGATGCTACTCTATTCTACTTCAGCTATTAAGAGTCTGTGTGCTTTTCAGGAAGGAACAGGTACTGTATCATACTGTATCAGTTAGGAATCTTCCTGCTGTAGATGATAAAAAAATAAAGTTTAAAGTGGATTAAACAAAAAAGGAACTCAGTGGCTGGTGAAAAGAAAAAAGTTAACAGATATACTTAAGAACTGAAGCCTGCAAACCTATCTTGAAACCCACCCTTCTCCATATTCTTTTTATTCTCAAGTTCCTCTTGGTGGCTGGACAGTTGCCAGGAGCTGCAAACTAGCATTATCCTTGGATTTACCCATCCCCATGAAAACCACAATGCATCTTCATGCCATCTCTAATCAATTTCTCTGCATAGGACACTACAAAATGTTCTATTTGTGCAGGCCTCAAATCATGTCCACCTCAAATATGACATATGTGCGAAAGAATCTGGTTTCTCAAAGGAAATCTAGTTTACTTTCACAAGATGAAAAGGAAAGGAAAGTGAAGTCACTTAGTCGTGTCCAACTCTTTGCAACCCCATGGAGTGTAACCTACCAGGCATCTCTGTCCATGGGATTTTCCAGGCAAGAGCACTAGAGTGGGTTGCCATTGCCTTCTGCAGGTTTACAAGCTGAGGGATGAATAATTCCCAGCTGAAACACTGAACAATATTTCAACCTGTTTTCCTCCGATGATTCCTGGGACAAGCCTGGTAGTAGAGTCAGAGAAGGGGTGGATCCAAGGCCACTCAACTCTGGCTGACTCCATCTCCTAACTGGCCCTCTTCAGTTAAGACTTTGCAAAGTGTTCCCCTAGCCAAGTGCCAAGGTTTAAATTTCATATGCTTTGATCACTTCATATATATATATATATATATATATATATATATGCTTCTGCTCCACAGTTCCAAAAGGTCTGAGCAGTGAAATGAGAGGACAGAAAAGAAACAGCACACAGGACATCAACATTGCTGAAGTACTTCATTAAGCCTCAGAAATCCATCTTCCCTGATGACACCCTGACAATGGGGTGGAGTTCTACCAAGCACTTACCTGGTCATGTAGGTACTTGGATTCCTCTTATGAATATGGTACCTAATATGGTGGCATTTTATAGTTTGTCAAACAAGAAAATATGATAAAATTCACTCTTAGGATAGTTTTTGTTCATTTGTCCTCTTGGTTTCATTAGAGTTATCTGGACCCAAGATAATAATATTTTTGAATCTGATTCCATGATTTTGAGAGGAGCTTTTTTGTTTGTTTTGGTGGGCATGGTCAGAAGGATCCATTTAACACAGCAACATAATATTTGCTGGGAACTCTCTAGCTTCCAAAAAAATAGAAATATTTTTATAATTAAACTATAGTTCAGTGAATATCCAGGGTAACTCTGTAAAGGATAAAAGGCAGAAAGAAGTGAAAAAAGTATTCATGCATTGTTGAAGGGTGTGGAGAGTATCCTTGCTAATTGTATGGATAATAAAGGAATCTCCCATTTCATCATTGGCTGGTAAAATTGACTCACTTTCTCCAGTCCATCTATTTTCCAAATCCTTCCGACTTTCAACCTGTGCCCCAAAGGTTGAGATATCCCCTCAGCCCGCTGCAAACCTAGAACTTTTAAGCAAAGGATAGACTCATTGACGATGGAAGCATCAAAACACAGTGGTAAATAAAATTTTGTTTCAATGATGTTTAAAGTGTTCTAATGTCATTCAAGAAAACTGCTTTCTCTAGTTGGCTATATGTAAATGTATATATGTACATGTATACAAGTTTGTATGGGGTTCTGTGGTGCTTCTTCACAGGGGCTTCACAGTGGTAAAGAATCCACCTGCAATGCAGGAAATGCAAGTTCAATTCCTGGGTCGGGAAGATCCCCTGGAGAAGGAAATGGCAACCCACTCCAGTATTCTAGCCTGGGAAATTCCATGGGCAGAGGAGCCTGGTGAGCTAAAGTCCATGGGGGTTGCAAAGAGTCAAACACTACTTAGCAACAAACAACAACAGCAATACATGTTTGTGTATATGTACATGCTTGTGTGAATATTCAAATGTTTAAAGAAAGATAATCAGCCTGACAAAATGCAAAGAACAACTTCTAAGACAAAGACCTTCTAAGTACTATTCACTATATATATATATATACACACACACATATATATTTATATATATATTTATATATATATATATTTTATAGGAAGGAACTTATAAACAACAGAAATTTGTTTCTCACAATTCTAGAGTGTGGAAATTCAAGGTCAAAGGGCCAGCATAGGCAGTTCTGGTAAAAGCCCTCTTTCAGGTTACAGCCTGATGACTTCTCTCTATGTCCTTAGATGTAGAAGGGGTATATTTTTAAATAAGATTTGAAGAACAGATTTTTAAATACAGGTTTTAATAGATAAAAGGAAAAAAATTAAATATATAAGATTCACCACCCAGAAATAATCACTACAGATCTTTTGAGGATATCTCCCTTGTCTTTATGTGTTTAGATATGTACTTATGTGAGGTATATTTAATTATATACTGTATATCTACTGTACATAAGTTTTGTAATATACTTTCCCACTTAATATTTTTAGTTATTGATTTTCTCTACGAATATTCCTCTCATTTAAAGTCTCTTCTTATGGTTAAAAGCAAGGACATTAATGTGTTCCTAAACTTTAAAACATAGAATGCAGTGTTGAACAGGAACAAATGTTCTTAATTTTTTATCAAAATTTAATTCAAATAACAAAGCAAAGAGAGAACATGTGACAACTAACAAAATCTGGAATGTTCACCAAAACAACGACTCTTTTAACTCAGTCATTTTGTAATCCTGGTTAAGTCACAGACTTCTTTGAGAATCTAATACAAGTTTTGATTCTCTTTGCAGAAAAACGGACATGAGTGCAACATTTGAAAATTATTTCTATTAATGGGAACGCATGTAAGAACTAAAGATTTTAAAATTTAAAAAATAAAAAAATAAATAAAATTTAAAAAAAAGTAAAAAAATAAATAAATAAACAAAAATAAATAAATAAAATTAAATTAAATTAAACCCATCTGTAGAGCCCCAGTGGACTACAGAACTTGGCTGAGTACCCTAATACTCGTGAAACTTTTGCTGCTAAAGAAGCTAACCTTACTCAGAAGAGGAATTCAATTCAATATATCTAATAAACAAATAGCATATTCAAAAGCAGAGACATTACTTTGCTGACTAAGGTCCATCTAGTCAAGGCTATGGTTTTTCCTGTGGTCATGTGTGGATGTGAGAGTTGGACTGTGAAGAAGGCTGAGTGCCGAAGAATTGATGCTTTTGAACTGTGCTATTGGAGAAGACTCTAGAGAGTCCCTTGGACTGCAAGGAGATCCAACCAGTCCATTCTGAAGGAGATCAACCCTGGCATTTCTTTGGAAGGAATGATGCTAAAGCTGAAGCTCCAGTACTTTGGCCACCTCATGCGAAGAGTTGACTCATTGGAGAAGACTCTGATGCTGGGAGATATTGGGGGCAAGAGGAGAAGGGGATGACAGAGGATGAGATGGCTGCATGGCATCACGGACTCGATGGACGTGAGTCTGAGTGAACTCCGGGAGATGGTGATGGACAGGGAGGCCTGGCCTGCTGCGATTCATGCGGTCGCAAAGAGTCGGACACGACTAAGGGACTGAAACGAACTGAACTGAATAAACAAATTAGCACCAACCTCTTAAAACATTATATTTACATTCTTGTCACAGTAAAAATGAAGCTTCTCTTCATTTCAATCATCACTGATGTTGACTGTCATCTTTCAATTAAACAGCACCTATCGAGCACCATCTATGTGCCATGATCAGCGTGGAACCAAGCAGATGCTACACTAAATGCCCCCTTCCTGAAAAATGTCTGACTAAGTGGGGAAAATAAATAATAGAAGCCAGAAAGTGATAAATGCTAACTTAAGAGTAGATCAAAGTATAATGCCATCCAAGTGCCTAATTGAGAACAATGTAAGAATGAAATTTGAGGAAAATAAATACTTGCAAACTGTGCTAATTATACATTTGATCAAAAAATTTACATAGAAAATATTTTAAATTAGTGTTTTTCCACAGTGGAAGACTGTGTAAATATTTTGTACAAATATAGGAGAAACATGCCAAATATAATTTTTCTTTCTTTCCCTCTAGACAAAGGTTAATTTTCCTAATCTTCCCAGGAAATTCTTAAATTCCTATCAGTAAAACTCTCTTCAGTCAACACGTGTATGTAATTTCTCCATTGTAACAGGCTATAACGTGCATGCCACAGGACAGCAAATTATCATGGACAGAATCTTTGCTCCCCAGAATGACATGCATATTTATGAAGCTGTGAACTTGAACAGAAAAAGATAATCTTAACCAAACATGGCTGTTGAGAAGGGTTCTTGTTGGATGCCAGAATGAAGAGTGTACAGGAAGAAAAGAATAAGAATGGAATGGAAATGGAAACAAGAATTAAAATGGCACATCAGAAATTACTTTCACCCCTAATTTCCCAGAGTTAATAACACAGTTAATAACATAAGCCCTGTTGATGCAATACCTGCAAATTAATTATAGGAAAAAGAAAATAATGTTTATTATTTTAATGACCTTTATATCTAATTTTTAGAGTGACTACAATTCAGAGGGTTGGTTTTTATTATTATTATTGTGGTGCTTATATTTTCTGTTTTCCTAATGCTTCCCATCTACACCATTGTCTTGTTCCCAGCAATAAATATTTTCTCTCTCATTATGATTATTTGACTAAGAAGAACTGAAATGAATCTCAATTATACTTCTAAGTAGGATAATGAATACCAAATTCAAAGATCATCACAAATGCTTTCAAGAAAGCTGTACATAAGGAATCCATTGTGTTCCTTTTAATGTAACATCTAATGTTGTCAGTTAAGTAAAATGCAAATCATCTAAAAAATCGTCCTCTAAATATAAGAATGACTATTTTCTTAAAGCTTGAAAAACACCCACAAAGTGCGATACTAACATTTTAATAAATGCCTTCTCTCATCTTACTGATCACCACATTAGAGCAGGAGTTAAATGTCATCGCTGCTCCATAGTGATGCCCTCGACTCTTCATCTTATCTCTCTCTTTAAAATAAATTACTCCTTCATTTCTCAACAACTGATGGAAGTAATGTAAATCCAAAAAGCAGCAATTATGCAAAAACTAAAGTCAAAACCATTTTCTTCCCTCCCCTCCACCCAACAGCTTGTAAGCATAATTAATCAAATCAAGCTTCCCTCTCATTCTGGAGAGCTGTAATTTCAAAAAGCAAATCACAGCATTCTTGCAGCAGCACATACAAAGTGTATTAAGAAAAAAATGTATATGAAGTAGGAGTTGGTTCTCCATGATAAATTTTATTTTATTAAATCTCACTCTGTATCATGAATTCATATTCATATTATATATACTGCCCATCGAAGGAGCTATCTTATTATTAGGAATTTTAAATAATTCAGTATACAATAAATTACAATATTTCCTATGCCACAATACATCAAGCAAAGGAACATAATTAATGGACACTTCATCCTCAGGAATAATCTCAAGCATATCTAATGAATTATATTAATAAGCACACCTTGGCAGTTCATTTTTCAGACTCCTCACACACATGTAGAAAATAAAATGTAGCAATTTAAAAAACCTATCCATAGTGTTCCAAGTCCAGAATTAGGATATTATCAACTCCTAGTGAGATAAGGTTTTTTGCAATTTTTCCAGGAAGCTACATTTAACAATTATTCCTATTATTTGCAGAAATGTATGGGTATAACTCCCACTGGTGTGAAGATTCACTGTGTCTACATGTCTAAATAACTGCCCACGATGATGAATGCAAGAAAAACACCAAAATAGGAATTTGCTACCCAAGATAAGATATTGGAGAAGGCACATTCTTTCACTGAAACATATCTTAAAATCCCTCCCTTCTTATAGCTTCCCTAGACTAACTGAATGTAGAAGACTAACAGAAATTTCATGGCTTCCTACCACCCTTTCGTGTATAATTATTCCCCTGGGAATTATCATGCCATTAAGTTATCTATTTGATGTACACAGTTTTTTAGTTTTAACATTGGTTGAGCGGTCTGCATCTTCCTTGTATTTACTTGAATCAATGTTGTCCATCGACTCAGCGCCCAACCCAGGACCCGCTCCAGCTAAGGCACTTTCGAAGGCTGCTTGGTATAAAAGATGACAAAAAATCATATGTTAGAATTAAGATTGCTTATCATCTAGAAGCCAGTTTTATAAGGAAGGAGGTGCCTTTTTCTTTTAAAAGTTAAAAGATTATTTAATGGGGCTAAACACTTCCAGATGGAAGTCCTGGAGCACAGAAAGGGAGCTATCGACTTGCACACTGAAGCAAGAAGGGCATATGTGCAGAGCAGGCACCCAGTCTTTCTTATTTATTAATTTTATTTTTTTAATTAATTTATTTTAATTGGAGGCTAATTACTTTACAATATTGTAGTGGTTAGTCTTTCTGATCAGAGAAACTGACTCAGTCAACAGGGCTCCCCTGCTCCTCCTGAGAAAGAAAAACTACTAAGGAGGACTTTCATTCTAAGAGGGACTATATTTAACTTATCTTCATATAGATGATTTGAAACAAAAATAATGTGGGCTCATTTTAACTAAGGGGATCAGTAAACCATGAATCAGACAACAATTCATATGAAGGCAAGTAACAAGTCTTGACTTAGTTTGCATGTCCAAGGTATATTTTGTATATTCTTGTGGAATATATATAGATTGCAGTATAAATCACTGATAATTATTTTTATGTGTAAAAATTGCTAAGGATATTAAACTATTAATGATTTACATGGGACTTGGTATTAGTTGCTAAAAGTAGATATCATTTTATATAAACATGATAATGTGAAAGAACGTACGTAAAATTTTAATGCATACTGAAAATTTTATATGCAATATATAAATTTACACAGTAGAATCTGTACAGATTCTAAAGGATAAATTGTATAATTTATATAAATACTGAACTGTCTAAAATTTGACAAGAATAAACACTAATACAAGTTAGGAAATTCCATAAATGATGCATTTTATATGTTCTTTGTGGTTCAAGAAAAATTTACTATCAAAGTATCTTGTCTATCAAGGAATATAAAAATTAAAGCATTTATGAAGTACTTTAAAACTAAATATTTTCTTAGGAGATAAATATGAATAATTTAGAAATATTTATATATATATCAAGCAAATAGGAATGATATTTGAGAACTAAGTTTAGCATTGTCAATAGTGTTCCTATAAATTTATTTCTTTCCAATAAAAATGTCATTAGGTTTTCTTGGTACACAATTCCCACTATCTAGAGGTAGGAATGGATTTCAGAAGAATTATTAGAAGCCTCTGTTCTCTTGTAAGGATGGAAACATGGAATACTCAAAGCAGGAAAATTATTATGAAAACATCCAGTAGTGACTCTCACATGGTTGAGCTTTGAAGCCTTCAGGGGAATACACTGTAAACATGTTATTCTCTCTGCTCTTCTCTAGGCCATCAGTGAGTTCACAGTGCCCTCCAAGACATCTCCTACTCCAAAATAACCAGCCCTCCACTCTACCATCCCCATCATTCCCAGTAACTAAGGCGGCTCTCCAGTAGACAGTCACCTGATCGGATGTTGTCACTAATGTGTAACAAATAAATTCATGTTCCTTAGGTCTAATGACATCTAAACTTCTCTGACTCCTCGGTATGAGTCAAGTTGGATCTTGATCTTTCCTGGCCTTTTGAATTTAACAGTCCTAAAATTATTAAAATAACATGTAAATCTTTATAGAATTTTCATATATCAATATTTATTTGAAATAATAATATTAAACTGTATTTTAACTGAATTAGATTTTTTAAATGATGGATATCTCTGATTCAACATTGTAGAAAAGGGGTTAGAAAGCTTTTTGTAAAGGGTCAGAAAATGAATATTTTAGGCTTTGCAGGCCATGTGTGTGTGTATGTGTGTGTGCTCAGTTGTGCCTGACTCTTTTGCAACCCAGTGGACTGTAGCCTGCCAGGCTCATCTTCCCATGGGCTTTTCCAGGCAAGAATACTGGAGTGAGGTGCCATTTCCTTCTCCAGGGGATCTTCCCAATCCAGGGATCAAACCCAGGTCTCTTGCATTGCAGGCAGATTCTTCACCATCTTAGCCACCAGTGGGTCATATCTCTATCAGAACAACTCAGTTCTACCAATGTAGCAGGAAAATAGTCATGTGTAATATGTAAATACATGGGCATGGTCATGTTCCACTAAAACTTTATTTACAAAATCAAGTAGCAAGTCTGAGGGTATAGTTTTCCGAATCCTATTCTGAAACAAAATTATAGGACCATAGAACAAGAACCAGCACTACAGGAGAAGGAAATGGCAACCCACTAGCACCTAGTATTCTTGCCTGGAAAATTCCATGGACAGAAGAGCCTGGCAGGCTACAGTCCATGGGGGTCACATGACTTCAGCAGGCACACCTGAGGGGGGTGGAGAGAGATGGGTTGGTAGCAAGAAACAGGTAGAATTTTTTGTTTAAAGAGTTAGAATTATAAATCATCTAGCTTAGCAACTTCTTTGTAGTCAAAATTGCTATGTAACAAGTATTGTCCTTTGTAAAACACATAAACAACATTTTAAAAAATTTCTACATGAAAGGAATAAAGAGGAAAGGAAAAGTTACCTCTACTCCCATGACACTGAGGTTGCTATTGTTCACATTTTGGTGTTTATTCTTCTAGTCATTATGTATAAATCTCACATATATATAAATAAATTTCATATTTTTCATATTCTATATGTAATTTCTTGCAAAGCAATTATCATACTACCAATTTTGTGAACCATTTATCTATTTAACAACTTCACATAAGCATTTACTCATGTCCTTAAATAATCTTCAAGAGTATAATTTGAAAGGGCTACGTCATTTTCTCATCAGCTGCATATGCTATAAGCTATTTAATCAGTCCCACAATACTAGACATTTCTTTCCAGTTGCTATGCTAGTATAAATAACTAGACAATGGATCTTGTCGTGCATAAATCTCAGTATGACAATCTGATTACTTCCCTATGGCAAATTCCTAGAAAGGGAGTTCAGAATCAAAGAGCATGAAAACATTTCTTTTTTAAATTCTGAGACTTCTGATACATATTGCCAAATTGCCTTCCCGAGCAGATTTATCAGTTTACACCTCCATCATCAGTATACTGCACTGCCGTGCAGTCTAGTGATGTTCTCCTTTCTATTTGCCACCTTGATGAGCTTAAAAGGCTATCACTAGTCCAACATGCATTTCTGTTATTAGTGTAAAGACTTGGCATTTTTCCTAACTTTGAAAAATGATTTTCTTACTCTGTGGATTTCAGCACTCATTTGAAAGACAAGAAGGATGCTGAGGTTCAGAGAGGTTATGTGTTGTCTCACGGTCACAAAGTAGAGAGAACCCTTTTCACGGCCTCTGCTCCTCCCACATTACCCATCTATAACCTGCACATGTGCATCAGTCTAATAAGGCTCAAAAGTTACTTTCGGTTCATTTTATTACTGAGAGAGTTTAAGTGCAACACAACCAATCAACTTTCTGTTTCCTTTGTCCTTTCCTCTTGCCAAAGTGTTTCAGATCAAGGTCTTACCGTAAAGGCAAATTATATAGTGTGTTGCTTAATATTTTGTTCTGTTTAATGTATATTGCTGAAGGATTAAAATCTAACATTGTGAATGACAAATATACCAAATAATATATTTCCAAAGCTAAGTGAGTTGTTCTTAGATATGATCATATATCTTTGTTTGACCAGGAACTACCTCAATTAACACCTATTATCCAGAATAACAATTAACAGGATCTTCTCTCACTTTCAAAAATTGCTCCTTTGGAATAAGATGGTAATCACAGGTGTACTTGGGAACCACTGCATAGTAACAGAAGTGTCTCCTTCTAAAACACCAGGCTTAAAGGAGTTCTATCTAATGGCATTTCTGGTATTTTTCAACATCTATGCAAAGTGTAGTCCAGTCTTCTAAAAAAAATATTTCTCCTAGAGTCATTATAGCTTTATTATTATTAAAAATCTTTACATGTAAATTAAATTATGCATTATCATTAAATAGTTTTTAGTTTTACCACCTACTAGAGCAAATATGACAATTTTGTGAACATATTGAGGTGTCTATGTATATATCTATACAAGCTATAACACCATAAAGTGACTTGTGAAAAAGACCACTTGTTAAAAACACCACATTTATCTTCTCTAAGCTTTTCTTTCATGAAAGAAAAACTTATCTGTTCCACTGATTTAGGAAATCTGGAAATTTTACCTTTGTAGGTAAGATTTCTTCATATTACAATTTACAACATTTTACTTGTCTGGTCTCCAATTTCCACCACCATCTTCCTTCAAAATATCAATGTCACAGTGACTTTTTTCTTCAGTGCAAACCTAAGTATGCCACTATGTTAAAGATACTTCACGAACCTCTGGTAGCCTTCACACCAAAGTGTAACATCTAGCTTATCCTCAAAGTCTTTCCATAATTTGGACTTGCCGCCTCTACTGTCTCACATGTGCATACTCCATCCAACACAACCATGTTTTCTCATGCTATTGTGTTATCCCATTCTGTTCAGTCATCCTGATAAGTCCTTCAAAATTAGTCCCATCTGGTGGCCATTTTTTCTATACATGGTGACATTTACATATTCTTCTAGACTTCACTCAAGTAGCACCATCTATGAGAGGCCCTCTATAAACTGAATCAAGTATCACTTCTCCAAGTTCTTTCTCTGCAAAATCCCCCAAAATATCTCACATATTTATTCAGCTTCTGCCACGTACAAGTCATTGTACTATATGCCAAGGAATGCAGCAATGAATGCAACACCATTCTGTCTTTATGCAGTTTTACATCCAAAGTATGTCGCCATATTCTCATAGTTGCTTTACTTGGCTATCTTAGCCAATAGATTGCAAATTACATGTAAGTAGAGACTGTCTTATCTGTCTTTGGATTTCCCAAGATCTGAATTAAGGCTTGGAATTTAGTAGGATTTTAACCTATCATGAGAAATAGGCCAAAGAAGCATGACATCTTGGATTTCTAATTTTTCTAGGGTAACAGATTCAGAAACAATCAGTAAAACTGGAGAGTTCAATCAATTAAGTGTACTGAAATTTTGAGCTCACTTTAAAAATTAAATATTTCAAACTAAATTTTTCTCTACCACTATTGAACTTGGAGGTTGTAAAGATATATTTTTCCCCCCATGTCCAATAGATATTGCTAAACTTTATTTTTTGCCTTCACTATGAAATTACCTCTACTTAATTTCAAGTGTTTGATAGGAGTGAAAGCTACCCCAACAGAGTTCAGGTACTGAGCCTCACTTGTGCTGAGCTGTTAGTTCCTGCCCTTAAAATAGGAAGAAGACAAAAAAGTCAAGCCCTGTAACCTCATTCTTTGTGATGGAACAATTAATATCTATAAAGTTGAAATGGAGTTCAGTAATAAAAAAAAAAGTTTTGCAATCGCCATAGAACAATTTGGGTGCTGCTTTATCTTGATTTAGGTAGTGGACTATCAGAGATGGCTCTGGATTCAAAGAATGTGCAAAAAAGGGCAAAGCACCCAACCTGAGAGAATCCCCTGTGAAATGAACAAATACAAACCCATGCATTCACTCTCAGAACTAGTGTTCTTTGCCAATGAACCCAATGAGAAAATTTATGTCTTAATGCTCATCTTAATACCAAGCTTTCTAATAACCTATATTTTGAATGTCTTTCCTATTTCTCTATTTCTTTCCTTCCACCATGCTCCATGCGTTTTGTCTGTGTACATGCAAAACCACAGTCATACAAGTGCAAACATATCTCTATTTACCTCATGATTAATTCTGATACCTTAGCATTTAAGCACACCAAAGAATTCATGACATAACCACTGTTAAAACAAGATATCTCCCTATGTTTAAATCCAACAAACTTGAGCATTTCAGTAATCTAAACACACCATATCCAATCAGCTAAAGCCAGAAATTGATCATCTTCCCATCCTAACTCAGAGTTCATTAATGGAGCAGCCAAAATAGCAGGTTTCTCTAAGAAATTTTCATTTAAAATAGATATAGTTTTGTAAATAAAGCTTAATAAAATGTTTGGTCTTGGAAATAATTGATACAATTCATTTATTCACTACAAATATGTTTTTGAGCATGAACTGAATACCAGATTATGTCGTGGGCATTATGGGGAACCAGAAAAGCTGAATCAGTAATAAATTGTTACCAAGGAGCTCCCCCTCCAGTAGGTGAGATTATGAACGCCAGTGGACATGATGATAAAGTATTGCAGGAATGCAGATAGGGGAGAGCACTGCACACTAGGAGAATCAGAAATGCCTTCATCTGGACATAGCTTTTGTCTGGATGCTTAAAAATCATTACAGATGAGGGAAGAGAACACGACATTTAGAAGGAAGAGCATCAGACAAGGCAAGGTAGTAAGCAAAGCAAGGCACAGAGAATTGATTCCATCTGCATGGACCACTGTGAGGATTAACACTTGCAGAGTAGGTTTGAACCAAATCATGGCACACCTTGAATGCCCAGCAAAGACCTTCATGTACTTTAATCTACAGTCTATGGGGAAACTACTGAAGTAAGGATTCACTGTTTGGCCTTAGTTATTTTGATAAAAGAAGAGATATTTCTTCCTCTGAGAAGAGTGAAAGGAAAAGAAAACAGGCAAAATGTATGAAAATGTAGAAAAGAAGGAAGTCAAGAAAACCAGCTCAATTTGTACAATAAAATAAAATACTCATTGCAAAGAACAAATAGATACAGATAAGGTTGAGAACCTATGCAAAAAGGGAGACGTTTATAAAGACTATGAATTTATTAGAAATACATTAGAATAGGAGGGAAGGTTTTAAAAAAAAAGTTTGTTGGAAACGTAGTTAGAAGGTAGATGAGAGCCAGGCTGTTACAGGCCACTGGACAAGTGCTGAGGACTCTGACTCTAATTCAGCAAGCCAGGAAAACACATGATCAAATGTGCATTTTAGGAAGACAATCCTAGGAGCAGCATTGGGGATCCACATGAGAGGGGATAAATCAGAGATAACAAACCACTTTATAGGCTAGTACAACAAACTAGGTGAGTGAAAGTGAAAGTCGCTCAGTCTTGTCCGACTGTTTGTGACTCCATCAACTATATAGTCCGTGGAATTCTCCAGGTCAGAATACTGGAGTGGGTAGCCTTTCCCTTCTCCAGGGGATCTTCCAGAGATCAAACCCAGGTCTCCCCCATTGCAGGCAAAGTTTTTACCAGCTGAGCCACAAGGGAAGCCCAGGTGAGAAACAAGGCTATTCAATTAACTGTGTTAAAAAACCAAATCCTAATCAATTCCGAATATGGAGAAGGGTAGATCTAGCACAAGAAGTGAAAGTGTTCTGGTAAAACATTTTAAAGAAACTGCATAACTTGAAAAGGTATTTTATATTATGAAAGATATGAAAGTTGGGAAACTGGAAAATACTTGAACCCATTTTCACTCAAAGTAGATTATAAAAAGGGATTTCAGGATAAAGTGATCATGATCTCACCAATTTCATTCATTTTAATAGCTATGTAAATAGAAAAGTATTAAATAACATACCAAAAAAAAAAAAAAGCCTGGAAAATGTATTTTTCTAAACACTGGGAGTTTTATACCAGCTTTTCTCCCCGTAGTTCTGTAGTTCACAAAGATAAGTAGATCACCATAACCTCAGGAGTCTCTTGTTGAGGACTGTCCAAATATCTAAAAATGTTAGCTGTTCCAAGGATTCATTCTTAAATCTCTTAGTATTAACTTTCATCAAAGGATTGAAATAATAAGCTAAAAGAAATGGGAGCTGATCATTCCTCTTGGGAAAATTTGATACTTTTGATTCTACTACTATAAATTTATAGGAATCACAAACCCATTGAAGAAGTCTTTTTAAGGATACAGCATATAAATGGAAATTCTGTAAGCATATGGGTCTGTCGGGTGTTTAACAGTCAGCACAATGCCATTCAGTAGAATTTTCTACAATGATAGAAATATTCTATATTTACATTACCAATACAATAGCCATTTGCCATAGGTAGTTAACTGAGTACTTGAAATGTGACCAATGTGACTAAGAAACTGAATTCTGAATTTTATTAAATTTTTACTTAAATTTAAAGAACTACTTTTGGCCAGTCGGTCCTGTAGAGAAGGCTCAGAGCTAGACTAGATTGTGGACACACACTTGGAAACCCAATCCCAATAATTTGATAATAGAAAAAAATTCTATTAACACACCTCTCAGTTGAACAGAGGAGCCTGGAGGGCTACAGTCCAAAAGCTGACAAAGAATTGGACATGACTAAGCACATAGGCCGGAGAAGGCAATGACACCCCACTCCAGTACTCTTGCCTGGAAAATCCCATGGACAGAGGAGCCTGGTAGGCTGCAGTCCATGGGGTCGCTAAGAGCACACGACTGAGCGACCTTACTTTCATTTTTCACTTTCATGCATTGGAGAAGGAAATGGCAATCCACTCCAGTGTTCTTGCCTGGAGAATCCCAGGGATGGGGGAGCCTGGTGGGCTGCTGTCTACGGGGTCACACAGAGTCGGACACGACTGAAGTGACTTAGCAGCAGTAGCAGCAGCAAGCACATAGGCACGGCAATGAAGCAAAGTAGGTCCTTCATCAGCACCTCGTTTATGGGAAATCAGGGTCCCTCTTATTCCTGTGAAAGTCACTCAGTCGTGTCCAACTCTTTAGGACCCCATGGACAATACAGTCCATGGAATTCTCCAGGCCAGAATAACTAGAGTGGGTAGCCTTTCCCTTCTCCAGGGGATCTTCCCAACCCAGGGATCGAACCCGGGTCTCTCACACTGCAGGTGGATTCTTTCCCAGCTTGAGCCACAAGGGAAGCCCCTTATTCGTGTAACTACAGTTATTCTTTCATGACAATCAGCAAATCAAACCATGACGGTTCCCATTTCAAACTCAACTCAGCATCAAACATCAGACATGCTTGTTAGTGTATGCTAATGCTTTCCATTTTCCACTTACTCGGCACCAAAACTGTCCACAGAACACAAAGTATAAACACAAGGCTCAATAAAGCCTGGCAGCCTTTTAATAAGATACCTGGGAACATCCTAATCGAGATTTCTGTAGGCAGATACTTCATAAGAGGTTAATCAAAGGACTGGGCAATGTGAGAACATCTGTATCAGGCTCAGCACTATTTTTTTAAAAAGAGAATTCAACATCTGCAGTGGGTCAGGATCACTCCTTGGGGACAACCCTGGGCCTTAAAATGGACAGATTTGCAACGGTATCAACTGTTGTTATGTTAACGTGGCTTCTCTTCAGCAATTACTTCTAAATCACACGGACACCTGGGAGAAAAAGCAAAGGAAAACTCTACTGTCTTAACTTGAGTATTTCTCTTTGGGTAAACAATAAATAAATTTGGTGAGCGTTAACCTATTAAACACTTAAGATATATTATCCCTGTTAAAACTAAAAAAGGAAAATATTTGAGATATTATCATCAAATGAATAAGGTTAAGTGGAAGTATTTTCATTCTATTATATGTAACCTGTTTAAAAGGTACAAAGTACCCGGCTGTGGCCATCTGGTGAGACAGCTGGAGACTAAAACCTATCCATTGATCATCCTCATGTGATTGTTACCACAGCCCTAGTTTAACCATATACTAGTTGTTTATTTTTAAATTGATTATACAAATCCAATTGCTTTGTTTCTTGCTAGGACTCCTTTAAAATAAGTTTCATTCTATTCATCCAACTAACAAAGGAAATTCTAAATAATATAGAATTAGAGCAATGCTATCAGGCAGGGTTTCTATCACATGCCTTCATTCTTATGTGGTATGTATATAAATTCACATCCCTCATTCAGAAAAAAATAAAACCTCAGTTTCATTATCAACATCCATATTTTCACAACCTAAAACAAACAGTACATTTTTCAACAATCTCAAGAGTAATATTACCCTAAAATGGTCACAGAATAAAACAACCTCATTTAGGCCATTTTATATGAGTCTAAGCTTATAATTGCAGTCTTCTTTTTTCACAGACTCTAATTTGAATACTATTGCTACCAATTTCTTCACCCACCTATTTTATCCTATTTAGGTTCATTCCACTGGGGCAAGAAAACAGTCATTCTTTTTTTTCTTCCAACTTAAAATATTGCTTGTGAACCAAAAAATGTAGTAACTTCAACCACATTGAATTATTACTTTATATAACAAATTAGGAATATAAACACGCAAACATATTGCCTGAAATATCAACAGAAGGGGCTCAAAAAACATAGGAACTATTCTGAAACTAACTTAAATGCTGTGTCAGTAATAAAAAATGATCATAATACCAGCTCCCTAAATAACCATTCGCATTAAAACAATGTAAGTATATAAGTAATTCCCTGTATAGAATTTGCACTGTGTAGAATCTTGCCTACAGAAAAGCAGCACAAAATGCCAAAACAGCATTTCCAAATCCATCCAACTGTGAAAACCCAAGAAAGGTAATGTCTCTCCCCTAGACATTACTAGTCCCATTACTGGCTCCCTAAGTCACAATAGGTCTTCTGTCTTGAACTATAATTTAAAGATACTGCCCCACCAAGCCACCTCAAGACTCCTGAAAATGTCGAGAGAAGTGCATGGACAAGCAATAACCTCTATCACCCTTTTTCCTCAATCTGGGGAATCTGTAGATGCTGTGGGTATCACTTTCCTGTGAACACTTTCCATCTCAGCTTCCTCCTTTCTGCTTCATGGAAACAGCAGTTTCTGGACAGCTTCCAGTTTATTTTTATTACCAATATTCTCCAGAGGTGATATCAAAATTAACCCTTAACTGCTTAAGAGCCAGTTGTGACCTAAATATCTGAGAATCATGTTGCCATAATATTGTTAAAGGTAAAACATTCAATATTCATTAAATATGACATGAACGGCAAAATAGTGACCCTGGAAATAGGTGCACATGTTGACTGGGGAGTGAATATGTATATGCATATATGTGAGTTAGTGGCTGATATGAGCTTATATGCATTATATGTGTTTATGTATCTGTGCAGACATATGAAAAGTTTTTATAAAAGTCATCTAGGGATCAGCTCACCTGAGATCACTATATGAAAATATGATGCTCTCCTCTCTACCTGAAAGGGTCCCTGAAAAGGTAAGTCAGATACGCCAAACTGTTAAGTGCTAAAATCTATAATGACCTTTGTTCTAAGCTTCAAAAATAATGCATGAAACTATAGACAAGCTCTAAAAGCACCAATGCTGGAGTAGAAGACCATCGGTAGCCCTTTACAAACTTGTTATTAGAGTTGCTGTTGTTTTCTGAAAATATGTCAAATAATTGTTAGATAAAATTCCCCAAATAGAGTAAATTGTGAAGCTCCTAATTAAATATGATTATTTTCTAATTTTACAAGTTGTTCTTGCTCCATTTCAAGTTGCTATTGTTTCACAAATACCTGTATTGCCTCTCATTATTAATATCATCTTGACTGGAGGGGATAGTTTCATACCTCCTTCATAGCTCTACATTCTTTCAGTTCTAGAGAGAAACTGCAGGATCCATTATTACTGAAGGTCATCATCCATTAGCTGCAAAATAAATCTGTGACTTGAAAATTAGGACATGATAATACAGCATATAAAAGCCACAACCTGTGTTTCGCATGCATTACTTTGTCTAAAAAACATTTTAAGTAATTTAGAATTTTCGTTTTAAAATTTGAAATCATTTGAAATGGAACAAAACAGAAAACTGGTTTTCTGTTGTCATTAATAATTAGGAAGAAGATTAAAGTTATTCTAATAATCTTGCTATTTACTCACCAAGATGAATTCTGCATTAGAATGAATTCACCTTGGAGTGAGACTTTTTCTTCCTCTCAGTGCCTATATGGTACCACAGTAAACATTCAGCAAGCTCAGTAAATATTTGTCACTCCATTGACTATTTAGTTGGAGTACTGTATACATAGTTTTGTACTATTAGCATAAATATAACTGAAATTAAGAATTTCAAATACATCCATTTCTTTCTATAGATCAAAAAATGACCTGAATAATGAACAGTGGTTTGGCTTTAATAAAGCATTTTTCATTTAAATGGCCTTTCTAAATAACATTTGAAGAGACATAGCCCTCCCCAACTCAATCCGTGATGAATTATTGGAAGAAAATTAAAATTACTTTACCAAAACTTAGTTTGCTAAAATAAAGTGATCAGACTACCTCTGTCTTTTAGGTAGAGTAATCCTAAACTGACTTGCATAGAACACCATTCTCAAATAAGTGGTGTTATATAATAAAAGTGTACCATGATATGAGAATTATAACATATATCAAAACCCTTCTAGGTTCAATCTCAGAAGTAAAAATTTTCTAAACATACATAATCTCAGAAAAATCTGTATGCAGGTCAGGCAGCAACAGTTAGAATGGGACATGGAACAACAAACTGGTTCCGAATCAGGAAAGGAGTACATCAAGGATGTTTATTGTCACCCTGCTTATTTAACTTAATGCAGAGTACATCATGAGAAACACTGGGCTGGATGAAGCACAAGCTGGAATCAAGATTACAGGGAGAAACGTCAATAACCTCAGATATGCAGATGACATCATCCTTATGGCAGAAAGTGAAGAAGAACTAAAGAGACTCTTGATGAAAGTGAAAGAGGAGAGTGAAAAAGCTGGCTTAAAGCTCAACATTCAGAAAACTAAAATCATGGCATCTGGTCCCATCACTTCATGGCAAATAGATGGGGAGATAGTGGAAACAGTGACAGACTTTATCTTTTTGGGCTCCAAAATCATTGCAGCCATGAAATTAAAAGACGCTTGCTCCTTGGAAGAAGAGTTATGACCAACCTAGACAGCATATTAAAAAGCAGAGACATTACTTTGCCAACAAGGTCCATCTAGTCAAAGCTATGGTTTTTCCAGTAGTCATGTATGGATGTGAGAGTTGGACTATAAAGAAAGCAGAGCACTGAAAAATTGATGCTTTTGAACTGTGGTGTTGGAGAAGACCCTTGAGAGTCCCTTGGACTGCAAGAAGATCCAACCAGTCCATCCTAAAGGAGATCAGTCCTGAATATTCATTAGAAGGACTGATGCTGAAGCTGAAACTCCAATATTTTGGCCATCTGATGCAAAGAAATAACTCATTTGAAAAGACCCTGATGCTGGGAAAGATTGAAGGCAGGCGGAGAAGGGGATGACAGAGGATGAGATGGTTGGATGGCATCAACGACCCAATGGACATGAGTTTGAGTAAATTCCGGGAGTTGGTGATGGACAGAGAGGCCTGGTGTGCTGCAGTCCATGTGGTCACAAAGAGTTGGACATGACTGAGTGCCTGAACTGAACTGAACTTTCAGCCTACTGTAATTTTCCACCGAATACCAGTTTGACAAATGAGACAAAGGATATGTACTCAATACTCCACCATAGGAACAAGAATGTGCTTTTTTCTAAAACTTCCCCAAAAAAACAAGCACACGAACAATCGTTGGCATCTTCCTAGATACTGAATCTGATCATTATTTCATATGAATTTCACTGGACTGGAATCCTACCTAGATGAGCTTTCCAAAATCAATCCTGTTTTTGTTTTTGGTTTTGCCAGCAGTACTTCTCTTTCGAGTGTTAAGTCTTTAACAGAAAACTCAGTCACCGCACAAAACTATATTTCCATCCCTCTTCATATCATCAGATCAAGAAAGCGTTTCTCTTCAGAGAATTTATTTTTTAATAAATATATTTGTTAGTCACTTGTCAGTATCATCAATATTTTTTATTAAAAACAAAAGTTTATTATCAAACTACTTCCCAATCAGACACTTTATCTTCCCAAGAAAATTTTCCCCACCTTTTCCCAATGCATAGATTTTCCTTGTTTCATATCCAGGAGATAGTTTGTTGCTGTTGTTTGTTCACTAAGTCAAGTCCAACTCTTTGCAACCTCATGCATGCAACCCTAGCATGCCAGGGTTCTCTGTCTGTCTCCACTCTCTTCCAGAGTTTGCTGAAATTCATGTCGATTGAGTTGGTGATGCTATCTAACCATCTCATCCTCTGCCACCCTCTTCTCCTTTTGCCTTCCATCTTTCCCAGTACCAGGGTCTTTTCCAATAAGTCTGCTATTCACATCAGGTAGCCAAAGTATTGGAGCTTCGGCTTCATCAACAGTCCTTCCAGTGAATACTCAGGGTTGATTTACTTTACGAATGACTGATTTAATCTCACTGCACTCCAAGGGTAAGGTAATAGTACAAAGTAATAGCTCCTATCATATCGCAAAACGTGGATCACACAAGGGATGCTGAGAAGTCAGAGGTGATCATTCAAGCTCCTCACAAAACCAACCCCGTCAGAATCACCATGCCAGACTTCTTTGATTATTAATATGATTATTGTTCACTTGTCATATACATTGGAAATAACATCTCAAGCTATGGTCTGTGTATTGCCTTTGTAGCATCTGCAGTACTCAAACTTGTCATCTTTATGTACCCTAACACTCTTCAGGAGCTTCTAGATTTCTTGCCTTGGTTAGAAAAGTCTTTACAACCTATATATTACTACATGAACTATTAATTTTGTTCTAGAATTTTATTTTTAAATTTAAATATTTTACTCAGCTGAAATTAATTTATATATGTAGTGGTAGCCATTTATTGTGATTTCCAGTTATGTGAGCACAATTTATTAAATAAATCATACTTTTCATAATGAAATAAAATTCAGCTTTATCACATATTAAGTTTCGGCATCAATTCCCACCCCACATATTTCTTATTAAGGTTATTTTGTAGTATAGTTTGGTATCTGATAAGAAAAACAGATCTTCATTATTCCTTTTCACATTCTAATTTTTCTCAGACATTCATTTTTTGTAACCTTAAAATTTGAAATCAAATTCCAAAAATAACGAGATTTTAAATGAAATTGCATCAGGTTTATATATTATGATCAAGATATTAGTCCTTCTATTTATTTTTATCATTTTATATACTTCAGTGAAAGTGAAGTCACTCAGTCGTGTCCGACTCTTTGCGACCTCGTGGACTGTAGCCTGCCAAGCTCCTCCGTCCATGGGATTCTCCAGGCAAGAATACTGGAGTGGGTTGCCATTTCCTTCTCCAGGGCATCTTCCCAACCCAGGGATCAAACCCAGGTCTCCCGCATTGCAGGCAGACGCTTTAACCTCTGAGCCACCAGGGAAGCCTAAAATATTTCTTTGAGCCCTTTTTTTTGCGGGGGCAAGAATACTGGAGTGGGTTGTCATTCCTTTCTCCAGGAGATCTTCCTGACCCAGGGATTGAACCCAGGTCTCCCACACTGTAGGTAGACGCTTTATTGTCTGAGCCACCACCTTATAATTTTATTCATTTAAATTTTGTGACTTTCTGGTTAAAAAAAAATACTTTACATTTTTTGTCATTCCTGTGACTGAGATACTTTCACTATTTCCACTTTTTTTTCACCAGGGAAGTCCTTTAATAACTTCTCTTTTTTTTAAACTATTTCCATTTTTAAGTGGCTGTTAGTAGTATAAAAGTTTTTAATAAATTTTCTTAAAATTAGACTCTTTATAAAGTTCCCTTATCAATTCTAGTCATGTTTATTAGAATATGTTAGGGATTCTAGGCTTAGAAAAAATATCTTCAGCAAAAAGACATTTTTCTCATTGTAGCTATTATTTTATTTTTCTGACATCTTGCATTTAACAAAGCAACATTAAGTGATATCAGCAACAGAAGACGTTTTTCTCTCTGTCCTGATTTCAGTGCATGTGGATTTAGTGTTTTACTATTTAGGATGATGTTTCTTATTAGGCTTAGTAAATAATCTTTATCATACTGTAGTATTTTTGCTTTATTCCTATTTTGCTTAATTTTTTATGAGGCATGACTGCTAAATTTGTCAAAAACTTTTTCTCAGCATGTATGCATTTTTCTCCTTTAGCTTATTAATGCAGTAAATTATAATAGCTTCCTAGATATTGAGCCATCCTTATATTCCTCAAATTAACCATAGTTGGCCATAGTGCATATTTTTAAAAATACATTAGACTACAGTGCTGATTTCTAGCTGGTAACGTTTCGAGTAATATAGTCCACAAGTATAATATATTTTCTTAAATAATCACAGGGGTAAACTATATGGAACTTATTTAAATCCAAGAGTTTTCAATAACTTATTAAGAGGCAAAATAAAGTGCAAACCCTACAGGAATAAATTCAAACGTGTGTAATTACAAAAAGGTTAAAATCAACAACAAGAACACAGTTTACAAATCGAGTTAAGAGAAGAATGATGTGAGAGGTTCTCAAACTTAAAGTAAAAGCAAAAGTGTTAGCTGTTCAATCCTGTCCAACTCTATGCAACCCCAAGAACTGTAGCCCAGCAGTCTCCCCTGTCCATGGGATTCTCAGGGAAAGAACACTGGATTGAGTAGCTGTTGCCTTCTCCAGAAGATCATCCCAACCCAGGGATCAAACCTGGGTCTCCTACATTACAGGCAGATTCTTTACCATCTGAGCCACCAGGAAAGCCCCTCAAACTTAGGCATGGCTGAAAATTACTGGAAGGATGTGTTACAGATCTGTGTTACAAATACAGATTGGCAGGTCCCACTCCCCAGAGTTTTTCATTCTGTAAATCTAGGGTGACGCCTAAGAATCTGCATCTCTAATAAGCTCCTAAGTGATATTGATGCTGCTGGTCTAAGGACTACATTTTGAGAACCCAGTGAAAAATAGCAAAAACTAACATTTATTTAATGTTTACCAAGTGCTGCTGCTGCTAAGTCACTTCAGCCGTGTCCAACTCTGTGCGACCCCATAGACAGTAGCCTACCAGGCTCCCCCGTCCCTGGGATTCTCCAGGCAAGAACACTGGAGTGGGTTGCCATTTCCTTCTCCAGTGCATGAAAGTGAAAAATGAAAGTGAAGTCGCTCAGTGGTGTCCGACTCTTAGCGACCCCATGGACTGCAGCCTACCAGGCTCCTCCATCCATGGGATTTTCCAGGCAAGAGTACTGGAGTGGGTTGCCATTGCCTTCTCCGTTACCAAGTGCTAGGCTCTGTTTTCACCCTTTGTGTACACTAGGTTTTTTATTTGATCCACGTAGTGATGAGGAATGCTGGTTATCAGATGTTAGGCTGATACTTCAAATTTTAAAGCCACGAGTTCTAAGCGGTTAGCTGCTAAGAAGGCAGAAAAACACCACACCTAATACCTGTTTATTGCTGCCATTTTATGTCAATATCTAACATACAAAATTAATGGCAAAATAATTAAGAAGAGAAGGAATATTCATCCCTGTATGAACTGAGGATAAAAAGTATTGTAATGACTTTCAGCTACTGACTTTTAAATTCTGTGTAAAGAAAAATAAAATAAATCACCAATGTTACTTTAAATTTGATGTTAGGTATTATTCCATTTTGATATATTCACTAAACTATTTTTAACATATAGCTCAATATTAAGTAATGACTTAATATTGAGCTATATGTGGATAACGTTCTTTAATGATCTTAAAATATCTCTAAGGAGATAATGCTCCTTAAGGATCTTAAAATAGCCAAAAATTCAAATATTTCATGGTATTATATAAAAATCTCCTGTATATTTTTATGGTCGAAACTACTTGAAATGAAATAACTTGGATTTATTTCCTAGATATTAAACATTTGGAAGTACACCTTAATAAAAGAGATTCATTTAGGTTTTTAATTAGGAATTGGACAGGGACTTGTAGGATGTTATATAGAAGCGCATCTGATTTACTTTTATGAGAAAACATTGGGGATTAGGGAATATGACTGTTGGAGTCCGTTTCGACGATGCTGTGCTTTGGCAACAAAGACCTCTTTGTGGTCTGAGGTCCTCCAGAGAAGAGCTTAGCCCTGGCGGTGCTACCGCGGGGGCTAGGGAATTTGATTTCTCTCCCAGATCTCTTTCCCTGCTTTGCACAGCTCAGCCTGGCACCTCTTCCCCAAGACACATGCATGCACACAATCCATCTCTCCTCAGGCATCGTTAGGGGCATGTGCTTGTACCATCCTGAAATCAGCAGTATTAAGCAAAAGTTTACATAGTGAAAGTGAAAGTTGCTCAGTCATCCGACTCTTTGCGACCCCAAGGTCTATACAGTCCATGGAATTCTCCAGGCCAGAATACTGGAGTGGGTACCCTTTCCCTTCTCCAGGGGATCTTCCCAACCCAGGGATCGAACACAGGTCTCCCACAATGTAGGCAGATTCTTTACCCAGTATTAAAATTACCAGTCTTCCTCTTCACTCAGCCCCTAGGGTAATGGAGCGAAATATACAAACCTATCTTCCATTAAGAGAGTGAAGCGACCTTTTCTGGCAAGCGTAAACTGTTCAAGAGAAAAACCTTACGGATACTAAGGTAACTTTTGGAATTAGCATTTTCTTGGCTATCAGTTCACTTCGGTTCAGTCAGTCAGTCGTGTGACTCTCTGCGACCCCATGGACTCCAGCACACCAGGCTTCCCTTTTTGGCTATAATCAGTTAGCTCTTTAGAGCCCTGGATATCTTTGCTGTTACTTTTATATCATTATAGCTTCCCAGGTCTTCCCTGGTGGCTCAGACAGTAAAGAATCTACCTGCAATGCAAGAGACCTGGGTTTGATCCCTGGGTTGGGAAGATCCCCTGGAGATGGAAATGGCAACCCACTCCAGTATTCTTCCCTGGAGACTTCATGGTGGGCTGCAGTCCAAGGGGTCTCAAAGATTCAGACACGACTGAGCAACTGAGCACACACACATATATCATTATACCTATCCACCTAGATATTCGACTTGTATTTTAAAAGCCGATTATACAGAGTGAAGTAAGCCAGAAAGCAAAACACCAATACAGTATACTAACACATATATATGGAATTTAGAAAGATGGCAATGATGACCCTGTATGCAAGACAGCAAAAAAGACACAGATGTGTATAACGGACTTTTGGACTCAGAGGGAGAGGGAGAGGGTGGGATGATTTGGGAGAATGATATTGAAACATGTATACTATCATGTAAGAATCAAATCGCCAGTCTATGTCTGATGCAGGATACAGCATGCTTGGGGCTGGTGCACGGGGATGACCCAGAGAGATGTTATGGGGAAGGAGGTGGGAGGGGGTTTCATGTTTGGGAATGCAAGTACACCCATGGTGGATTCATGTCAATGTATGGCAAAACCAATACAGTATTGTAAAGTAAAATAAAGTAAAAATAAAAATTTAATAAAAGGAAAAAAAAGAGAAGATATCATAGTCGATGGCTATTTGGGAATCAGCTCTTTCACTTAATTAATTGTGAACATTTGAACAACAGACTGGTACCAAATAGGAAAAGGAGTACGTCAAAGCTGTATATTGTCACCCTGCTTATTTAACTTCTATGCAGAGTACATCATGAGAAACTCTGGGCTGGAAGAAGCACAAGCTGGAATCAAGATTGCTGGGAGAAATATCAATAACCTCAGATATGCAGATGACACCACCCTTATGGCAGAAAGTGAAGAGGAGCTAAAAAGCCTCTTGATGAAAGTGAAAGAGGAGAGTGAAAAAGTTGGCTTAAAGCTCAACATTCAGAAAACTAAGATCATGGTATCCGGTCCCATCACTTCATGGGAAATAGATGGGGAAACAGTGGAAACAGTGTCAGACTTTATTTGGGGGGGCTCCCAAATCACTGCAGATGGTGACTTCAGCCAAGAAATTAAAAGACGCTTACTCCTTGGAAGAAAAGTTATGACCAACCCAGATAGTATCTTTAAAAGCAGAGACATTACTTTGCCAACAAAGGTCCGTCTAGTCAAGGCTATGGTCTTTTCCAGTGGTCACGTATGGATGTGAGAGTTGGACTGTGAAGAAGGCTGAGTGCCGAAGAATTGATGCTTTTCAACTGTGGTGTTGGAGAAGACTCTTGAGGGTCCCTTGAACTGCAAGGAGATCCAACCAGTCCATTCTGAAGGAGATCAACCCTGGGATTTCTTTGGAGGGAATGATGCTAAAGCTGAAACTCCAGTACTTTGGCCACCTCGTGCGAAGAGTTGACTCATTGGAAAAGACTTTGATACTGGGAGGGATTGGGGGCAGCAGGAGAAGGGGACGACCGAGGATGAGATGGCTGGATGGCATCACTGACTCGATGGACATGAGTTTGAGTGAACTCTGGGAGTTGGTGATAGACAGGGAGGCCTGGCGTGCTGCGATTCATGAGGTCGCAAAGAGTCGACACGACTGAGCAACTGAACTGAACTGAACTATTAAATAATAGCATTTTTAGTGGCTACATCAACATACACTATCTTTCCCTACCCACTCACACATTCTGATCTTAGGTACACAGAGAAAGACAGGAAGTAATTAAGGATGGAAATAAGAATACATTGTATTAACAAATAAGAGTGATTAAAGAGTTAAAGGATTAAGAGTTAAACAGTTAAAGGAGAAGAGAAGAGGATATAATAAAGGATAAGAAGGAAAGCACTAAGTGGTTCAGCTACTTAGAAAATAGCTCATTCCACTCTCTGAGACTGGCATTTAGCAGACAATGTCAACCTCAAGCTATAGATGGCCAGCTTGGCCACTCCTTGAAAAGAATGAAGCCAACACCAAGGAAAACAGGACTGAGTTGCACAGAGAGAGAGAGAGAGAGAGTTGATAACTTGATTAAGCCCTGGATCTACCTATGCCTTCAGCTAGAGAACCAGAGGCATCTGCCAATCATATGAGCACAGACATTTCCCTTTTGGCTTTAGATGTGAAATGGGTTTCTGTCACTTGCAACAAAAGAAGCCCCTTGTCTTTAATTACACTTCCACTCTTGTATCTCTGAACAAGCTAGGGAGACTCTCAGAACCACAACATACTTCTCAAATTCATCAGTTCTTAGAATAATTGTAAATATTGTGTGAAGTAATTCACGACTTTTTCCTCCAAACACTAATGTCTCTCATGAAGGTAAACACCCATTAGAGCCAAAGAGCCCAATTCCCCATTCTAGACCATGTGATTGAGTAACATGGAATATGTGGCCCCATTTCCATTTCTCAAAGGCTCAATGGCCCATCTGAAATTGGAAGGTGATTGTAATTTTACAGCCTGACATTGTGAATTCAGGAGCAGAATAAATAGCACTAAGTAACAACTATCTTTTAATCTCTTTGAATGTAAAACTATCGCGAAATTGTATATCTTTAAGAGGATCAGAAGTGTCAGCTGCTCCTTGAAATTGATGCACCGGGGAATACAAGAATGATAAATCATTTCCCTATCAGTGCTGTGGATCTTTCATCTGAATCACATTGAAGAGTGAGTCAAAGTTCTGTCAACGGCTCCCTGCTCTTCCCTTCCCCGCTGATTATCTTATACTATTAGGACCTCACCAAAGGCAAAGATTCATTTGCTGATGGAGTGCATGACTGGCAAGTAAAAACACACCTTTGGTCTTAAGAAGCCTCGTGTATCAAGCCATACACAGCCAACGCACATTATCATTGCCTGAAAATCCCAGCTTTCCACAAAATATGCCCAGAATTCTCCCTACAGGAACCGTGATAGAAAAGCATCCAAGAAAGCAATCAAAGGGGGGAGATTGGTTGACTGTTACCTGAGCATTTTTTAGACAAGGACATGGCTCATCATCGTTCTTAGGTCAAAAGGAGTCAGCCTCATAATTCTTTCCACCATCTCCATCTTTTCGTCACGTTTGGGGGGCAGAAATAAATGCAATGAAAATGTATATTTTCAGGAAGGTATGCTTCCCAGGTGGTGCAGTGGTAAAGAACCCACCTGCCAATGCAGGAGACCTGGGTTCAATCCCTGGGTCGGGAAAATTCCCTGGAGTAGGAAACGATAACCCACTCCAGTATTCTTACCAGGGAAATCCCTGGACAGAAGAGCCTGGCAGCTACAGTCCACGGGGTTGCAAGGAACTGGACACGACTGAACACATGCACATGCGTGCCTGAACTTATTTCTTTTAGGGTAAGTCACAATCTATTAATTGGGAATATTCAGTATATTCCGTACCCTCTATACCTTCGTTGATCAAAGCGTGACACAAACCAGAAACGTGAACAAGACCTGGGACGCTGCTAGCAAGACACAGTTCAGGTCCCACTATGAATGTACTATCGGGATCCAGATGCTTGCATGCTTTCAGGTGATCTGTGTGCACAGTAAAGTTTAAAAAGCCCTGCTGTAAACGAAGCAAATCATGGAGGCTTCTTAAAATATAATTTTGTTTAAAAAAAAAGCAGATGATAGAAATTGGGTGCCACAATATCCATTCTGAGATTACAAAATTAAAGAAACTAAACGGTATATTGTTTAAAGATTCAGACTTATGGGATTAAAAAAATATGAATTACCAAGCAATTTAGGACACTGGCCGCCTCTGGAGGTAGAAGATGTACAGAGGAGGAGTAGGAAAGGTAGACAAGATAAGGGAAAAGAGAGTCATTTCTAGTTCATAATTGAAAGGGTGGATACATGGGTGTTTTTTATAATTAGGCTGCATATATTTGATAGCTGCATATCCCTAATAGCTCAGTTGGTAAGAAAAAAAAAAAAAAAATCCGCCTGCAATTCAGGAGACCCTGGTTCAATTCCTGGGTTGGGAAGATCTGCTGGAAAAGGGATAGGCTACCTACTCCAGTATTCTTGGACTTCCCTTGTGGCCCAGCTGGTAAAGAATTCGCCTGCAGTGTGGGAGACCTGGGTTAGATCCCTGGGTTGGGAAGATCCCCTGGAGAAGGAAAAGGCAAACCAATCCAGTATTCTGGCCTGGAGAACTCCATGAATAGTATAGTCCATGAGATCGTGAAGAGCTGGACATGACTGAGTGACTTTCACTTCACTGTATATATTTTGCATATTCAAATATTACACAACAAACACTTCCTAAAGTGAGGAAACATAACCTCAACTAGAATGAAGATCATGCTTTGTAGTCATAAAATAGCAACTTTTGCACAGGCCAGGTATATGGAGAATTGAAAAGGACCTAGCATCATTGGAGGGCATTATGAAGCAAGAACAATGATTTAATCCAGATGAGTAATAATTTATTAAGAATGGAAAGGTAATAACATAAATAAACAGATCAAATATTCATTTATATTTATCTGAAAAAATATTTTAAAAGAAGCCCACCATCCATCACTAACATCTCTCTGAAACGAGAAGCAAATGGTATGTCTGGGACAGCAGATGCTTGGAGCACAGTCAGGAAGAGATATTCAAGAGATGCTGAGCCAGGTTATCCATCAGGGGCTTTTGGAACCAGGGACAGCTGTGAAGTGAATGGATTTTTCCAGCCAACAACGATGCCCTCAGGTAACCAGGCATGTGTTCCTTGTTTGCAATTTTGCATTAAACAATAACACATTTAAAAAATTCATGCTCATAACAACCCTGAATTTTAACACTATGCTTGAAAAAGACAAGCAGCCTGAAGACGCCAACGTGTAGCCACAGATTTTTGTGTACCCCTGTAACCTGCACACTGCTTCACAACACTGCCTCCAACCCTGGTGCCTCACAAGAGAGTGAATCTTCCAACCATGGATCCCATGTTTCTCAAAAAACAGCACTTACATATTCTTGAACTAAATAGAAACTAAGTAGATCTTGCTAAAGAGATCTTACTAAAAAGATGTAGGTTTAATTCTTGGCACCCCATGGCATGGGGAAGAACATCCTTAGGTATGCTGCTAGACCCCACTGATCCTCATGTGTTCCTCGCTTGTTAACTGAGTAAAGCAAGCTTTCTTTGAACACATGGATCCCATCGTTAATAGGCATAGATGTGCTGGGTTGGCCAAAAAGTTCATTTGTGTTGTTTCTGTAACATCTTTTGAAAAAATTCTAACGAACTTTTTGGCCAACCAGTACCTCCCGAAGTCTCTTTTCTGAACTTCACCTGCTTCATTATTTCTTAATCTCTAGGATATTGACCTTGACCTTTACTATTGTTTGCTTGTGCTTCTGCCAAAGCACACCCAGCTGGACTCCTTCTGGACACCTGACCTTGGCTGGACTTCCCCGCTGCTAACTTTCTTTCTTTTCATGGGATACTGACTCCAGAAGACTGCCCTCATCCTCCCACCCCTACTGAGATTCCCCCCTTGTGAGAGCCCCCCACTACCCTGTGACTTGGTAGAACCGGCTCCAGGTGAAGACTCGTGGCAAATTTTACCCCTAGACTCACTTGGGCAGACTGAAGAAGATACTAGGTGCGAAGGCACTTTGAAAAATTTAAAATAGTCACTGAGAATAAGTATGAGATTTAAAATACAACAGAGGTTAACCTGTCCACAGAATTCATAAAATTTATTGAAATTATCTTCCTAACTATGACAGAAATTTGAAACTTTACATAAGCATCATCATGACCAGAGGCCTTAAGCCCAGATATGTCACCAAGTGGAAGATTCTTATTGCAAATTTTCTTGTTTTTCCTGGAGCATTGATTAGATATCATTTTAATTGTTGTGCAAGCAAAAGACAAAAGATCAGACTTATCTGATGCTTCATGAAGAAGTGAAGTGAAAGTCACTCAGTCATGTCTGACTCTTTGTGACCCCGTGGACTATAGCGTCCCTGGAATTCACCAGGCCAGGATACTGGAGTGGGTAGCCTTTCCCTTCTCCAGGGGATCTTCCCAACCCAGGGATTGAACCCAGGTCTCCCGCATTGCAGGCGGATACTTTACCAGCTGAGCCACAAGGGAAGCCCGATGCTTCATGAGGAAAGTCCAAAAGAACTCACAGATCTAATTAACCTTGGAGAGAATCCAATATAACTCCCTTGCTTTCCATTTTTGGAAATATACCTATAATCATATAACGACTATCAGAACCAGAAGTAGAATCTAGGTCTCATTCAAAAACTAATTCCAGTCATTTCATGATGTCTAACAAATCCATCTGAATGCAGGCAATTTAATCACTTTAGCCTGGTGACACTATGCTGTCTTTAACACCATTAGGACAAAACTTCCACAACGGCCCTCAGAATTCTATTGTAGTGCTAGAGGGACCTTATTGCTGGTCTTTTTCCTCACAGTTCTCTAAATTACTCTTGTGGCAATTTTGCCTATTTGTTTCTGTTAGTACTGAAAAAAATCATGCACCTCTGTGTTTATTCCTCACGCATGCAATACTCAGATTTATGAGAAACCGGCTGGTTTTCTTCTCAGAGCTCAAGGCATGAGCCATCCTTAAAGATATAAATTTCTGTTGCTACACTGGAGTATGTTAAATAGAGCTGCCCTTAGGAGAAGCAGTACTATCAGAAACCAATATCTTTAATTCAAGAAGACTGGAATCTTATATTGAAACCATCATTTGTCGTATAAAGATATGGTGTCTGAATATGTGTGTTTTGCCTCTCTGGAATGTCAGTCACGTAGACCTCTTATTCTACCTCAATACTACCCCAATTCCACCTCAATACTAGCTGTTGCTTCAGAAAATGACTGTCGTCTTGCAGTACAACAGGATAAATTTTGTTTAGGAAACAAAGCTTCTTTGAAGATAAGCTATAACAGACCTATCCTTTATATTACACTCCAGTTAAAAATACATCCAGCAGGTTTTGTGTTATATGATACAAGACAGATGAAAAACATAATTTACTGTATATTGATTACAAAATACATACTCTCCCACGGCTCTCTGATTGTTCACACAATTTAGTAGAAACCTACTTTCTATTTCACTAGTCGTTGAATGGAACACATCCTGAATTTGTCGACTCTTCTTTCTCTACACTAAGTTCCTTATGTTGAAGGTAATCAATCAATTGGTTTACAATATAATACCTGATAAATTACAGCTACACATCACTTCATGATGGGAATAATAAACCTAGAATGGAGAAATAGTAGATCTTTTTAAAATGAACAGAATATAAAGAAGGCTTCATTGGCAATTTTTGGCAAATATATCATCAAAGACTAGAATATACAGCCAAGAAGAAATGGTTCATTTCTGGAGGAAAACATATTTCATCACAGCCATTAACCACCACATAAGAGACATGTCAAAAAAGAAAATTCCTGTGACACATTACTTTTGCAGAACCACGCAGGAGCAAACTGCACAAAACAAGCTTTGTGTTGACAGACAAAAAGAAACCACCAATGTGATATGCTGCAAGCTACTGAGAACACCAAGTCGGAGAACTGACAAATCCAGAAGCTTTGCCCCCTTACAATTAAAGCCACAAGAGCAAAAATTCATGTTTTAGGGAGTTGTAATTCCCTACCATTTGTTATACAATTTAATCATTTTTTCTAAAATGTATTAGATCTCTTGCTGTTGTTTAGTCACTAAGTCATGTCTGACTCTTTGCCATCCTGTGGACTGTAGTCTGCCAGGCTCCTCCGTCCATGGAATTTCCCAAGCAAGAGTACTGGAGTGGGTTGCCATTTCCTTCTCCAGGGGATCTTCCCAACCCAGGGATCAAACTCTCATCTCCTGCTTGGCAGGCAGATTCTTTACCACTGAGTCACCTGGAAAACCCATTAGTTCTCTTATAAGAGTGAAATACAAATAATCTTTAAAAATTAAAAAAGTAGCACAACAATATTAGTGAGGTGACACTGAGAAGAAAGCCCTAAGCACCAAACAAGGGTAGACACAATTGAGAATTTCCAACCACTGCCAAATTGTGGCCAACACAAAATGAAAGAAATATATTGATTGAATGTCAAAAGGATAGTTCCTTTTTTAAACTGAATTATATAGTACTTTGTCAGTTTCAGGTGTACAACATGGTGGTTCAACATTTAAATACGTGACAAAATGTCCACCATGAGTCCAGTAACCATCTGGCAGCATACAATGTTATTACAGTATTATTGACTATATTCCTTATCCTATATTTCATGCCCCTGGGACATTTATTTTATAACTGGAAAATTGAACCTCTTAATCCCATTCATCTATTTCACCCAACCCTCCACTCCCCTCCCCTCTGATAATCCCAGTTTGTTCTCTGGATCTGTGAGTCTGTTTCCATTTTGTTTTGCTCATTGAAGCACTAATTACAATAGGCAAGATATGGAAGTAACCTAAGTATCCATCAGTGGATGAATGGATAAATAAAATATTATATATATATATATAATGTTATATATATATTTGGAGAAGGCGATGGCATCCCACTCCAGTACTCTTGCCTGGAAAATCCCATGGATGGAAAAGCCTGGTAGGTGACAGTCCATGGGGTCGCGAAGAGTTGGACATGACTGAGCGACCTCACTTTCACTTTTCATTTTCATGCACTGGAGAAGGAAATGGCAACCCACTCCAGTGTTCTTGCCTGGAGAATCCCAGGGACGGGGGAGCCTAGTGGGCTGTCGTCTATGGGGTCGCACAGAGTAGGACATGACTGAGGCGACTTAGCAGCAGCAGCAGCATATATATATTTATATTAGAAATAATGAATTATTATTATAACTATTCGGAGAGGCAGCATAACATAACGATTAACAGCAAAAATTCTGGAGCCTGACTGCCTGGATTTAAATTCTGTTTCTTTCATTTACTATTTATATGAACCTTGGAAAGTTTCTTAATCTATCTGTGAGTTTGTTTCCTTAATGCAAATGAGGCTAATAATGTTATTTTCCTTACAGGTTATGAGAATTAAAGACATTAATATTTGTAACGTGATTAGAAAAGTAAATAGCCATATACATGAGTATTACTTAAGTAATTATATTTTAATGTTAATAAGATATACTTGTTTGTAAACAATAAGAAATGAAGTTTTTAAAATGTTAACTATGAAACCCGATTTGGTATTCCCAAGTATGACAGACCACTACTACCAACAATATGACATGTTTTAACCAATATAATTGTAAAGAGTAAAAGCAAAATCCCCCACTGAGATATCAAATAAGTTGTGAAAAATTACCTCAATGTTCCCAAACAATAATAAGTAATACCTAGAAAAAGCTATGAAAGTGGATGAGAGTGCAGCAAAAATGTCAAAAGATGTCAAAGACCTCCAAAAATTCTCTCTTCCATAAAAGTGACGAGAAAATTGGCAAAAATGTCAAAAATAAATTTCTCAGAACTCTGCAAATTACCCAAATGTTCGCAAGAAAGCGAAAAGTATTTCTTCAAGAAGAACAGCTGAGTATCATAAAAAAATTTGTGGCATTTTACTTGCCATCCTCTGCCCTCCAGGTCAGATTTGGGCTGAAAATCAGCAGCTTGGTGCACACCAGAGGAAAGCTGGAGCTCTTTCAATGCCTCATTCCCAAAGAGTTGTCCTTATTCGCCTGGGATGGCGCTTCCCTGGAAAACTCACTTCAAAGTCTGTCTCCAGTATTTGATCTGACTCAAAACCCACTCAGAGCAAAAAAAACTCCTTCCCCAGATTCTTTTCTTTTCAGAATGCTTTTCAGTAGCAGTTACAGAAAATTGTTCACCTTTGTGGCTGCCTGAAGTGGTGGACAACAACTGGGGAAAATAACATGCTAACAAAAAAACTAAAAGGATTTTAGATTTTTACTAAAAACAAAAAAAAAATACACTAAAAGGATTTTCGTTTTTTGCTAAAAAAAACTGAAAGGATAATCTGGGGAAAGAGATGCCCACAGGGAATTTGAAAAGCTCCAACACATTCCTGAGAAACTAGAAGGCCAAGTACATGTGCAGGGCTGTGCATATGTCCAGGGCTGAATGTGTGCTCAGGAAACACGCAGGAAGCTCTCACTTCCAGCTGATCTCTAGGCAAGCAGAAGTGAAGAGTAAGGCAGAGATATAAACTGCCTAGCTGAGTGGTGAAGGCGGCCCCAACAAGCACACAGACCACCTAGGCAAAAGCTGGGAGGCTCATTCATTCCAGGAATTTAAGGCAATCTCTGACCAACCATTTGCTGATGACAAAGCTCACTAGGCAGAAATTCAAGAAAAGGCACATGACAAAAAATACAGAGCTTGCAGAATTCCTTCAGAAAAATCACTAAACAAACAACTATTACAACAAACAGTAAAAACAACAAATCCCAAGGAAGAGGGAGGGAATCTGATTTCCTGATTTGCCACATTATATTATATAAATTGTTCAATTTTCAATAAAAAGAAAGTGAGACATGCTTAAACAAGATATTCATTTATTTCTCTTATACACGAAATTCTCAGCTGACATGACAACTTTGTTGGCTGCGGGTGACAGGGGCTGAGGCTCCTTCTATCTCGTTCTCTGCCATGTTGGCATGACTCTAATACCGTGACCCAAGCTGGTTCCTCCAGCCCCTAGCTATTTTATCTGTGTTCCTTCCAGTAAGAAGGACAAAAAGAAGTAAGGGGTGAACATACTTCTTACATTAATGGCATGATCTGGAAATTTACACACCGTCCTGCTTACAACCCATCATACAGAATTTAGATCCACGGTCACATGTAGATGCAAGAAGCCTGAGAAATATAGCCCTCATCTGGCCAGCTAGGTTCTCTTCCGATCTAAAAGAAAAGGCAGATATTGGGAAAAACTAGCAGTCTCAGCCACACTATCATTCAAATATCCACTCAAGTTCCACGTCCCCCAAATAGCTCAAAGACTATTCCACCTTCCTTACTTTTCTGAGTCACTTTATCTACAGTTAACATGACAGCTTGAAAGTCAGTTATTCTCGGATTGTTTTGTATGTGTCCAGCATGTCTGTTTCTCCATTTATATCCAAAGGTCTTTGAGAATAGTATCCATACCCTCAGATGATTTTGATTCACTTCTCTGCTTCCATGGTACCTGGAAATATACTGGGTGCTACTATACTGTTACCTGATGGTTAAGATAAAACCAGGGATTCCCTGGTGGCTCAGACGGTAGAGTCTGCCTGTAATGCAGACCCAGGTTCTGGGTCAGGAAGATCTCCTGGAGAAGGAAATGGCTACCCACTCCAGTATTCTTCCCTGGAAAATACCATGGACGGAGAAGCCTGGCCCACTACAGTCCATGGGTCACAAAGGGTTGGACACGACTGAGTCACTTTCACTTTCACTATACTATTACTTGATGGTTAAGATAAAACAGGTAACATACCTGAAAAACACAAAATTACATTAACATTTCAATAAATATGTTCTGCAAAGGTACTGAAAATGTGATTGCTGAAACTCATGAGTAAATTGATAAGTTGTAGCTCCTCCAAAATACAGCTAAAAGCGTATACAAGGATTTGAATAAGATTAGATAACCTATTACTTACATCATTGGAGCTATTAAAAAACCTAAGGTTAAAATTACAGTTGATTCATTTTATTCACAGTTGATTAATTATAAGACTTGATCAAAATTAAGCAGTCGATGTGAAACTTCAAAAGAAATTATTGATTCTTCTCATGAGCAACAGCCAATTAAAACAGTACAGTGTAAGACTGCTCTAGTTCTTAGTATTCTAATTTTGGGTTTTTTCTCCTTTTTTTTTTTTTTTAAACAAAGAACATTATATAAAGACTTCAAATTAGCTCATGGCTTTTCCTATTCAATATCAGCCACTTACCGAGTGCCAATCATTTTTCTGAATCTTCTTTAAAAAAGAGTTTTGCCAGTGGCACCGCACATGAAAAGAGATGATGAGATAATCATAGCAAAATCTTACTCCAGCATGCTGCCTTTTTTTCCCTGATGAAAACCCCACAGGACATTGTTATGTGGGGAAAGAACATGGTGATTCAAACACTGGAAACTGTTTCTTGTCACACAAACAAGATACAAGAGTCCCCAAAAGATGTGGATCTTGAACAAAAGAAGTTTAAGGAATTAAGACTGTCATAGGTCTTGAATTTCCCATATCTTACTGACAGTTCTACTTTTAGGGGGAAATTGAAATTGGAGCTTATTAGATAAGTAGCAATATTCCAAGATGGATCTCCAAAGACATGGTAGCCTTGTTCTTAAAGTATCCCCATTATTAAGAGAGTGTTCATTTTTGTTTAAGATAAAAGCTAAAGCAAAAGGCTATCAGAATCAGCTCATGCACTGAAGGCTTGTGAAATCTATAGAACTTATTTTATTTTCCATTTCCAGAAACTGAGTACCTTTTTTTTCCTTAGTTGACCACAATCCAAATTATTACTGTATGTTTTTTAGTTACTATGAAAATAGCTTCCTTGTATTAAAAGAAAGTAATTTGCCCATTAATCTATCACCTAAATATAACTGTCTTCATATTCACATTCTCTCCCAGCTTTGATTCACATTTTTCCATAGCTGTAATTGAAGTATAAATATAATTTTAATTATATTCTATATTCTTCACTTAGAATTAAAATAGAATCTGTGACATTTTCATGTTAATATATAATCATCATAGTCATAATTTTAATGAATGCATATATTCCATTTAATTAGCACAATATACTTAATCATCACTCTTTTCCCAGGACACTTGTAAAATCTGTCACCTTTCTGAAGACTTGTGTTTTTTTGAAAGATGGTGTTTGCTAAGCACCTAATGGAGGCTCCACATTATAACAGAAGTGGTATGAAGTACACAAAAGGCTAACACATGGTCCCTGATTGCAATCAATTTATAATAACAGCAGATGAGAAAAAAGCAGAGGATAAAACTCAACTGAGACTTCATGGGGAAGCTAGATCCCTGGAGCTACTGAAGCAAGGCTTCTCTGGGTAGGCTGAAGTTGTGTGGAGCCTGGAAATATGAAGAGCCATAGAATTTTCTAGGAGAAAATAGCTGATCAGGTTTACAGAGACTTTTTTTTAACATATATCTAGATGTGTACTTTCAATGAAACAAAATAACCTCTACACAGCAACTATCACAACTTACACATTTTCTCATGGTTTGCTGTTTTGAATCCTTACAACATCTGTTATGAGTTAGATAAGGTAACTGTTTATATTAGTCCCATTTTCTAAATATGAAAACTAACGTTTAATTTGCTGAGCATCAAACAGGCAGGTTTGGGTACATGCTCAATAAATGTTTGCTGGATGTGGAAGGTCAAAGCTAATCAGTGGAAAATTAAGTGATGGAATTAGAAAGTGGCATTATGGTTCCTGGCAGCTGGCCTATTGGGAGTAGGGTAGGTACCAGACAGGGCACTCTTCTGGGTTCTGCCAGCAACTGAGGGCATCAAGGCATGATGGAACCAGTGGGCAGATCCCATCAGAACCAGGCCAGCTCACTCCTACCCCGCACACACAAGGCTGTGTTTAACAGGCACAAAGAGACTTTACAGATCTAATTTTATGTGTGTTTGGGAATTTATTCAGAACCACCACCACAAAAAAAAAAAAAAAAAAAAAAAAAAGAATGTTACTGGCATTTAGATTATTTAACTTCACAGCTACTGACATTTCAGAAAAGCTATGATTGTCACCTTGAGCCTTACATAAAAGCTAGGGAAAACAAAGGAACATGACTTCAGTAAACAAAGATTTCAAAGAAGAATGCTTTTAACCAAAATGATAGCTTATGGATGCAGTCCTTTTACATATTTTTTACTCTAGATATATAATCCATTCTTAACATCATGTAGATAACTAGAGAAAGTACAATGTGATACTCTTCCTTGAGAAACATTATTCTATTGATCAGTAATGTTAATAGGGGAAAAAAAAAGAAATGTTAATAGGAATGGGGGAACAGGAATACACAAAAACACTCCGAAAATGAGAATGAAAATGCACTGTCTTTTGCTGTATGACTCAAATTCCCCAAATAATTATTGGTAGGGTCCATTGCCATCTAGTTGTGTAAACATAAATGAGCCCAAGATAACACCCAAAGCTCAAAGAGTAACGACAGAGGTGGAAGAGATGGTCTAGTCAGGCATGAAATTGATTTTATAATAACAAATATCTGTTGCCTTCCGTGTGCTTAAGTAAATAATTCTGAAGCAGGGGGTAAAGATAATAAAAACAAAATCATTAACTGCTTCCACTAAATCAAACACAGAGAGAAACCCATTGTCATGCTGACCCCAAAGCCTGTTTAATAGCTAATTAAAGCAATTATTTTCATCAAGACACAGACCTTAATCATAGGTACCTTCAGAGCTATAGGAGACCTTGGCTGGTAACTTTGTTGGGAATAGCCTTTCTACTATACCCTTCAAATTTACATTGAAAACTCAAATTTCACCGCCCATATGAGGCAGAAGAGGAGAATAGTAGGTCTTAAACCCAGTGCTGGAGCTTCAGCTGAATTATAAACCCCACAATTTGACCTTTGAAGGCAGACTTAAGGTGATGTAGGCTAATTCTTTAGTTTTTTTTTTTTTTTAAGGACTAAGTTAACTAATTGCAGATGGACATTTATGATCAGCTTTAAAAAGTCACTTTGAATGTCATTATGTCATTTCTGTCCCCACAGCTCAGCTTGGTTGATTAGAATGTAACTCTACAAAGAGCAGCATTTCTGGTTCAATGCCCAGGTGGGTCAGTTGACTTTACTCAGTCTCTTGGCTCCACAGCTCATTTTTCCATCCAGCTACTTTCAAACATGAGGCTTTTATCTAAAAAGAGTCACAAAAGAGAGCTGGGGAGTGGGAAAAAAAATGTCAACATTACTTTTTCAAAAAAATGTCAGCAATAACTCTAGGAAGGCTCTAAGCACGTGACTTCCCAATGGTTTCCACCCAGTTCCGTGAGTACATATGAAGTAAATATCTAGTGTGTTTTGTCTTGCTAGCACCCTACTCTTCTCCTCAAAGCTATTCTTCTCCTTGCCCCACTATAGTTCCAGGGATACTGCCCTGGTCTATATTATGACCCAATCTCCTAGTCTCAGCCAGCTGATTAAGAAGTTGACATCTTTCCAAATCTGAGCCAAATGGAAATCCTTGCCTGGGATTTTTGAAACTGGATTCAAAGAACATCTATAAGTCTGTCATTCTTAATGATGGAAGCAGTCAGATTTGGGAGAAGGCAATGGCTACCTACTCCAGTATTCTTGCCTGGAGAATCTCATGGACAGCAGAGCCTGGTGAGCTACAGTCCATGGGGTCGCAAAGAGTCGGACACGACTGAATGACTAACACATGCACAGTCAGATTTAGATTTAGGAGCTGCTGGCGGCCATGGTTCGCCCTGCTATGGAGGAAATTTGGCCTTAGTGAAAAGCAGGTAGGCTCCACAAAAATAGAAGCAGAAACAGAAGGTGGATGTGAAGGGCCTGACAGCATTCCATCCCACTCCACTCTGGTTGTGGCTGATGCTCAGCTCCATCTGTGGCCTAGAACTGTTTCATTTTTTAGCTTTTCTTGGATTCCAAATGCTACAAAATTCCTTTGCTTTGCCTCAGTGAATTTGAGTTTCTGAGACTTGCAATCCAAATAATACATATATACTCACTTAAAGGCAATAAACCAAAAATAAGAATATCATTTTCCGTTCTGGCACTGACTCCATGTATCAATCTGAATAGGAGGTTATGCTGCAGTAACAAAGAACCCCAATCTCAGGAGCTGAAGATAACAGAGAATTAGTTCTGTGATCATGTGTCTCCATTTGCTTACGACAGTCCTGGTTTACATGTCTTGCCTCAGCCAAATTATTAACAAAGCCTCCTCTAAGTGTCAAAAGGGATCTGGTTTGAATGAAAAATTGTGTGGTCACATTATGTACTTCTCACTCATTTTATCCATCCATCACAGAGACTCAGGCTGAGACAATGATTACTATCTGGAACACGACATAGTAGAAGGAAAAGAGATGTCAAGTATCTTAAACTAGCAATTAAATGCTCCAGACTAAAAGTATCAGGTCTCCTAACAACTCATTGGCCAGAACTGGTCACAGCTGCACCTCAGAGCTTGGGGCCAAGAATTCAGATTATTTAGTGAAGCGTATTGATTACAATACATCCAAACTCTAACTCTGTCCTTACTGTATATCAGTTTTCCTATTTGTAAATCTAGAATTCTTACTCATTTTTTCTAATGGTCTGTTATGTAAGTCCTGAGATTAGATCAGATTATATTTGTTTGTGCTTCCTTGTCTAAATGCATCTCTTCAACAATGTGCACTATTTCATTTGACAATCACAGGAGGTCAGTTAGTTAAACATGGTGCTAATTGTTGAAGGATAACACAATGATTAAGACATGATCCCTGCCCCCAGAAACTTAAAGCACTTTTTAGTATTCTTTAAAGTATCTTTTAGTTCATTGTACCAGTAATTTACTAAGTGATTCCTTTAAGAACTGCCAGAGTTAATGTCCCCGAGGTATGGTTCTCTCATCTGGTAAGACCTACTATAGAAAATTCCTATGCAAATTTGACATAGCTTATTCTTCCAATTTAACTTTAACTGTATAGCTTTTTTTCTTTTGCAGTGAAAACTCTGATTTTAATTAAACAAGCATAATACAAAAATACTAACATAAAACAGTTACTTAATATCATAGATTATATGCAAAGTCTCTTAGATATAATTTTCATTATAGCCAGGAGAACTCCATCCCTACACTGAATTTCTATCTCCAACTACTAGGGAACACAGAACTTAACTTTCCTTGTCATGACTAAAGATGTTCCTATTCCTGTTACTTAAAGTTTAAACAGGAATTGGAGAGGAGGAATTCCTATAATTCTTGCCAGAGATGCAAAAGCAGAAAATGTGGGTTGGGAACCACAACTGGAACTTGAAGCACATTTTCTTGCAGAATATTCTATAAGATAGTGAGCTATTATATTATCGCTGTTACATTTCAGCAACATTATGGGTGAAATGGGCTTTCATGGTCCAGTCTAGAGACCTCAACACCATTTATAGGCAGAAATATGTTTTAAATATCAAGCAAGTAAGTTATACATTAACTTTCAGAGTACTATTTCATAAGTTGGTTTATCTGAATGCTACAGGTACTAGGGAGGATAATTGAATTGAATGCAATGCCCAAATAAAGCCTCTGCTGTAAAGCTGAGTACTCTTTATCATGGTTGTGTTATATACTTTCAACACCTGGGAGTCAATCATTTAACACATACTGAAGAGCTCCTATGCTTAAGAGAATATTCTAGATGCTGATATATGCAGCGAGCAAGAGAGAGAGAGAGCAACTTGACATCCTCTCTGCTCCTTTCTGTGGATTCTCTGCATTGCAGAGGACAACCTCTGAGCCAGACTCCTCAGCCCTTCCCAGCATGGTACTAGGTTAGAGTCATCCAATAGGAGATGCTCACACAAGATGTGGACATCTTTGGTGGCAGCTGCAGGAAGACTCATGAGCAAAGGCTAGTTTCAGAGAACCTCTAAGATCAGCACTAGCAGTTCCCATTGAGACTGGGAGAAGCAGAGACAGTTTCTTTTTGGTTCCTGAAAGTCAACTGCACCCAACCATCTGTTTCCTTTCCAAGGTGTGATAAGCCTCTAGTTCCTTGTGTAAAGGCCTTCCTATTTGGATAACTAGGTGGTTTTTGTTGTCCCTACTGCAAATGACTGATTGAGCAAGACAAAAACAGTCCCTGCCTTTACACGCTTATATTCTCATGGAGAAGATAGTCATGCAACAACCGACCACATTCATAATTATGTAATGGTAAGGTGTTCAGGAGCCAGCTTCCACCAGTTGTCAGAGCTCTTTGCTGAATTTTTAGAATTGTGCAAGCCAGTCATGAAACAGGCAATATTAAAAATTAAACCATATAAACTTTCAATTAATTCTATGAAAAACAAAAGGAATAAATACCTTAAGCTCACCATGTTGTAAATAATTTACTGTTTTCTACACTCTTGAAACTATTTAAATATGTATTTTCACCTTTATGGTGGAAATTCTACATTATGACTTGCTACTGTATACGTTCTCAACTCTACTTGCCATGACTTCACAGTGGTAGCTTGACACCTCTGAACTGAGAACATTTACATCACTGAAATGAGCAAACACTACACATCAAAGTATCTCCTATCCAACAGAGCTGGTTGTTAAACATTTACCAAAACACCATAAGTACCTGTGATAAGTACCAGAAATATAAGTACATATTAGCCCAGAACTGGAAGACTCTTCCATAACCAGGGGTTTCAAGGAAATGTCCATAAGGAAGTAATACTTGAGTTGAGCTCTAGCACTGGAATGGATGGAGAAGAGAATTCTAGGGAAAGGAAAAGCATGAGTGAACTCTGTGAGGAAGGAAAGATTTTGGTCCTGGCAAATGGTTGAAAAGTTGATAGGGAGAGACCTCAGAGAGAGAGCCTGTTATTTAGCTTCCTTCTGTCCAGACTTCCTTTCCTACCAGGCACCGTGGTCTGCCTTACCGTGCTATTACATCTGTATATCTTTCCCCTGTTGCCCAGCAGATAATTCTGTTGAAGACAGAGACCATGTCTTCATCTTCCCCTGGCCAGGTGGCTACCTCAGTTTCTTCCATCCTCCGAGCATATTTCTAAATGAGTAACTGGATGAATTTTCATAACGTTAAATTCAGCAAACATGAATAGCTAAGTTCCCAGAAATGAAGACAAAATTCATAATTCAACTTTTTAAATTAAACCAAAATAGGTTTTATATGAAAAAAGACAATCAAATCTATAGAAGTCCTAATTATTTATAAGTTAGAAAAATTAAAACTGAACTAATGACTTAAAGATATTCAGAGTTAAAGGATGATATGTATATTGGTCCGCTTGGGCTGCCATCACAAACCACCATCGGCCAGAAATTTGCTTCTCACAGTTCAGGAGGCTGGAAAGTCCAAGATCAAGTGCTGGAAGGTAGGTTTCATTTTGAGGCCTCTTCTCTTCGCTTGTAGGCAGCTACCTTCTCACCATGGGCTCATATAACCTCTTCTTTGTGCACAAGTAGAGAAAGAGAGAGATCTCTGGTATCTCGTCCTCTTTTATAAGGAAGCCAGCCCTGTCTATTGGGTCATGGCTTCACCTTCACAATCTCATTTAATCTTAATCACCTTCTTAAAGGCCCTCTTTCCAGTAGTCACATGGTGGGTAGGACGTCAACATGTGGATATTGGGGGGTGTGGAGGGACATAATATAGGAACATATATCAGATTTTTGGTCCAAGAATAGAAATAAATCATTTCTAAAATTACATCAGTAATCATGATAGCCATTACTGTATATAGATATGACATTCTCTCTTACACAAAACTGAAATATACCAACTTGAAATCCATGATTTAGTTTTTACATTATACATGTTAATCGTACATATTTTATATTATATATAACACAAAAATTTGAAGTAATACAACCCTACACACACACACACATACACACACACATACACACTTTAAAGTCATCCATGAAACATGTCCCTTCAAAGCTCAAGCTGACCAGACTGACCACAAACGGCATTTCTTTCATTCCCAGAAGCCAGCAGTACTTTGGCTGGTAAGCAGAAACATCAGAAATAAAAGTACCCCGTGTACCACACTTGGCTTTAAAGCCTGGGAACATTCCTGGATTTATTTTGTGACTATTGTCCTATTCTTTTACTGTTCAGTGATATTATAACTTATAATTGCTTTTATATCCCATAACAGTATCATGCATTGAATGGTAAGGCTGTTAAATGCACCCCTCAAATCAAACACCATGGAGTGAAATTAGATGTGATTAAAAGCTATGAAAAGGGTCAAGGTTTATTTATGCATGTGTTATTTTTATGTTATTTGATATACATAAAAAGTATATTTAAAAGTAAAATTACACTAGAAATGTGGTAGATTTATGAAGTCTGGGAACGCATCCCCTCCATTACAATTTATTACAATAGGAAAATTGGTTTTGACTTATGTGTGTTTCAAACAATGCAATGTCTTTATGAACCTATTCCTCACATAAAATGTGACTGCCTCATGCATACAACTGAGAAGCATGGATATCTTGTTAACCCAAATACGGGGCAGGGGGGAGTCCTTATGCCTCTTTTCATGAAACATTTGTACCTGCCTGTTCAGAAATGTACATCTCTGCGATTATTTTAAATAATCTGTAATAGGAAAATCGTGTCAATTTCCTAGAAGTAGCACCAGGAAGGAACTGACAAAATAGTATCAGAAATACTAGACCCAAAGGAAAGTTGTCTTTAACTCTAGCTGCGCTTCTGTTCTAAAGTCATTTGATATGTGAGACACACCTCCTTCCAGGTTCACTAATGTGCAATTTTGCCAAGAAGCAAGAGGATAAGTGAGATGATCTGATGTCCTCTGCAGTCTGATAAATGAAGGTAACTCTTGGCAGTTCAAAATGTAGCTATGTTAGATTTTATCTTTTGTTGCCTCTACCCCCTCTGCTCTAATCAACTACCTCAGCCACTCAGACAATCACTTGATAAGCCTCCTTGGTCTCTGACTGCCTGCACACAATCCCTTCCTCCCAGCAAGATTTATCAAAGTGCAGCCAAGGGCAACTAGACTGTGATCGTAGGTGAATGGTAAGAACCCAACTATACCTGGTTACTGTCTCAAAGCCTGATTCTCTCTCTACTCCCAAACTGTCTCTTGATAAGCCCATTCCTTTGGGCTCTTTCATGGCCTAAATACCCAGAATCTGCTTCATCTCCATTTCTTCCCATAAGTAAAGTTCTCACACAATCACTGCAAAAATAACCAATCTCCTAGCACAGTTATACACACACATACAATTCTTGATGCTTCAGCCTACACAAGTTCTCACCTCAACTGGAACCATCTTGCAAATGTTACAATACAGCATTCACAAAATCAGTCTCATACTCTAAATTTTACAAAACTGTTTATATTAGCATGAAGAAAATTAAGAGATGCAACCTAATAGTTGAGTTCATCATGGTACTAAAGGCAATCACATGGTATTACACAATGCAGAGCCTTGACAAAGCCTGACAGATTTTTATTAACATAAAGATATTCAGGTAGTCAGAAGGGCAGATTTTCTTCTTCCTGCTGAGAAAAAAGCAGAAAGGAAAATACTTAAGTAGAAACCAGAGGAGGTTTAGTTAGATTTAAAGATTTAGAAAATGTTATACAGGATTAGGTGAAGAAATCTTAGATACCCTGTTGATGGATAAGAAGAGAGATGCCTGTCTATCAGGAATGCTTAGAAAACACAACTCAGGAAGCCAGACTGACAATTCCTTTGAGTCAGGCACCAAACTTACTTTGTTCACTTCTAATTTATCAGTAATGGAAATGTGTGTATCAGTTAGACATCTACTGAACAGACATACAATAAAATATTTGTTGAATGAATGAAAGCCTAATCAAAATCTGAGGTCAAGTATGCTAGTTATAGTGTATCCATTTTAGCCAATCCTCATAACTATTGAAACGGAGAAAGATCTTAGAAATTTCAAGTGATGTGCCTTTAGTCAAACAGGGAGATAGAGGCAGACTGGAAACTTAAGTCTCCAGTCCTAAGCTGTGTAAATTAAACAACCAGGAACTCTGTCCAAAGAATAAGAATTAACAACTTATATTTTCCCTAGACTATCAGATGAATCAACCTATGAGTGCCTTTAAAAAAAAAAAAATGAGTGCCACGTGTCCCAGTAATTGGCAGTATATTCAGATCAATCAAACTAAAATACTTAGTGTCCAATATTAGCCAAATATTACTGCGGTATTCTCCAATACATGCTTATTTTATAAATTTCCATACTATTCTGTGAAGTAGGGATTTTTACCTCCATTTTAGAGATAAAGAAAACGCCACTGAGAAGTTAAGCAAACTGCCTCATGTTCCTCAGTAGAGACTGGAAGCCAGATAGTTTGATTCTACTTCAGTTCTTCTTCTACTATATCTTGAGAAACCATGGAATTCACTGAACGATTAAATGGGATGACCATCTATTCCATCAGCCACGTGAAGACGCTCCTTGAGAATGAAAGAACTATGGCAACAAGCGCAGCTGGCTCTGTCCTGGGCAAAGTTGGAGGAAGATCACCCTGGTCCTTTCCCTGGATCTTTCCTCCAAGACAGTATGTCTGCAAGTTCCCCATAATCTTAATCATTCCATCAGAAATCTGTACTTTTGGATCAGTCTATGTGTCTGTAATTCTTAAGATTCCTAGGTAGAATTTTTCCACATTGCATACTATATAAAAGTATCTGAAATGTTTCAAGGAACCCTAAGTGAATTAGAGTCAGTAGTGTTATGGTGCGCTAATTAGAATTGTTGAAAGAAAGTCAATTTCTATTCAAAATTTCCAAGCAACAGTAAATGTTGTTGTTGTTGTTGTTTTTTCTAATTAGGGTGATACCAATAGTGATTTGCAGGGGGACTGAGAGAGGAATGGGAATAGGTTAGATGTTGAGACCTCAGTTTCCTAACCAGAACCACAATGCCATTCTATATTTACATAGTGGCTTTGGGTTGGGAACTTGAAAAGAGAGGGTTATTAGCTAAGTAACTTCTCAGTGAATAGTAGAAAATGTCAATTCTCACTTATTATTGCTTAATTAGAACTTTTTAAAAGTTATTTTCAAATTTCAGCATTTTGAAATGTCAACTTGTAACACTTGCAAATATTTTTTTTTTGAAGCTGTGCAAACTAAGCCTTATAACTTCACCTTTTAGAAATAACCCATGGTGACACTGGGTGGCTTTGGAGAACTGGAATGCCTCTCATCTCCCCAGAGCTCACTTCACTGTACTCTAAATTAAAGCTGAGAAAAGGGCTTGAACTGGAGTTCCATAGGTGTGAGCTCAGAGTCCATCAGTTTACTTTCTGTTGCCAGCCTTCTGGGAGGGTCAAGCTCTACTTTATAGGCAGGGCATCTTTAAAGAGAGACCAGTCATTCATTATTTGTTGGGGCCAGAAACAGAAGTAATCTAATTGGTTGTGGTCCATGCACCATGTGAATTATCCCTCAGGTGTGGACAAGCTAGGACTATTTCAAACACTTCCCTAGGAATCTGAGGGGTTTTGGTAACTAAGGAGAAGCTGGCACTTTGATGTACAGCCTTGGGAGCTCCTTTCTGTTGTGAGTTTTGAAAAATGGCTGTGCATGAACAAAAGGCACCATTTCCTTCCATGATCTTTATTCTGCAGACCTCACCCATCTCCTCACCTCTGCACCTCTTCCAGTATTTGCAGTCCATGGAGCCACAGTGATATCTGTACAAATGTGGAAGATGATTCCTAACATTTTTTACTAGGAGAAACTGCATTATTTGAGGCTTTAAAAAATTATCATAAAACACATACTTTGTGTTCCAGGTATGATGTCCACTCAGCTACATCCCATCTGATCACCTAGATGAAGCCACTAACTTCCCAACATCCAGCTAGAGGTGAGGAAGAGGATGAAGATGTATCTTCTACCCTGGCGGGCTCCCAGCCCCATGAAGTGACCCACAAAGTGGTTTTCATTCCTTGGGAAACCAGGCTCCATCCTGAGCCCTGACATGTGGCTGTCACCACAGTGAATTCCCTGCCCCCTCACTAACTATGAGCTCTTTGTCAAAGAAGCTGTTTCTCCTCTTGGGAATGTCTTCAACAAGGCAATACTATAAATCATTATGAAATATCCAGGGACTTCTCTGGTAGTTCAGTGGTTAAGACTTCTCCAATTCAGGGGGTATGGGTTCCAATCCTGGTCAGGGGAGGCCTCATGCCTCAGGGCCAAAAATAACAGATTGTAAAAAAGAACTTTTTGTTACATTTTGTTAAATTTTTTTGGTTACAATATTGTAACAAATTCAATAAACACTTTAAAAATGGTCCACATCAAACAATGTTAAAAAAAAAAGAATGAAGTATCCAGACCTGGCCCTGGGTCGGTGGCTGCTCTGTTGTCCAGGTCTGCGGTTTGTAAGCCAATAGCTGATTCCATGTAGTCAATGTGTGATCTTGGTTCCTGCCATCTATAATCTATATCAAGTCTTTTGTGATTCATTAAATAGTAAGGACTATCCAACAAGCGTACAAAAAATAATCCTCATTTTCTGAAAGCTCACAGCTTTTTTAAATAACCTGAACTATATTAATAGTCTTACATCTTAAGGAGAAAGCTAGGAGAAGACAGATATACCAAAACACATCAACCTTTTGTATCAGGATCTAGGATTCTGGTTATATATTAAAGAATTGATTTACTTTCCACTTATTTTATTAATGTGGGAATTTATATCCATTTTGCCTTTCTCTTTGAAAGTTAAGTCGACTGCAGAATGTGGACTGGGGAAACTTCTAGACAAACAATTCTGAACCTGAGGTCCTTGAACTCTCAAGGGGTCCAGGGATGGAAACCAGGAAGTACACTGGTTTGGATAGGGGAAAAAAACATCTTTTTCTCTACCTCCAGTGAAAATTTAACATTTCTTTCAATTATGAATATAGACAACACATCATCACAGTATTAGTCAATCCTGTGGCTGAGTCACCTGTAGAATTTGCATACATTTTCATAACACATTAGGTTGTAACATCTGTCTCACAATACCAATTATATTCATCATTATTTCAAATTCATGGTACTTAAAAGACATCTATCCCATAACATATTCTTATTTTGTATAATGTTTAAAGCTTTTTTTAGCTTAGCTTTTTTCAGAATTTTATTAATTTATAAAAATAATTTTTAAATTTACATTTTATTAAGGTATAATTGGCACGTAACTTGTTAGTTTTGTGTGTACAATATAATGATTTGTTTATATAGATAAAAGTTATATCTAGTTAACATCCATCACTACACCTAATCACAGATTATTTCCTTGTGATGAGCACTTTTAAGATCTACTCTCTTAGCAACTTTCAAATATTCACTTCAGTATTATTAAATTTAGTTGCTCACTTTGTACAATTTTGAAAATAATTTTTCAATACCTAAGGATTTCTTTTGTTATCCTCTGTATTTTATTTTATGTATTTGAAAACATTATTCTGAGAAGTCACGGCAGGCTTCTATAGACCAATGCAGAGACCTGAGGTGTAGAACAGGTTAAGAATACTGGTAGACATTCATATTTAATAATATAAACAAATACAGAGAGCTAATACACAAAAAAGTTTCTATGGTCAAATGTTTAAATAAACAATAATACCATGGGACCTATTTTAAGTTAATTGCAGATTTCAATTCTCATTAGTTCTATTGATTTCCAGAGGTATTCTCTCTTGAAAGCTGAAGCAAAAGAGACCCTCCCAACTCTCTGGTCTATGCATGGTACAATAGTGGGTGGGCTAGATAAGGTTACATTTCTGCTCTGATAAACCCACGATGGGTAAAGAAACACATAACTGACCATCCTGCTGGCCAGTCTGCAGACACTGCTTGCAGAGAATCTTTTTTTGTATTCTTTGTTGCCTGATTTTTCATTTCTTTAATGTGGTTAAATTACTTACTGTGTAAGGAAAATTTATAATCAAGGTTTGGTCATAATTTCCTTGATTTTTCCCAAACAAATCACCTGTTACCCTCAGTCACAAGCCACAGAGGCAGAAATATGTAACTAGAATCCTCATGGGTTTCAGACTTCACCAGACATTAAATGTAGAAGGAAATGTCAACCCACTCCAGTATTCTTGACTGAAGAACCCTATGGACTGAGAAGCCTGCTGGGCTACAGTCCATGGGGTTGCACAGAGTCGGACACAATTGAAGTGACTTAGCAGTAGCAGCAGACATTTAAAAGCCTCTGTCTGACTGTTAAGCACAAAATTCCAGATTAAGACAAAAAGTCCCTCTGCCCCCAAGAATTAAAACAAAACAAAACAAAAGACATTTGCCTTCTGTTCATCCTATTTTTATTTATATTTTTCAGCAACTAAAATCTTACCTTTTTCTCCCTTACCTTCATTCAGTAGAGTCAAACAGTTAAATGGCCCTAATGTCCTGGGAACGAAGGTACCTAGTTGTGATGCTGACATCTTACTTCTAAAACATGCTTGGATTACAGCTGTGCTTTACTGTTCTGATGACCTGCACTCACCCCAAATAAACACCACATGGGATAAATCTCCTCACTGTCCTGGCAAAGTACACTTACTTTTTAAGATGATTCTAGGACTTCCAGTAAAGCTTCATAAACACAGTTGATCTTTCTCTCAATTTCTTCTATGAGAAATTTGGTTCAGGTGTCCTGTGTACTTGGCATAAATTTCTAACATGTTCACCAGCCCTGGCTGAAGTGTATTAGTCTAGTACCAAAAAACCCCTCTTTATTTCAACATTGAAAAACCCCCAGTAGGACACGTTTTCCCTATAAATCCACAGCCTCTACATATTTCTATCTTCACACCACTTACTGAGCTTCGAAGAACATTTCTAAAGACCTCTGAATTCAACTATTTCATTCTCCTGGTTTCAGAGACAAGAAAGGTAGTCCTTAACAGCTTGAGCAACTCATGCAAAACACCATTCAGCTGCTAGAGCTCAGGAAAACACCCTTCTGTGCTTCTTCCACTTCCCCATGCCATCTCCTTGCCCTCAGCTTAGAACCACTGTTTTATTTGTGCACATTTCATACAGAAAAACTATTATCAAGGATATTTACTAACATTTTTAAAACAGTAGTATATACCCAACTTTCTTTTTTCATTCACAGGCCCTATCACCTTTTTTTTTTTTTTTCAACTGGCACTCTCCTAGTTTTAGCCCCAGTTTGAAGCCTACCATTACTTACAAATATATACCTAAAATGTACTATTTTACAGTGTTTATATTAGCTTTCCAACTACTAAACAAAGAATCAATTTCTGCTATATTTTATTAAAACTTATTGGTATTTACTAACAAATTTCTGTGAAACTGAATATAAAATTTTTAGGATACACAACTCAAAGACATTTTGAAAGTAATGAATTTGTTAAATCAAAGAAACTTCAAGACATCATAATATGCCCAAATATATGAATTTCCATTCTTACAATTAAATCCCATTTGGCTTTTACTGTAAAGCCCAGAACATCACCCATTGTAAATGGGATTAAAATAAGAGGCAAATAGACTAAAGTCTTAGAGAATTCACTCAATGAAAAGAAAATATTTAAAAAGTCATTCATAAGATCCTAGAGCAAAGTAGCAATCAAATGATTTAAGTAAGAACATCAAAGAATATTCACATATGGTAGTAGTGAAGGATATGCTTTGGTTTTTCCACGTTCCCAGTGCCAGGGGCCCAAGTTCAATCTCTGGTTGGGGAACTAGATCCCTCATGCTGCAACTAAGATCCAGCACAACTAAATAAATAAATTAAATATTTTTTTAAAAAATAAAAGGCTCAGATTCTTGATTCTTTTTGTGTATGTAGAGGGCTCAGATGGAGGCAATATAATATAGCCATCACCAAGCAAAGGCACCACCTAGAGGAATAATATTATGGAAAATATTGCTACATATCCAAATCATGGTTTAATACAGCCATCAGTTTAAACTTTATACTGTAATGTAAATGTTATTAGAACTAATAAACAGGACACAAAAATTTAGCTCTCCTCTCTATGACTACTCTCTGACAGAGAGGCTAGTCATTGATTATACTCCCAATTAAACAGCTGCAGGTAGAAAAAGGAGATGGATGGAAAAATCCAAAAATTAAATGATCAAAGTTAAATACCTTAAAAACATGAGCTAGAAAGAACCAAAGGAAAATTAAAAGGAAAGTAGCCCTAAACAACACAGGTGACTCATGCAAAAATCATGCAGCTCCTAGAACTGAGGAAAACACTCTTCTGTCCTTTTTCCACTTCATCATGCCATCTCCTTGCCCTCATCTTAAAACCACTGTGTTTTCTCATATTCATACACATTTAATACAGAAAAGGTTACAGTGGTTGTTTTCAGGCATTGAAACACTATAGTTAAATTAGAAAGTCTTCAATATAAAATATTTTCCATCATTCTTAAAGTATAGAAGAATCCCTTTGTACAGTTCAAACCACAAGTGGATTTCTCTAGACTTTACACCCAATCAGTCCCAATGTTCTCTTATTCTTCTGTCCTAAGATCTTTAGAATCCTACCTCAGTCCTCTTCCCAAAGCCACTGCGGCTCCAGAGAATATAGCGTGCCCTTCCCCCTGTATATCTGCTTGGTGGGCTTAGCTCAAATATCTCACGTCTGTTAAACAGACTCCCCATTTTAGCAGAGCGCTTCCTCATTCAGGCACCCACAGTGTTCTGTACAGACTCTACAATGGACTCATGACCATGTAGATTCTCTCTTTCCAGTCTAGAAGCCCCTGTGGGGAGGAGACCACATCCCATCCATCTCTGTTTCCCAAGTTCTTAGCGCAGTAACTAACACAGAATGGTTATTCAATTAATGGTTGATGAATTAATGGATTTAGTTAGACCATCATTCATTCAACACTGAATAAATATATATTTAAGATCTGCTGTATGTCAGACACTGTGTGGGATGTTGGAGACGTACTTTAAAAAAGGCATGATCTCCATGACAAAGATAATCCAGTGAATCATAGGGAAAAGGAAAATGCCTACACCAAGTACCACTAAGAACAGCTTCTTTGACATAAATGATTTCATTTAATCCTTACTCTGGCTATATGAAAAAAGTGAAAGTGAGAGTTGCTCAGTCATGTCCAACTCTTTCAAGTCCATGGACTGTGAATTTTCTAGGTCAGAATACTGGAGTGGGTAGCCTTTCCCTTCTTCGGGGGACCTTCCCAACCCCAGAATAGAACCAGGGTCTCCTGCATTGCAGGCAGATTCTTTACCACCTGAGACTATATGAGGAGGTATCAGTCCCATTTCAGAAACAGGCTCTGAGAGCTTAACAAGGCTTATTTAATCAATCCCAGAGTCTGAATACAATTCTACCTCATTCCAATGCCCTCATCTCTTTTCTTCTGTGTCTTTTTGTTTTTCTAACATTTAAACTTCTTGGGTTCTTTGTTGTTGACTTTTTAAAATTTGACACGATAACTGGAAATTTGATAATAACATGACCTTGTTCATCCCACCCGGAAGCAATGAGACCACTCTCTCCAGGATTTAGGAGCTGTTGCCGCCAGATTCTGTGCTGTCCTTTCAATTCTATGAATGTTTCCATTTTCCTGCTCCATGAAGTCAGAGAACTCAACAATAGACATACTGGAGTTTAGCAGGTAAAGAATCTGCTTGCAAGGTAGGAGACACAGGAGATACAGATTCAATCCCTGAGTCATGAAGATCCCCTGGAGGAGGACATGGCAACCCACTCCAGTATTCCCGCCTGTAGAATCCCATGGATAGAGGAGGCTGGCAGGTCCATGGGGTCATAAAGAGTAGGACACGACTGAAGTATCTGAGCACACACATGCACACACACAGACACACATCCACAACAGTCTCATTCAGACTTCAATAAAGAACTATCATTCAGAAGCTCTGGGTCCTGAGGTTAGACCACTGTATTTAAATGATATAGTAGATTGCCAAAAACAAAGTCTAATATATTATAACTGATTAAAATATTGATGGTAGCAATGACAATACTAAAAATAACAAAAATGATTGCAGCGGCACCCCTGAAAAACTCAATGGTGCTCAAAGAATAAAGCAAAGAAAAATTACGTTTGTCTCTTGCATTCTTTATACCTGATAAAATACTGGATCTTCCAAGAGAGAGATTTCTTCTTTAAATCTCCCAAGAATGTATTTCCTACTGTTCTTCTCTCTATCGCCCCAGTGCTATCTACTGGTCTCCCTTTCTTTTGTTCTTTCCTTTACTCTTACATGTATGCCTGTGAGCACCTCAAGCTTAATATCACTAGCACCAGATAATATTGAGAAGTTTTACTTACATTTTTTGCTTACAAATATTTATATAGTTCTTGCTCAGTATCACACTGTTGCAAACATTTTACATGTATTAATTAATTTAACCCTTGCAACATGGCTATGAAGTAGATATTATGATTTTCTCCATATCATTAATGAAGAAATTGAAGGGGAAAAATTAAGTCACTTGCCCAGAGTCACAAAACTGATGTAGACAGAGCAAGGATTCCAACCCAGGCCATCTGGCAGCTACAGTCTTGGCTCTAAACACCAAGCTGGTCTAGCTCTCAGATAAATATGCTAATCCATGTAGCAATCCTGGAAAGGAATATTAATATGGATGACTGGGAAACTGTAAATAATATCTGAATAATCCTTGGCTTTGAAGCTGAGAGCTTTATATTCCAGGGGCTACTGCAAGACTAATAGACACCTCTAGTGGATACAGAGGACATAGATGGGGTCGGAAACCAGGGAGATTGGATTAGGAGAGGGGAATCCTCTGGTCTCTTGATAAATCTACTAATCTCAAGGTGTTAGTACCATTGCTCAGTTAAGAACGGCCAAGTGATGCCAAGCATTTGCCTCCAGAAAGATCACCAACACTTGTGAGAAAGACCGTCCTCAGGAAGATGTCTACTCATACTTAGAATGTAGTTATGACATTAATTCAACAGAAACAGGAAGTGTTTTTGAGAACCACTCCACCTTAAACCAGATCCTAAATGATAAAACATCAGCCACAGAGAGAGTGACCATCTATGTGTTCTTCTGGGACAATTCCAGATTTCAACTGTGATTCAGGAGCAAATATTCATAGCACATTCTTTCTCTCTGAAGAGCATACTGGTTAGAGTGTTAAAACATGTTGCAACCCTCACCAAGCATAACCAAGGGTTGGGTGTAACTCAACACATCCAGACGAGAATTATCTCTGCAGTTGAACATGTACAGCGTACATAAAAATCCCTAAACTTACCATATCTGTTTCACAACTCTTCATCTAAAATTCCATTCAGCTGCTAAATCACTTGTACATATCCTGACCAGGGAAAATAATAACAAAAAGTACTTCTTAACAATCTGTACAAAGACCCATAAAGGGAAGAAAGGCGTGGCCCCTGCTCTCCAGGTATGTGCCATCCTCTGGTTGAGAAGTGGCTGAAGTGCCATTGCTGGCTCAGCCCAGACTGTCTAAACTGTAAGCACACCACTCACTCCTCAAAGCAGCTCTGTGAGATAACAATCAGCACACTCTTATTAGAAAAAGAGAAAAACTGAGGCTCAGAGGTCACTGTTGAACTGATAAAGTAAATTAATAATTTGGACACAGCTGAAATAACATGGAATTTCTAGGTCCCATTACTACTGCACTTTTGAGATGATAGAATGTTTTAATATACACATGACAAAGTCTTTGAGATCCATACCAACCTCTCCTTTCATTTATTATACAGTGGAACTCCATTCCCTCTCTACCATCTATTCCACATGGAGATCACCTGGTGAAACACCAGGCTACAATATGGCCTGATGGCAACAATATTGTGTGTACGGGAGCATTTCTGTGTTTGCATGCTTAGTTGCTTTCTTCTTTTCTGTTTTTATCCAGCAGAATAGAAGACAGAAAAATGAAAATGTTGATTGTGGTACCAATACAATTTATAAAACGTGTCTTGTCATTAAGCAAGCCAAAAGCAAGACATCAAAAGCTCATGACACATGAGCTGGTCAATTATGAGCTTATTTGTGAAGGAAATAGCATTATTCAATGACATCCAAGACATGATGGAAATTAGGTCAAACACTGTGTCTACAATTTGAGGTGTGGAGTAAAGAAAATGGTGATATTCGTAAATTTGTAGATTACAGATCAATATCAGGAAAGCATTTAAGTGATTCCAAAATTGCTAGAGCTGTTGATATGGATATAGTTTTCTACACATTTCTTGTAAAGGGAAGAAAAAGGCTAGTTTTAACCTTCTCAGCAAATTTTGTATAAAAGTTGGTAAGTCCACAGTCAAGGCAGCATCATAATTGCCTGCTGAATCCCTCAACAAATTACAGCCAAAAAGCCTGCTTCACTGTTAAAATACATTTCCTCTCTCTTCTAAAGTCATGCCAAGTAAGTTGAGAGACCCAAAGCCTCAGGTAGAAAATTATATCTTAAATACATGCACATACATGTAGTCAATATTAAAACAATTTTTGTATATTAGACACATATACATTGTAAAATTTAACAAGAAAACCCATATACCAAATGTGATGCCATAGCTAGGATTTTACAACATTCTCACTTCTGTGGGATTACTCTCCACAACTCCCTACTCTTAACTTGCCAGTCTATGTTACTCAACTTTTTAACATGACTTCCATTCATGTTTTCAACAAGACTTTCTGTAATAAGATAAAATGAAGTGAAAACTGTTTGCTTTCTTAGCAATCCTGTGGTAGAGGAGGTCCCACTGCCCTAATTTTGACCATAGCTCCCTGTGGGTAGAGATTCACTTACCTCTCGGCCTGTTCCAGAGCCTCACCTGTTCCAGCTTGGTGGCAAGTTATTAATTGCTTCCTGAATAAATTTTTTAAATAGTCTAAAAAGTTAAGGATCTTTACAAAAGCAAGAATCATAGAATGTCTTTTCTAACCTAACTTTCACCATTTACTCTGACTCACTCTTCCTGCATTTGGTTTTTAAACTGCTGAAATCCATTTACAATTCTTGCTGAAAGTTGGCTTTCTTATTCACTCTATGGAGAAAGCTACAAGGTCAGGATTTAACCTAGTCAGCTTTTTTCTTTGGGTCTTCAGAACATACAGCCTTCGCTTTTCTAGAACAACTTGAAGTCTCTTCTTCTAAAAGCAATTTTTCTTTTCCTTTGAGGCAAAAAGAGCCTCCTTTCTTTGGTTCCTCCAAGCTAAACAGTTTCTGAGCTTCTCTCTGGAGTCTGTCCATCCCTTTGAGGCTTTCCACTTCTTTGTACCTTAGAGGCCCCAGATGACATCACTTTCTTAGACAGATCCCAGCTTTGTTCTTCCTGCAGGAACTGTGAAGATTAACTACAAATTTCAAAGGGCCAGGCTTTTTGGAAATCAAAAGGTAGACCCATAGGACTAATCAGGAGAGCTGTCCATGGTGTACTTAAAAGGAAAAAGTACACCACAGAATAATATGCCCTTTTGTGGAAAAAAAATATATTTATAGTAACTTATATACATCCAGAAAATGGGAGGATACATTCCAAATGATGGAATTAAGGGCAAGGCTTGCCCTCTTCACTTTCTAAAAGTATACAGTGATTGAAATTTTAATAATAAACACACTTTAGCATTTAAAACAAAAAAGATGGATGATTAGGCTTTTCCAGTATGTGATGTTTTCTTTATGAAGGCCCTGCCCTAGAGACCAGGCTTCCAAGGTGGCTCAGTGGTAAAAAAAAAAAAAAAAAAAAAAAATCCACCTGCCAATGCAGGAGACACAAGAGAGGCAAAGAGTCAGACACGGCTGAGCACACACACATGGCCCTAGAGACCAGAGCTACAGGGATAAATTAAATGTGGGCCTTGCTATTACTTTGTAAGTTTTCCAGCCTTTCCCTCTCCTCTCTCTTCTCCTCCTTTTCTGTCATTCCCTCCTAACCTCAAATCCCTGGTCATTGTATTAGGTTGGTGCAAATGTAACTGGGGTTTAGCAGTCAATTTTAAATCATTATAACTAGGCTCAAACACATGTTTATTAATAAAACTAGAAACCATTACAATCAACACATTTTTGCCAATGAGGAATAAGCTTATATATTCCTGTAGCATAAAAATCCATGCTTTGGGATTCGACCAACTCTTGAAAAGCATTTTCTGCCTCTTGCTGGCTGTGGAAGTGTTTTCCCTGCAAAACATTGTTGAGATGCTTGAAGAAGTGATAGTCAGTTGGCCTGAGGTCAGGTGAATATGATGGATGAGACAAAACTTCATAGCCCAATTCATTCAACTTTTGAAGCCTTGGTTACGTGACATGCCAATAGGAGTAGTTGTGCAAAAGAATTAAGCCCTTTCTGTCAACCAGTACCAGCTGCAGGAGTTGCAATTTTCAGTAAATCCCATTGATTTGCTGAGCATACTCCTCAGATGTAGAGATTTTGCTGGGATTTAGAAACCTGTAGTGGATCAGATGGGCATCAGACCACCAAATAGTGACCACAACCTTTGCTTGATGCAAGTGTAGCTTTGGGAAGTGCTTTGGAGCTTCTTCTTGGTCCAGCCACAGAGCTGGTCATTGCTGGTTGTCATATGAAATCCACTTTTCATCGCATGTCACAATTCAATTGAGAAATTGTTCTTTGTTGCATAGAATAAGAGAGAATAGCACTTCAAAACAACAATTCTTTGATTTTCCATCAGCTCATGTGGCAACAATTTATCGAGCTTTTTAACCTTTCCAATTTGTTTCAAACGCTGAACAACCACAGAATGGTTGATGCCGAGTTCTTCACAACTTCTCATGTAGTTGTAAGAGGATCAGCTTTGATGATCCTCTCAGATGTTCATTGTCAACTTTCGATGGCCAGCCACCATGCTCTTCATCTTCAAGGCTCTCATCTCCTTTGAAAACTTCTTGAACCACCACTTGCACTGTACGCTTGTTAACAGTTCCTGAGCTAAATGCATTGCTGATGTTGCGAGTTGTCTCTGCTGCTTTATGATCCATTTTGAACTCAAATAGGAAATTCACTCAAATTTCCTTTTTGTCTAACATCATTTCCCTGAGTCTAAAATAAATATAAAATACACAGCAAGTAATAAGTCATTAGCAAAATAAATAAATAAAGTGAGAAATACACATTAAAATGATGTATAAAATAACCACATTTAAGGATGTACTCCAATATCAAACGGCAAAGTTCAATAATGCAAAACCACAATGACTTTTGCACCAACCTGAGATATTTAGGGGAACTCAGTTACCTTTTCTCACCTTGTCATCTGTCAACCTTCTCTCTCAGGGTCTCAATTTGCAGCATCAATTGGCTTACAGGGCATTTTTATAGACAAAGTCCACTGCCTCCCAAATGGAATTTCTGGGGTCTGCTGTTAAGATCATATATTTCCTCCCTGCTATGTTATATTTGAAATGGCATTGGGACACAAGTGTACAAAAGCTGCTAGTTGAAAATGAGAGGCAGTGGGATGAGATAGAGAACAGAGTTTAAGATGAAGAGATCAGCAGAGCAATGAGATCAAAAGTTGTCTTCAGGGCAGGGAGGAGAGAGAAGACGCAAGGGCGCTGACCCTTTAGAACACAGGTGGAAGGAATGCAGCCATAAATCAAGAAAAATTTCAAGAAATACACAAAAGGTTATAAATGTATTGTTTAATAGAATAGGAAGCTACATCAATTAAATTGGACGACAAATGTCAGGATGAGTCTTGCCAAAGGTTTCAAGATAACTACTACGATAGCCTGCTACAGAAAATATACATGTGTGTGTGCTTGGAACAGAAATACAGGCAGCCCTCACCTGAATCAATTCTTTTCTGAAAATATGTTACACAGCAATTTTTGGTGGGATGCAAGCCTATCACACTGTTATTTTAATTGGGAAAATTAATATGTTCCCACCTCATCCAAACACCCATCCAGTTTCCCCAAATATCAATAAAACACCTGCAAACATCCATATAGCAATCCAAGTCCACCTAAGATTTCTGAATGATATAAATTAGATTATTTCAAACACCAATCACCCAATTCTTTAGCACATAATGAAGTGTTTGGAGGGTATGTTTGCATGCTGTACATAAGGAATCCTTTCTTATAGTATCAAATGGGAATTATGTTCTACTTTTACATGTGCAAAGAAATCATACTGTAATGTAAATAGACATGACATAGTGTTAGAGATACTAAAGATCCTATCTACATTAGACCCTGGTTGGAAATGCTCCCAGATGCTGGCAGAAAGGAACTTAGATTAAGGAAGGGGCCAACACTCCGGCAAAAGAGTGAGGAAGATCCTTAGAGAAAAATGCAAAAAAAAAAATTTGGCTATGCTGGGTCTTAGTTGCAGCCTGTGGGATTTTTAGTTGCAGCATACTGGATCTAGTTTTCTGATCAGGGATCGAACCCGGTCTACATGCATTAAGAGCATGGACTCTTAACCGAAGGACCACCAGGGAAGTCCTGCTAACACTTTTCAACAACCTGCGCCAAGACTGCAGCCCCCTCACTCTACATCCTCTGGCCTGATCTCAACAACAACAAATGGTTTTCATTTTACACAAAAGGCACATTGATTACAGTGAGATGTTGATTCAGACTGTGAGTTTAGGGAAAAAAAAGGACTAAAAATCCTTATGGCAAATATTTGAATAATGGAAGCTTACATACACCTGTATACTTCAAAGGGAAAGCAAGACTCTAGAGAATTAGATAACCTTAACTATTCTCGTGTTTTATCAATTCTGAATTAAATCCACATTTTAGGCTTTTCTCTCTAAGGGATTAATGTTACAGAGTTGACATAGAGTGAGAACACAGCTGGAAGGTATGTTGGAAATACAACTAACCCTATTATTATACCTAAAGAGATTACATAAAATTAAAAGCTCCCTCAAATTCACTAAATATACTGAAATATTAAGCTGTAGTATGTAGTTTAGATTTCCAAATTCAATAAAATTATATACCATAGATTCTCAGTTTCAATTATATTAAAATATGCTCTGTTACAGATGAATTGATTAAAAAAATGTGATGCACACACATGCACAGGCGTGCACACACACACCCACTGGAACATTATTCAGCCATGAGAAAGAAGGAAATCCTGGTATTTGCAACAGCGTGGAGGGACCTTGAGGGCATTATGCTAAGTGAAGTAAGTCAGACAGAGAAAGGTAAATACTATATGATCTCACCACTTACATGTAGAATCTAGAAAAAGCTGAATTTTTAGAAAGAGAGAATAGAATGGTGGTTGTCAAGGGCTTGCGGGTGGGGGAAACAGGAGAGATGTTGATCAAAGGGTACAGACTTCCAGGTATAAGTTGAATAAGTCCTAGGATGTAATATACAGCATGGTAACTAAGTTTAACAGTACTGTATTGTATACTTGAAAGCTACTAAGAGAGCAGATCTTAAATGTTTTCACCACCAAAAAAACAGACAATTATGTGAGGTGAGGGCTTCCCTGGTGGCTCAGTGGTAAAGAATTCGCCTGCAATGCATGAGACACAGGTTAGATCCTTGCGTCGGCACAATCCCCTGGAGGAGGGCATGGCAACCCACTCCAGTATTCTTGCCTGGAGAATCCCATGGATAGAGAATCCTGGTGGGCTATGATCCATAGAGTCGCAAAGAGTCGGGCACCACTGAAACAACCAAGCATGCAGGCATGTGAGGTGATGTGAACTAACCTTGTTGGCAATCATCATTCTGCAATATTTGTGTGCATCAAATCATCCCATTGTATACCTTAAACTTACAAAATGTCCTGTGTCATTTGTATGTCAGTAAAGCTGGGGAGGGGAATAGGCCATGTTATGCTATCATCTGATAACACCTACTTGATGCTGGCAGTTCAACATCATTCACTTCAAAAGAGGAAGGAAAGTAGGGAGGGTAGGAGGCGCGGGCGGGGTGGGGTGGGGTTGGCTGCATTCAAGCAGGTGTTTCCCCTACCCAAAAAATCCTGGTAAGCAGACACCCTGCCACCAAAGGGAAAGGACCCAAGAACTGGGGAGGCGTCCTGGGTGCAGAATGAGAAATAAAATTTCTGAAAAATTTTTCTTGGAAGTTAAGATTTTAAACATTACTATAGGAAAAGGAAGTGTCTGATTCGTTTTCCAAAATGTAGCTTTCTCCACCAGGGAGTAAGGAAAGACAAAGTAATCTCTCTAAAATCTGTCTAAATCTCTACATATCCTCACAAAAATGGGAATACTTTGCTCTAGATTTTCCTTTTTTATGCAACCCAGGCCTCCAGGTTTGTTTTTAGCAGACACTAAGCAAAATCAATTACCACTGCCAAGAAATAGTCCCACTGAAAAATTGTTTTTGAAGCCTGTCACATCTTTTACACTATCTGGCCCATAAAGTTATAAATCCTCTCCCAATAGAAATCCATTCCATCGTAAGGAAGAAGCTAAAGTTCTGTGCAGCTCAATCATCTCCAGGGAGCCAAAGACAATTTCACTCTTCTGTTTTTAAATATCTTGAAAATTCCTTACATTTGCTTAAAAGGGCAGATTAAAGTTCCCTACACACACGCACACACACACACACATACACACACACGGGAAATAACAGTGAGTTTAGGGAAACTACAGGGGCAGCTTCTGTAGTAAATATTTCAATCAAGTCTATATTTGTAAATCTTTTCTGAAGTATCTGCCTTAAAATCATGTAATCTAAAAACCAGGGTACAGAAATTGACATCAATAAGCCATATCATCTCTCATTCCACAGGACTGCCCCCAGGCCAGAGCAAAAAGGTAGCTGGCTAACCATTTTCTAAAATAACCACTGCAAATGTCCTTGATAATGTATTTCAATGTTTCAACCTATTAGGATCAAAAAAGTTCATCCTGATAGCTAACCCAATTTTCTTCAATTGCAAAATAATATTCTCAGGCAAAGAGAAAAGAAATGAGCAAAGATTCTGAGTCAGAGGACTGACTATATTCTATATTTGCTGTGTGACTTCATGCAAGCTGTGGGTCTCTGTTTCCCAACTATGAAAAGAAATTACTGGACTAGATTGTATTTAAAGATATGGTACCGCTCTGAGAGAGAGTAACTAACTGGCTTGTACAAGCCAAACAAAAGTCATTCATATATGTATTATGCCATACATAATTCATATTTTAGAGAGCTTTCTTTTACTCAGATTGACTAACCCTAATCCTTTTTTTTAATATTTCCTAAACTCTATTCAGTGTGTTTGTTCTTACAGAGAGCAGTATTTTTGACATATTAACTGATGCAGTTTTTCTGTCTAATCAGTTGATCCTTCAACCACAGGAACTTGAATTGTGTGGTTCCACTTATATGCAGAGTTTTTTTTCAATAGTAAATATGATAGCACCACACAATTCCCTGTTGGCTGGATCCAAGGATGCAGAATCCCAAGAAATACACAGGAACCATAGATAAGGAGATTGACCATAAGTCACACATGGATTTTTAACTGTGTAGAGGGTCAGCACCCCTATACTCTTCCCCAAACCCAGCTTTCCAGGTTCAGCTATATTTCTTGTTAGCCCAGGACACTCTTCCACTCCCACATTATTACAATCTAGGAGACAGGTAGACATTTGGAGAGAGTCAAAGGAGCAAATTCTTGGACTTTTGTATCTAAAAAGCCAAGGAGCTAGCGTGCATAAGAGACCTACTTGAGAAAAGAATACGCTGTTTTCCAGACCAACCAGGAGACTACTACAATTTGCAAAGGCTGTCTAGGAACCCTAGATAAGTCCAGGGTTCACCGGATAGATGAGGAAGTGGGGGACCTAGATCCCTAATCCTTATAATCAAACAAAGGAGATTTGGAGCAAACCACAGGGATCCACACATAAGATCCACGGAGAGGACCAGAATGGACCTTCATGTCTTGGCATCTGCAAGGTCCCTAGAAATTAGTGGAAACATACGAGAAAGCAGAAACCATAGACTAACGGGAAACTTTGGATGGACAGCTATTACCCTGAATTGTCAAAAGACTTGAAAGGGAAAAAATTAAGTTACATCTGTTGGAGACCCTAAGGCTTGGGTCTTAATGCCATACCATTTATACACTTCTCTGACTGATTGCATTCTCTGGATCTTGCATGAGTAGTAAGGTCCAAACTAGACATCATGACCAAGGAGCTGGCTCTAAGTCAAGCCCCAAAATCACTTCATTGTTTGCAATGTCATGTGTTGATTGCAAACCATGACTGAAAGCTCTATTTCAATCATCTGAGATGATTTAGCAATAACACACAAAATTAGCACCACAGTAGCTGATCTCATTCATCTAAGTGGCTTATGGAGTAAAATTTCACCACTGCTGGAAGAGATTAAAATGAATGCTCAGTACATGCTGTGACTTCCTAGCATAGACAAGTGAATAACATTTAAAGTTAATAGGTATTAGCAGCAACAACAATTTTATTTTCAAACACAGCTATACCTACCTTAGAGAGAAATTGCAATATATCCAGATTTCCCTTGAGGGAAACTGACAACAGTTCATTATCAATGTACAGAATATACCATATTTGGCAGACTTCTGTTATGAGCCACCCATAGACTTCAAGCCCTAGCAGAATGTACCTCAATAATTAGCACCAGAGGCTTCAAATTTCAATTCCATTTCTTCTAATAAAAATTTAAAACTAGCTTGTATAATCCTTTTCCCACCTGTAAATTACCTAGAACAAGATTAAGAACACACTTCATTTTTTTTCCCCTTTGATTAATACCAAAATAGAATACTTAACAACTCAATTTGCTTTGTATTGTGATAGGAATAAGCATTTCTGATTCATCACAATGACATCTCCTATTGCTGGCCCCCACACCCCCACCCCTCCCCACCCACTGCCAACGCCTGGCTAAAACTTTCAGGAGATCAATGGCATCAGTTAAAAGTAAATCAGCATACCTTGATTGCTTTAACATAGTGGTCATAATTTTTTTTTTAAATCCCTGCACTCTGCAATTGCTCCAAGGATTTGTATTACAAAACTGATTCTGATATAAATTTATTTTAGCATAAAGTTATTAGAACAAAGTGATCACTCTGTCAACCCTCCTCCCTATTCAGTATACCTCAAAGGTTTCTAATGTCACAGAGCTACAGTTTAAGAATTTGCAAGATTGAATTCATATCACTGCAATCATAACGATGGAGGCTTAAAAAAAAAAAATTCCTACCCCTCAGAATAATTACTGTTTTTTCATTGACCCTGCATGTAAGAGTGATGTAATTTTCCCAAAGGAATTGTTTAAAATACTGTGCTAAAGTTCAGACCAGCTTTTTAAACCCGCTTTATTATCTCCCTACATTCATTTGAGTTTGAACAAATTAAGATTCTCAAGGGGCCCTTTTTCACTTTGTTTATCCTGAAGGCCATAACTCTCATATAAAGGCTTATCGGAAGGAGATAATGACATTTTCAGAATCTAGGCAAACTTCTCTTCTCTGCCTCCCCTAAGAAACATGAAAACTTTTTAAGGGACTGGTTGGTACAGCTAAGCCAATTTATTTTTAAACCTAGGTTCTCAGAGAAGTCAAATATAAGCATGATAATATTAACCAACTTGACAAGTACCCTGGGGAAAATTTACACTCATAATTTTTTTAAAGAGCATCTAATATCTTCCAAAGAACTATTAATCTGTATGGAACGATGCTCATACTTCAAATAAAAGCTGTTGTGACTGGATGTAACTGAAAAGACACCACAGTCCCACCCTCATGATGCTCACAAATTTAAATGATTGTCTAATTACACAAGCAACAGCTATTAGCAGCCTTGTCAATTATTTAAAAGTCTGACAGCTTTGTTGTTCCAAAAAGAGCTATCCTATTCCCAAAAGGCCAGTCAACAGACTGGTATCACCAAAGCAGTTTAACAAAAAGTTTCATTAATCAAAATAATTCAACACGTGGTAGATGGAGATACCATACAATGGCTGAGCATTAACAGCCCAGCACCTTAAGAACATAAATGAAATGCCTTTTAGGATCTTACAGTCTGCTCAGGAAACTGGAACATTCAAGAAACAATCAGCCAGAAAAAATGGAACTTTTACCACTAACAATTGTCATACAGATTTTTACTGTCCAATACGGTAGCTACTAGCTACATATGGCTATTAGCACCTGAAATGCACCCAGTTCAAATTAAGATGTGCTATTAAGGTAATATACACACTGGGTTTTGAAAACAGTACCCCAAAACCCCCAGGATATAAAATATCTCTTTAATAATTTTTGTATTGATCACACATTAGAAGATAATATCTTAGATAAAATGATGTAAATAAAGCATAGTAACATTAATTCCAACTTTTTTTTCACTTTTGTAAATGTAGCTACTAGAAAAATAAAAATTATGTAAGTGACTTGCATTTGTCATTGGTATTCTTTTTCTCCTGGACAGGGCGGGTATAGAGGACAAGTGGCCTACTGGTACTTGTGTGAAAAACTCAGAGTGGCTGGCCTTTAAAAGATGCAGAGGACTCTGAAGGTGGAATTAGGAGGAGAGAAAGACATGTGCCGGAAAGATGCTGGAATATTAAATTCTAGGGGCAGAGGAGAGATTGGCCTGGAAGCACATTTGTGGGGTTTGACATTTGAGTTGAGATCAAGTTCTGAAGTCAGGCAGAGGGGACACACACACTTTTCCTAACTTCTCATCTCACTTCTGCTTTACAAAATCAGTGTGAGAGATACCACAGGGAAGTACAAGGTAAGTTTATAACATCTTCAATGGAAAAGCAATAAGTTAAGATTCCGTCTGCCATTCCTGAAAGTCATCTTTGGTAAATGATTTATCATCTCTGCCTCAAATTACCCTATGCTGCTGCTAAGTCCCTTCAGTCGTGTCCAATTCTGTGCGACTCCAGAGACGGCAGCCCACCAGGCTCCCCTGTCCCTGGGATTCTCCAGGCAAGAACACTAGAGTGGGTTGCCATTTCCTTCTCCAATGCATGAAAGTGAAAAGTGAAAGTGAAGTAGCTCAGTCGTGCCCAACTCTTAGCGACCCCACGGACTGCAGCCTACCAGGCTCCTCTGTCCATGGGATTTTCCAGGCAAGAGTACTGGAGTGGGGTGCCATTGCCTTCCCCACAAATTACCCTATGGTCCCTTAATATTATATAATTTCTAGAATTTTTAAAGTCAATGTTATCTATTGACTTTGAGAATTTCCTGCCAATAAGCATGTGAAGACTCTCACGTACCAAAGAGATTGATACTACTCTAGGATCATGGTCAGCCAATCTCCAGACAAACTTCCCAGCCACTGGTTGAAGCTCCCATCTCTGTACCAGCTAGTTTAAACATTAAACTCTCTTTGGATACTCTTCCCAACTCCACCTGCACTCTCATAAATGGCTTAATCCCAGTCCCATAGAGACAACCGACAAACCTACATCTAGCAAGCCTTTTCTTGCGTCCTTTCTTTGTTACACTGGCGAAGGTACCAATAGAAAGATCTTTGAATAATGATGCTTTTGCGGACCTAACCTCCTTTCTCTTTTCATCCTAAGCCAGTAGTCCTAAATCACTTATTGTCATGTACCTGCTAAAATGATTTTGAAAAATCTTTCTAATATTTTTAAGTTGACATCCAAAAATTACTAGATTTGGTAATTTGGTACTAGATATCATTGGCAAAGGATATAATTGCCTCTGGTTTGTAAATTTTGTAGCAATATTAAAAATACAACAGTTATTTCATTCTTTTAAATATGTCCAATGTTTAAAATGTGTGAAATCACTAGTGATTGTATTCCTACCTTCATCCAGTTAAAAAAATACATGAATAAACTCTTCTTAAACATCAGAAACTATAACACTCTTTTCAGTCTTGGAACTTATTATTCTGTTCTATTGTGCCAGCAAAATTTCAGTCCAATGTGATCTATTTTATGCTTGAAAGTCTTTTATTGATCACCTCATCATACATCTTTACAAAAAAATATGTTGGTAAATTTAATTTTTTTAATATCCTGGAACCATAAGTTTGTAAGTGATAACATTTTTCTTCTGGATTGAATTCTCATTAAATTACCATTACATGCAATTGATAAACACAATGTAACATATTTTATATTTTGACATATTTATTAATTATATCAAACAGCATTTATATGGAACTATTAATTACTTAAAATGAGGTTTTTTTCAATTATTCCATGGGTCCATGGAGAATATATCTTATTGCCAGAATTAGACAATATTCTACATCAGGTTTGTTTTTCATTTTTCATGAACGTGCTTAGAACATTCTTTACATAAATAGGTAGATAGAAATGGAAGGATTTTATTACAGCAATGTCACTCAATTTTTTAAACTCCTGAGTTAAATGCCAAAAACCAAATAGTGACCTAGCATTCAAAATGGTTTTTGATAATCTATCAGCTGATGTTTCTATTACACATTCCTTTCATTTCATGAAAGGCAAAAAAAAGAAAATACTGGAGTTAAAAAAGAATTTATACCCTTTTTTACCCATTTGGGTTAGTCACTTTCTCCATATAAATGCTATTGCTTTTACATGGGGCTCACAGAGGCATCAGGAAGAGTGAGGATGAAGAATGAATTGCGGGTCTGCTGTTCTTTGGTCAACGGGAGAACCCTGTGAAAGGAGATGGATGTGGGAAGAATCTACTTGACCGCAGGATTCTCAGGAACACTGATCTTAGGAAGACAACATATGGAGCTTGAGGACCTAACAACTGGATTCCCTTAAAATTACACTATGTGTGTGCCCACAGAAACCTTGGAGTCTTTACGTAGCACAGGTACCTCAATTAGAAGACCACAGTTGTAGGCCTCTCACTGATTCCTGTAACTTCACCTACAATACGCCTAAATGCTGATAAGTTTCAAACATACCTCTGGTTAGTCTACATTCTTGAGATTCAGAACCACCCACCTACTGACCTATTGGCCATTCTTCCTCATCAGCATTTCCTAACCCTATCCACTTGCCTTTATCCCCAACACCCACCCCCATCCTCGCCCAAGAAAGCCACCACGCTTTCTTACCTGGATGCTGTATTAACACCCTCCCTCCCTCATCTCCCTGCATCCAGGTTTATTTCCTTCTCACTCATTCTCCACACTACAGTTAGAACCGTTCAAAGCAGTGGCTGTCAACCTTCAGGATCTAATGCCTGATGATCTGAGGTGGAACGGATGTAATAATAAGAGAAAAACAAAGTGTACAATAAATGTAGTGTGCTTGAATCATATCCCAAGGCCACCCTCCTACCCCCAGTCCCTGGAAAATTGTCTTCCATAAAACCGGTTCCTAGTGCCAAAAAAGGTTGGGAACCACTGGTTAAAAGGATAAAAAAAAAAAAACTGGATCACATTCTGACCCTCCTTAAAATCTTTAGAGGCACCCCAGCATTTAGATTCAAGCACAAACGCTGGGAAAGACTGAAGGCAGGAGGAGAAGGGGATGACAGAGGATGAGATGGTTGCATGGCATCACTGACTCAATGGACATGAGTTTGAGCAAGCTCCAGGAGTTGGTGATGGACAAGGAAGCCTGGTGTGCTGCAGTCCATGGGGTTGCAAAGAGTCAGACATGACTGAGTGACTGAACTGAACAAACTCCTTTGTTATTATGTATAAAGTAATCCAAACCATTCTCAATCCATCTCCTGGGCATATCTCTGCCACTTTTCCTAACACTCTAAGCTCCAGCCAGTCTGGAGCCAGTTTCCATTTTCCAAAGGCTCCAGGACCTAAACCTACACACATGCTCTTTCCTCTGTCCTCTTTGCCTGACTCCTACTTAAATGAAAGCTTAGTTTTAATTGTAACTTCTTCCAAGAGGCCTTCCCTGATCTTCATGGGGAGAACCCTCATAGATGAATGCTCTCGGTACTCTTAATTCCTCTAAGCTGCATATATCACGTCTTTGGAACAACCTGTTCAATGCTTCATTTCACCTTGAAATTTTTTACTTTATACAGCAAGAACTGTATCTACCTTATATACCTAGTACTGACCCTGAAATATCTTCTATATCTAGTAGTGAGCCTGAAATATTATGAATGCTACATAAATGGTTGCTCAATAAGACATCTTATTAATTCATAACTATAATTTTATTATAGGTATAGTCATCATTCCTTGACCCAATTATTTATATGTAATTTTCCTTTATCTCACGAAGGCAAGTTCAGAGTTCCTTTCTGATGACTCAAAAAAAGCATCAAGTATTCCAAAGTGACTAAATATAGAGATCTAAGCACCAAGAATTTGCCTGTCTGTTGTGTCAAAGATGCTGTTGGGGAAAAGCCAGTTTTCTTGAGAGGACCCTGATTATAGTTTTCACCATTATCCCATTTAGATATAATCATGTCAGTCATCAACAGGGACCCAGGTAGGAATATTATTGATTTAAAGGTTTTTCTTCCTTGAATGCTCTACCAAGACTTAAAACAGAAGTTATTAATTTCTGACAAATTTCCATATGCTATATTCATGTCTGCCTTGCCTCCTATATATGAAGTCTTGGTTTAATAACATTCATTATTTTTATCTGCACGCTCACAGTAATTGACTATTAAGTATTTCGAATGTCTTTTGTACAGTAAAAACGAGCCAAAACAAATGTATAATTGGCTTTAATAAAACAAACGAATGCATTGCAAAAAGCATTGTGTTTGCTAAGAATACAGCTAAATTGTATTCTTTAGCAGTGTTTGCCTTATTAAACCACCCATTACGATTGCCTTTATGGATAGCATCTTTCATGTAAAGTAGTGCAATATGATAAGCCAACTGCTGCTAAATGATCGATTTCATTTATGTAGCCAGATGAAGGGATGTCTTTCATATGAACACTGTAAAGCATAAGACAGTCATCAAGGGAATTCTCTGATAATCAATAAGCATGTCATGAAAATAACCTTCCTCTTAACCAGTTCCTTGGTGTGTACTCATGGACTCACTGGTATGTATATAGTTACCGAGGACCTAATATCTATACAACCTTTCTCAAGTTTAATGCCTTCGTGCTTTCTGTACTATACTCTCTCCTAGGTAGTTTTGTGAATTCTATTTTTGAGTCACGTTGCCCAAAAGATTTTTTAAGTATAAGATCTCCCACAAAAGTTAGAGAATACTGAGCTCCCAGCATTTTTTTCCCCAGACCTTTCCATTGCCCTCTTTCCTCATACCCGCAAAGATATAATCATTTTGTCATTTTTCAAGTTCTAAACCTCACGGTTATGTTTTTCATTTCCCATATTGTGCTGCCAATCCTTACCACTTATCCTGTGTCACCCAGGCATCACAGTAATCATCTTACAGTCTGGATCATTTTTATCCTTTCTTTTCACATCATCGGCACCAAATAGAATCAACACCTGGCAAACAGTCACCTATTCATTCTGTTCATAGATACCTATCAAAAACATACTAGGTACTGTGCGTAAGCACTGTGCCAGGAACTGGGGTAAAACAGGGACCAGAGAAGGCTTTGGTTTTTTCCTTGAGGGCTTCCAGCCTAGCAGATAAGACATCCCACAAACCTGCAAATATACATATTTAGAGATTATAAGTGTTATTAAGAAAACTAAAATAGTTCTGGGCTGGAGAAAAATAAGGACAAGATGAGCGACTCTTGTCAGAAGGTTAGAGGAAAGCCTCTTGGAATTAACTACATTTAATATGAGATCTACAAAAAAAATGAAATCTCAGTAGCAAACTAGATAGAGCCACACAATGAGGTAGGGATGACAGACCAAAGAACCTTCTTGCCCATAGTAAAGAGGCCGCAGTTCCTCCAAGCAGCAAAATTAGATCTAACTTCAAAAAAGAAAGCGCTTTTGGCTGAAGAATGAGTGAAAGGTGGCAAGATTGGGAGCGGGGGCAGTTTGGGGACCGCGGGAGTGATTCAAGTCAGAGACTGCGTGATGTGGCTTAGAAAATTGATGACAGTGATGGGCAGTAATAGATGGTTCTGAGATATATAGAAAGTGAAAGCTATAGATCTGGGGGATAAATTGGATGTGAAAGGTGAAAGGGACAAAGTGAGGATGACTCTCAGTGTTTTTCTCAAACAACTGGGTATGTGGTGGCGGTCCTTATGGAGACAAGGCAGGCTAAAAGAGGGACAAATCTGGAGGAGGACAAAATCCAAGATTGCATTTCAGACATGAGAAGCTTGACAAGCCTGTAAGACAACCAACTGGACATGTCAACGTGGCAGTTGGACACAATGTTAAACTCACAGTTACAGAGTGAAACCTGTAAGAGAGAAAGTGTAGGGAAAGAAGAGGGGAAAGAGTCCCACATTTCAGGAACACCAAAATTTTGTAACAGAGGAGTGAAAAATCATCAAAGGAGAGAAGAAAAAAACAGAAAAAAAAGTTCAAAGTTAAAGAAATCAAAATGAGATTGTAATTCAGGAAGGGGGTAGTACTCCAGAGAATCCAGTGCCGAGTGAACTCTCAGATCAAAGAAAGCAAAGATGAGGCCACTGAATTGGGCCAAGTGAAGGTCATTTGTGACCTTGAGAAGAGCAGTTTCAGCTGAGTGTTCAGTTAAACAAGAGTGGAGGTGAAGTGTTAGAATTTGTGTAGACAATTATTTTAAAGGAGGGTGATTATCAAGAAAACAGGAATGGAGCAAATGATTGAGAAGAATGCGGGACCCAAGCTTTTCAGTCTGATTTTACCCACTGATTGGGAAGTGAGGAAAATTAATGAGGCCAGGTGAAGGGAGAAGGCAGAGAAGAAAGACCTGCAGAAGGAAGAAAATTAGAGCTCGAGTCCAGTGGACAATAAAAGCACTGGAGTTGACAGAAGGAGGGATGCTGTGTGCTGTGTGTAGTTGTGGAGACTCTTGGGGGCTCATGGAGTCTCTTTGAGACCCCATGCATGGTAGCGTGCCAGGCTTCTCTGCCCATGGAATTCTCCAGGCAAGAATACTGGAGTGGGTTACTGTTTCCTCCTCCAGGGGATCTTCCCGACCTAGGGATTGAACCTGCGTCTTCTGCATCTCCTGCATTAGCCGGTGGATTCTTTACCACTGTGCCACCTGGGAAGCCCCAGAAGGTGGGATATTTCCCCTATAATACTAAGAAAGACATATGTAAGTGAGTGTACAGATTTGGTAGTACAAAGATAAATAAGTGTCTCCCTGATGGCTTCTGTCTTCTCAATGAGGTCAGAAGCAGGGTCACCAACCACAAAAGATGCGTGAAATGTTTTAAGAGATTTGAGGAGGGCAAGTGATAGGAAACAGCCGTTCAGAAAGTGGGAAAGTGAGTCTGCTAGAGAAATACAGTAATAAAGCAGTGGAGCAGCGATGGACTATTTGAGGTTTGTGATCATGCATTTAAAAATAAAGTTATACCATGGTGCCCTCCCACATGTTTTTTTAATCTAGGAATATTCAACTGCTTCAACACTGGGAAGGAGACAGTGAATGGCATATTCATAGGATCAGAATTTTTCTCAAGATGAATAACAGAGGGAGAAAGGTAAAAGTTGAGGGATGTTTCAGGAAAGGTATTTGGGTACACAGTCACCGACCCTCAACTGGATAAGGAGGAAAATGAAGAGAGTACAATGGAGGTGATGGGTGGACCATGAGAATGTATTCAAATGAAAGATGCTTGCTTCAAAAGGTAAAGGAACCAAGCTGGACGAGTGGATGGATGTTATAGACACTGAGGAAATAATACTGACAGGGTTCAGGGAGGGGAATAAGACTATGAAAACTAGGAGCTAAAACTTCCAATGAATGAAGATGGGTGACCAGACAATCAGTAACAGATGACAGCACAGACTTGAGGTGAAAGTGGTCTGTCTATTTGGTGTAACACTCAAAGGACCAGGGGTTTTGATGTAGGGAAAGGGAAGGCTCAGTCTAAAAACAGTAAGACAGAACAAGGGGAAAACAGCCCATGCCTCCCCAGGCGTTTCTTTAAAAAAAAAAATCTGTTTTGGTCTTTGTATAGAAACAGGAATTTATTTGCCACAAAGGATGATCCTACCATACCTCTGCTGGAATCAGGACATGGCCTCCTCTTTCCTGATTCTATGTTTGGCCCCAAAGCTGTCTCTCCTGTTTTTGAGGTACTTGGCCATGAGTGAAAAAGCAGTTTCCGCTTGATGGGGCTACAATAGACCACCGTCAGACATCAAATGACTGTGTACCCTACCCAGGATGAATTCTTATCTTGCAGATCAACCACAGGACTTCTTAAAAGGCAGATTTCCAGACAGTCCTTCCTTTACTATACATTTTTCTCTTAGTAAACATAATGATAAAACATCCAGTGTCCATCCACACATTCATATAAATATTTCTTGCCATATTGTACCAACAGTTGGGTTTAGGAAACTACATCTTTTCCACTTGGTAGTCTATCATAAAGATTTTCCAACAACATTAAATCTTTTCTGCAACACAGTATTAACAAACATTGGATAAATCAGCTGAGATGTAGTTAAGCAATGTGCTTTCATTATATGTCTAGGTTGTTTCCAAATTTGATATAATAAATAAAGCTGTAATAAACATCTATAGGCATAAATCTTTGAAGACATCTCTAATTATCATTGCCTATAATCAGTCCCTTAAAGTAGTATACTGTAGTCACAGAAAATGGATGCTTTCAGGGTTTTTGAGACATATCATCTAATCATCTTCAAAGAAAGTTTGTACACGTAGCATCTAAGGCTTCCCTTGTACCTTGCCAAGCTTTTCAATATTATTTGCATTCTTTCTTTTTGTTTTTTATTTTTCTGTAATATGTATTTTTAAATTTTTATTGAAATATAGTTGATTTGCCATGTTGTATTAATTTCAGGTATACAGTAAAGTGATTCAGTTATACAGTAAAGTGATTCAGTTATACATATATACATATATATATTCTTATTTTACATTCTCTTCTATTATAGATTATAACAAGATACTGAGTGTGGTTCCCTGTGCTATATAGCAGGTCTTTATTGGTTATCTGTCTTATACATAGTAGTGTGTATATTTTAATCCCAAACTCAATTTACCCCTTGCCCTCCCACCCTTTAGTAACCATAAATTTGTTTTCTATGTCTATGAGTCTAATTCTGTTTTATAAATAAGCATATTTGTGTCCTTTTTTTAGATTCCACATATAAGCAATATCATAAGCTTCTGCACAGCAAAGGAAACCATAAAAAAACAAAAAGCCTACAGAATGGGAGAAAATATTTGCAAACAATGTGACTGACAGGGATTAATCTCCAAAATATGCGAACAGCTCATATAGCTCACTACAAAAAAAAAAACAGTAAATCAAAACTATAATGAGCTACCACCTCACACCAGTTAGAACTGCCACCATCAAAAAGTCTACAAATAATAAATACTAGAGAGAGCGTAGAGAAAAAAGGAACCCTCCTACACTGTTGGTGGGAATGTAGGTTGGTACAGCCACTATAGAGAAGAGTATGGGAGCATATATCTGAAGAGAAACATAATTTGAAAATACACATGCACTCCTACATTCACCGCCGAGCTACTTACAATAGCCAGGAAATGGAAGCAACCTAAGTGTCCAGTGACACTTAGGTTATGAATGAATAAAGAAGACACGATACATATATGCAATGGAACCCTATTCAACCATAAATAAAAATGAAATAATGCCATCTGTAGCAACATGGATGGACCTAGAAATTGTCATACTAAGTGAAGTAAGCCAGAGAGAGAAAGACAAAGACATGATACGTTTCTTTATTTTAGCAGATGAATAGGTAAGGACCCAAAAGGAAGGGTCTTGTTCATAAGCCAGTCTCCATTCCAGAACCTGGAAGGCTGACGTGACTTTCTATTCCAACACAGAGTAGGGAACATCTCCTGTACTCACCCTAAGATGCCTTTCTCTAGCTTCTTCCTGCTCCTGTACCCTGAATGCTAATTATCTTCCCTGATGTCTTTTTAACTTTGCACAAAATCCCCTCAAAGCTCCCTGGATTAAATTTAAAAGCCTTCACAATTTTTATTTCCTGTTTATTGACTTGCTTAGACCCCATCTCTAACCTCCTAGATCCAAGTCATGATTAGCTTGCTTCCCAAGCTCTCCAAATCCCCCACTCCTATCAAATTTAATTTCTGGATTAAAGCTCCCAGGTAAACACAAATTTCTATCATTTCATCTTCTTCTATTGTTTCTCATTATCTCTTTTATTGTTTTTCCAATTTCCTCTGTCTCTTCCCTCTTCCTCATAACTGGTATCACTTTGATTTCTTAGATATTTTTTCCAGACCTTATCACTGAATCTTTTTCCATTTCAGATTTATTGTGCTAAAGTTCTTCAAATTATAGTTTCTTTCCTAGTTATTTCAAACCCTGGATAATAAAGAGAACGCTCTATATTTGTCAAGTTCAAAAATAACTTTCCCCACTGGCTATTGCTTTCAGTAGGACAGTATTACTACACAAAGCACAGGAATAAAAAGAACATAGAACCAATACTGCAAATTGTAATATCCTATGCATTCTGGAGACATGGCAAGCCTTCTGCATGTGGTATGTTTTATAGCTTCAAAAGAAAAGGGTCTATCTCTGGATAGGGTCTTATTCCTGAAAGCCTGACAGTGGCTCCACTTGGGAAGTTAGAACTTCATCTATTGTAATTTTCTCTTTTCTAATTTGTAGGAAAAAGAAATATTTCCATGGCACAATTCAAGGATAACATATTACCTAAAAATAAACAAAAAACCCACTACTTTAATAAGGGAAAACAGATGTACTCATCAAGCAATAAATTATTTTATCATTCAAAAAATACATAACATGTTTATCAAAATTATGGACTTTATTCTTTACAATTTTCTTATTTTTTATGCATAAAATAAATAGGCCTCTTCTTTGTCCAACCAAGACCTTATACGGTATAGAAGCTATGGAACCTACATACCCCAACACATCTGCCTTGGGAACAGGTTTGCGGATTACCTTCCAAGTATTTTTTTTTTACCTCTAGTCTCAGTCAGAACCCCAAGACCAGTCAGCAGAATCTCTGCCCCTTTCCCTTGCTATCATCTTTCAGCACTGCCCCCAGCTAAACATCTTTAAGCACCAATCACTTCTCTCATTCTCATTTTCTTAAGGCTCATTCCTTCCTTCTTGTTCCTACTGATTCTTCCCATAGCTAATGCCCACCCAATCCTTTCCTCTGCGCCCTTTGGAAACACCCTGCTCCTGGCCACACACTCACATTCTTGTCCTCTCAAGCTTCTGTTAGGGTGCTGATTCTTCCTTACCCTAAATAGACCCTGCTTTCTGAGGATTTGTTTATTCTATTTAGCAGGAGCCTGCTCATTTTCTTGCACCCATCCACAAACACCCTTGAGTAGAGTTTTCTCTGCCATTTCTGAACCATGACTTCTCCACCCTGTCCCACACTACTTCTCAGAGGCACATGGCATCTGCCTATCCCATCCCAGCCGCATCACCTCATTACTGTGATCCTGTGATCAACCTCACAGCTAATGAGGGTATTGGCATCCATCTTTCTCTAGTTCTCAGCTCTGCCATCTATCTGAACGCTTCTCTGACAACCCATCCTGATGAAAGGTTGTTGTTGAACAAAAAGACGCCGGGATTCTTGGCCTCTGGAGGAGAAGAATTCAATCCGGGGCCAGAGACGAGGCTTGATTGCTCAGAGCTTTTGTGTAATAAAGTTTTATTAAAGTGTAAAGGAGACAGAGAAAGCTTCTGACATAGGCATCAGAAGGGGGCAGAAAGAGTATCCCCCTGCTAGTCTTCAGCTGGATGTTATATAGTCACTAGCATTAACGAAAGAAAGGAATGTCTTAAAACTCAGAAGGGCACCAGGCCCCTCAGCCATAAGATGCATTTGGGGATAATTTTGGCACCAAACAGTTCATCCTGGGCCGTAAAATGATAAACTTGAATCTTGTAGAAGGACAGATTACTATACAAATAGTTTCGTTTACATAGATTAGGGAAACAATATCTGAGTATAATATACTGGTTTGTCAAGTAGGTTCTGAGCCTAATGGCAGAACCAACTTGAAGAAAGAGTTTGGGATAAAAATGCATAGTACATTAGCATAGCTTAAGACAAACATTTCCATAAGAAAAATGCATTGGTTATCTCAAGGTTTGAGAATAGTTAACTTCAGGTGAAACCAGGTATCATTATGGCAACACAGTATTTTAAGAGAAACCTCCTTTTAAATTTGTATAGAGATGAAAAAAAATATCGCTAGTTTCCTCCTGCCGCTTAAGAGAGATAAAAATGTCTGACACTTGCAGGCTATTTCCTGTTTGGAGACCCCTGGCCTTCCTGCCTGTTACCCTCAGACTGACAGCCACTGTCGGATACTGTTATCTCTCAGGCTACCCACCTCCATCATCCCACGCTGTGAGATCAGACTCTCAGAACACTGGCATTCCCCTCTCACTTTTTGCACCTTTACCCTTACTATTACAGTTTGGGGTGTAGTCTTAAATCACATTGTCTTTTATAACATTGATATTAAGCAGCTGACTTTTTCTCCATCTGAATGAAAAGTTCCTCGAAGCCAAGAATAACACTTCATACTTGTGATGTGTCCATCCCATCACTAAACACATTTTACTCTCTGTGTGTAGCATGAAATGCATTAGGACAGGGTCAATAAATGGGCCCACAGACCAAAACTGGCACACTGCCTGTTTGCAAAGGACTCACAGGCTAAGAGGTGGTTGTGATCACGAATGAACCAGGTGGTCCAGTGATAAAGAATCCCCCTGCCAATGCAGGAGATGCAGGAAACATGGGTTTGATCCCTGGGTTGGGAAGATCCTCTGGAGGAAGGCAAAACAACCCACTCCAATAGTCTTTCCTGGGAAATCCCACGGATAGAGGAGCCTGGTGGGCTACAATCCACAGGGTTGCAAAGAGTAGGACACGACTGAGTGACTGAGCATGTATGCACAGCTAAGGATATATTTTTTAATATATTTCTAATTGATTGCAAGGGGAAAAAAAGAAAAGAAGAATATTCATGACCTGTGAAATTATCTGAAATTTAAACTTTAGCATTTCATAAATAAAGTTACATTGGAACACAGCCATGCTTATTCACGTATGTATTGTCTATAGTTGTTTTCACGTCACAACAGAAGTTAAGAACGTAGTTGAAATAGGAACCATATGGCCTGCAAAGCTCGAAATATTTACTATTTGACTCTTTACGGAAAGTTTGCTGATCTCTGCATTAGAAAGTTGAAGCAACAGAATTAAATTCACTGGATTATTGAAATATTTACCCCAAAATATCTCCCCTTCAAAACAAAACAAAACAAAAATCACATAAAAAAAAAAAACCTCAAAAATAAGTAAAGAAAAAAAGAAAAAGAAATGATGTCTTCTCTTAGAGTCCCCAGTTGCAACACTGTCCATGACATAATCTGATACTGTGAGATCACAAAGCAATCTGAATTCAGGAGAGAGGGTCATGTCCCTGGATCATTTTGCACCAAAGTCTCCCTAAATGGGAAGCAGTGAGAGCACCCTCTATATTCTTTACCTAGACAATCCATACTGAAATTAATGCGAGAAGACATAAAAGAGCTGTGTTTCCAGCTGTTGAAACCCATGTTGTACAGAAGGAATATGAATCATGGATTGGAAACAATGAGGCTTCTTTTCTAATTAATCATTTTTATGCACTTGTCTCACTGCGGCATAGAGATCAGTGGGGGGAGGAGGGGGGAAATGACCCAAAAGAATGGAAACTTCCATAGCTGCCTCTTTCTCCTGCAACACTATGAATAAATGAAAGTTAAAGCCAGTGGTGTCTTTGCACCACTGTTAAAGCACAGAGATGCTTTGATCAAATGATGGGAAACGCGAAACTTGGAGACTGGACTCCAGAGTTAATAAAGTGCTGCCTTTACCCCACTGTAACATCTGTACTTGTCCAGCCATGGCCACATAGGCGCCAACACATTAACTCAATCGGCTTCCTACCTGAAGTCTCAGCTTAATTAGGACCATTTATCAAAATGACACCTGTTTTGGAGGCCAGATCAAATTGATTACTGTTGTTCGGGCTGGATCTCCACAAATGCTGTTAAGTACCTATTTTTAGAGCAAAAGATGGGTAAATATTCATCCCAAAAATGGTAGTAAATACAGTATGTTGACAAGAAAAAATATATCTGATACGTGAAGAACATCCATACTTTAAGAGGAAAGCCATATTTTCACTCTTGCACTGAACCTGCAAAATGTGGGATTCTGCAAAATCAATGTTTCACAGCTTTTCTTTCAAAGAGATTGGCTAAAAACATTTCTGGTTTATATCAAGGTAAAGGGACTAATCCCAACAACCAGAGATTTAACTAAACACAATGTTAAATGTAATAGAAATATTTATGCAGCACACTAGCCAGATAACAGAGAAGGCAATGGCACCCCACTCCAGTACTCTTGCCTGGAGAATGCCATGGATGGAGGAGCCTGATGGGCTACAGTCCACGGGGTCGCTAAGAGACTCTTGCCTGGAGAATCCCAGGGATGGCAGAGCCTGGTGGGCTGACGTCTACGGGGTCGCACAAAGTCGGACACGACTGACGTGACTTAGCAGCAGCAGCAGCAGCCAGATCAGAGAGGGTGATGGCACCCCACTCCAGTACTCTTGCCTGGAAAATCCCATGGATGGAGGAGCCTGGTAGGCTGCAGTCCATGGGGTCGCGAAGAGTCGGACACTACTGAGCGACTTCACTTTCACTTTTCACTTTCATACATTGAAGAAAATGGCAACCCACTCCAGTGTTCTTGCCTGGAGAATCCCAGGGACGGGGGAGCCTAGTGGGCTGCCATCTATGGGGTTGCACAGAGTTGGACACGACTGAAGTGACTTAGCAGCAGCAGCAGCCAGATAAAGTTACAATGGGGCACCAAGAAGCCACTGACTGTCTACAGATTAATCAATTAATCTCAATGATGTCAAGATGAGTTGGCTCCTACAGTAATATCCATTGTTAAAAGGCTTTACCTGTGATGTACCTGGCAAAGATATCATTTCCTATCTTAGCTTAATATTTCATTTTACTCTCTGCATGTGCCATAAATATGCACTCATACCAAGGTGTGTACCACAGATTACGGCCTCCAAGCACATAACTGCGCCATTGTATTTCTCTTAAGTAGGAAAATACACTCTATATGACAAATTTTGAAACTACAACATGCGTTGTTTCATTTAAATAGTACATGTTCAAGAGAGAGTTCACTTCTTTTTTTACCAAAATAAAAACCACAGCAACAAAACAAAAGATAGTGTAATGTCTTCATTTCTTCATCTAAATTCTGAAACTGTTCAAGGTAGCTCCCCTCTGAAACAGACATAAAAGCCAGCTGTTACTTGTTTTTAAAGGCTCGAAAATCTTTAAGTTAGTCCATCAAATCCATTTTTAAGTGTCTCATTCCCTCTTCAGTTCAGTTCAGTCACTCAGTCGTGTCCAACTCTTTGCAATCCCATGAACCGCAGCACACCAGGCCTCCCTGTCCATCACCAACTCCCGGAGTTCACTCAGACTCACATCCATCGAGTCAGTGATGCCATCCAGCCATCTCATCCTCTGTCATCCCCTTCTCCTCCTGCCCTCAATCTTTCCCAGCATCAGGGTCTTTTCAAATGAGTCAGCTCTTCACATCAGGTGACCAAAGTATTGGAGTTTCAGCTTCAACATCACTCCTTCCAATGAACACCCAGGACTGACCTCCTTTAGGATGGACTGGTTGGATCTCCTTGCAGTCCAAGGGACTCTCAAGAGTCTTCTCCAACACCACAGTTCCAAAGCATCAATTCATCCTTCACCGAAGTGACACTTCTGGTTGTGTCTTCACTTAAACCTCATGCCCAGGATGAGTGAGGGTGAAACAGAAGCCCAGAGACTCAACCAAAAGGGACTAACCAAGATCAGCCCAGTAGGGGCAAGACAAATTTTATAAGACATTATCTCAGGATTAGGCACAATTAATGATTCCATGCCTATAAAGTACTTCTTTGCTCTTCTAATTTTTCCCCAGCTAAAATACATTTTCTCTTATTTCTTAAATTTTAAGATACTTAATGAAAGTGAAAGTTGCTCAGTCATGTCTGAATCTTTGTGACCCCATGGACTACACAATACATGGAATACTCCAGGCCAGAATATTGGAGTGGATGGCCTTTCCCTCCTCCAGGGGATTTTCCCAACCTAGGGATCAAACCCAGGTCTCCCGCATTGCAGGCGGATTCTTTACCAGCTGAGCCACCAGGGAAGCCCAAGATACTTGATAGTCACTTAATAATAGTATCACAATAATATATAACTAACATATAAGTAAATATATAAGTAAAATAATTTAAAATGTAAAAATAATGTATAAGTAAAAATGACATAATAATCATTTTGGTTGTTCACAAAGACATGAAAACAAACAAACAAAAAACTGGGTAAATAGAATTTCCAGGCAAAGAGCTAATAAGAAAGAAATAAATCAATCAATTTATAAGCTGATCACTTATTAAAAATAGGAAAATGAAGTTAATGAAATGTTCTATCAATGTTGTACTCATGCAACTAGGAATGGATGTGTAAGAACATTAAGATATACTGCTTTGCCTTTTCCAATATCATTTCTTGCATTAAAAAAATTAAAGGTGGACACATCTAACATAATTATGGAAAATAATCTCATCTATGCAGTGAGGAAAGCATTAAAAAGTACTGATGTTCATTTCCAGTAAAAATGTGCCACTTTTGGAAGAAACGTGACTTTTAGAATGTTGAAGTCTGCTGTTTTTTAATTTGTGGACTTTGGAAATTTTTAGATAATTCAAGAAGAGAGTTCCAAGTCCCAGAATAAACTCATTGTTTGCACCTCCTAGTGGAGATAATCTGTAATGACAGCATCAGTGTTCCCACTAGGTATGCCCCCTGGATGATTTAATCAGGCCAAACTCGATTGGGTGCCCGTTCACTTCTTAAACAGCCTTGTATATGGGTATACTTGTCAGGTACAAGCAATTAAATCTCCTGTCTACACAGGATGCCTGTGATCAAAATTCACATTGTAAGCTCCTAAAATACTTATGATGCTTGGAGGAAATGTTTTATTCCTAGTGACTCCCTCAATTGCCGACTTACAAGCTAATATATTGCTGTGCATAAACCATGCATTCAACTTCAGAATAATTCAATTACCCTTTAGAAAAAATTAAATGCACTTCCAGTAATAAGGCAAACATGCTCCACTTAAACAAACATAAAAGTTCGCCCAAATTATTTAAGAACGGCCTAAATCTAAGCAATGGATGACTGGATGATGGAGAAGATATTCATCTCTAGGGAGTATAAGATTCTCACCAGAGGAACCCTGTAGGAAGATCACTAGTCTAGGGAAATTGTTTTGTGAAACAATTACCTGGCCCTACAACCTTGGGCTAACCTAACCCTATCTGGCTACCTCTAACTCTGTATTCTTTTACCCTAAAACAAAGATAATTTATATTCCACCTAGAACATGAGACTGTGAACATGTATAAAAATGCAAAACTTTCTTCTTAATTTCGAATATATGCCAAACATTTAATCCCTGGTTTCTCATGTTAAAATTTAGTGCAAACCTCAGAGTTTCACTCTTCCTTGTCCAAACCAGCAGTGCTCACAGTTATGGGGCTCTGGAGCCTCATTTGCCATCGTTAGCCTTCAGAACCACAGTGTAACTGAAAGCACCATAGAAGCCAATATCCTGACATGGAAATCAGAACATCTTGAAAACTCACAGGTAACATGGGAAAGGAGCTAATGAGTGTGTCTCTAGGATACACAGCTTGCTGCTGTTGGGCTGAGTCATGCTGTTAGGTATTCAGTTAATTTATACTCTGGAAAAAAAAAAGGTGGGGGAGAAGAGAGAAGAGGGGAAGGGAAAAGAAAGAAGAATGAAAATAATTGGACTATTCTGCTTGAGATTATATAGGGAAAGGAAATGTGTTAGTCACTCAGTCGAGCCCAACTCTTTGTGACCCCGTGGACTGTAGCCATCCAGGCTTCTCTGTCCATGGAATGCTCCAGGCAAGTACACTGGAGTTTGTAGCCATTCCCTTCTCCAGGGATCGAACCCAGGTCTCCCATATTGCAAAGAGATTCTTTACCATCTGGACCACCAGGGAAGCTCATATAGGGAACTAGCTTCCATCTGAAAGACAGAGTAGAGTCTTTGGACTAGATATCCAAAGGTAGCATTTTTTTTTTACCTTCTATGGTAGCAGCTATTAGGGTCAGCTGTCCTGGCGTGCTGCGATTCATGGGGTCGCAAAGAGTCAGACACGACTGAGCGACTGAACTGAACTGAACTGATAAAACTATTACCCATATATCCATTACATATGTACTATTGTAGTGTATATGTTATTGCAACATATGAGCCACCTTCTTCCCTCTTTAACCATCCCCAAGTTAGACACAAATAAAGGAATAACTTAAATTTTCTCTTTTTCTTAATTTACAGGTTTTTCCCCCTGAATTCATTCCAGAAAGAACATCCAAGGGGTTATTTTGTGACACCACAAAGTATAGGTTTTTCGTCCTGAAAGCAATTGCTCTGGGTCCATTCATGAATGTCAATACTGGAGATGATTCTGGGATTCAGGCCCCAAATGAGGCATCAGAAAGATATTCCATGTACCTCAACCTGCCAGCACCAACGAGGAAATTAACTGAATGGTGGTGGGCTGGATTTGAGCCACTGTACAGGCAGCCCTATTGCAAAAGGCATTGCAATAGACTGTCTTGCTCTAAAGTTGGGTGCTGTTCTGAGCAGTGCAACAGGGATGACTGTACACCATCACCCGGGCAACAGGGGATCTGCTGAACAGCCACTTTCGATGACAAAAGAAAGGTTCTCTCCATTGCTACTTCCCTTCTCCAACCTCACTCATGATTCATCTCATTCTTGTCCTGGCTGGATTTCACACCTAACATACTAACACAAAAAATTCACCCAGGAAAAAAAGCTTTTTTTTTTCTTTGAAGAAATAAAACATTTCAAAACAATTCTAGCTTACAACAATAGGCGGCTACTTAACATGTAAAAACATCCTACAGATCATAAACAAATACTAGGGACTATTACCTGGTTACTTTCTATTTCTAAACCAAAACACAGCTCACCTTCAATTTTCATTTCAAGATGTAACGGTGTCACAGAAGCTCCTTTTTGAGGAGGGCTGACACCTTTTACCAAATTCATATCCATAAACTTACTGAAACAGATACACAGGAAGAAGTACAGGAAGAGATGTCCCCTCTGCAAAAGAATTCTAACATTAAATTGTGCGAGCTACACCGGTCAGAGGGGCCACCATCAAAAAATCCACAAACAATACATGCTGTAGAGGTTGTGGAGAAAAGGGAACACTCTTACACTGTTGGTGGGAATATAAACTGATACAGCCACTATGGAAAACAGTATAGAGATTCCTTTAAAAACCTAGAAATAAAACTGTCATACCAGTGCCCTGAGAAAACCACAATTCTAATAGACACATGCAGCCTGGTGTTCACTGCAGCACTGTTCACAGCAGTTAGAACACGGAAGCAACCTAGATGTCCATTGACAGATGAAGGGATAAAGAGGCTTTTGTGCATAGACACAATGGAATACTACTCAGAGATAAAAAGGAATGAATGTGTCTACTCTAGTGAGGTGGACGAAACTAGAGCCTGTTACATAGAAAGAAATGTCAGAAAGAGAAAAACAAATATTATATATTAACACATATACATGGAATCTAGAAAAATGGTACTGACGAACCTATTTGTAGGGCAGCTGTAGAGATGCAGATGTAGAGAAGAGACTTGTGGAGCTGGGGTGGTGGGGGAAGGAGAGGGTGGGACAAATTGAGAGAGTAGCATTGGCAAACATACATTCAGTTCAGTTCAGTTCAGTTCAGTTCAGTCGCTCAGTCGTGTCCCACTCTTTGCGACCCCATGAATCGCAGCACGCCAGGCTTCCCTGTCCATCACCATCTCCCGGAGTTCACTCAGACTCATGTCCATTGAGTCCATGATGCCATCCAGCCATCTCATCCTCGGTCGTCCCCTTCTCCTCCTGCCCCCAATCCCTCCCAGCATCAGAGTCTTTTCCAGTGAGTCAACTCTTCGTGTGAGGTGGTCAAAGTACTGGAGTTTCAGCTTTAGCATCATTCCTTCCAAAGAAATCCCAGGGTTGATCTCCTTCAGAATGGACTGGTTGGATCTCCCTGCAGTCCAAGGGACTCTCAAGAGTCTTCTCCAACACCACAGTTCAGAAGCATCAATTCTTCGGCGCTCAGCCTTCTTCACAGTCCAACTCTCACATCCATACATGACCACAGGAAAAACCATAGCCTTGACTAGACGGACCTTAGTCAGCAAAGTAACGTCTCTGCTTTTGAAAATACTATCTAGGTTACCATATGTAAAGTAGATATCCAGTGGGAATTTGCCGTACGATGTAGGGGGGCTTTGTGATGCCATCTATGGGGTCACACAGAGTCGGACACGACTGAAGCGACTTAGCAGCAGCAGCAGCATAGGAGTGGGAGAAGGAAATGGCAGCCCGCTCCAGTGCTCTTGCCTGGAGAATCCCAGGGACGGGGGAGCCTGGTGGGCTGCCAGTAAGAGTCGGGCACGACTGAGCGACTTCACTTTCACTTTTCACTTTCATGCATTGGAGAAGGAAATGGCAACCCACTCCAGTGCTCTTGCCTGGAGAATCCCAGGGACGGGGGAGCCTGGTGGGCTGCCGTCTATGGGGTCGCACAGAGTCGGACACGACTGAAGTGACTTAGCAGCAGCAGCAGCAGCAGCAGCAGCAGAGGGGTGGGATGGGTGGGAGATGGAAGGGAGGCTTAAGTGCGAGAGGACATATACATACCATGCATACCAACAAACGATTCATGTTGATATATGACAGAAACCAACACAACATTGTAAAGCAATTATCCTCCAATTAAAAATAAACAATAAAAAAAAAGTGGTTGAGCTAAAACATGCTTTCAGATAAATGAGAAATTTCTGAAAAGAATGGATAGAAAACCATGATATGAGGTCTCAAGTTTTAAGCTGCTGAATTATTCATCTCAAATTCACTAACACACACAACAGTTCTCTATAAATACATTCATTTTGATTATTCCACTACTGATTCAGTCACTGGGACACTTACTAGTTGTTAGGCCTGAATAATACACTCCTGTTTAAACGTGAGTGCTCTAAGAATGAAATCCTCCAGGAATGAGGAAAAAATAACTAAGCCCGTTTACCTGGTAGGAGTTCAGTGGGCAATTTTCATTAAACATATCTAGGCACGGGTGTCAGCTATCACTGATCTTGTTAACTTCTGGCTTAGATATTGACCTTGCTTCAGCTATTTTGCCTCTGGTTTTCTCTGAGCTTTACTACAATACATGCTTTAATTTCCTGTGTTATTAATCTTCAGCCCAGGGAAAATGAAGCTGATGTACCATAAGAAATGTTGCTCATCACCTTTCCACACCGACATCTGTAGCATCTTCTAAGGCCGGGAAATTATTAAAGTCCATTTCAAGACGATTACTCCTTTGTCTTAGGTGATTTGTGCCTCGTTAGAATGGAAATCAATTTATTCCCTGTTACACCATGAAGTGCTAAGAGGAAAATCATATTTACTTCAGCATCTCCAGATTGTCTTAGGAAGTTTTAAATAAGGATTTGAGATTGGTGTTTTACGGTTGCCCATGGAAAAATAATCTTGATTTTATCCCGTCATGCTGTCATTTTCGCCATCTGTATTTCAGAATTTGAGGAATTTTAAAGTTGATGTGCTATAGTTTACTGTGCAACCATCTAGAATCAATTATAAAACTAAGAATAACAATTTTTACCCTAAAAGGAAAATTTCATATTATAACCAGTGTTGTTTTTTTTCCATCTTGAGGGAGAAACACAGGTTTGAAATGCACAGGTACACTTAGATGTGAATTTTTTCACTAGCAAATACTAGAGTACCACACGATCCATGGTTAGCGGCATCTGTGAATAAGGGACAGATATAAGAAATCGCAGATACCAAGACCCAACGTTAACTTATGCTCAGAATTTTGACTATGTGGAGAGTCGGCAATCTTAATCCCTCGAGTTCAAGGGTCAACTGTAATCACTGTTTTCAAACATCCATGCTAAACAGACAAATAACTGAATATAAGGGACTGTGTCAAATCATCTTTGTATTCATCACCCCCAGTACCTCCAATCTGCCAGGTTGCTTACATCTTACAACCTGTTGATAAAAACTCCAGCTGTCTGCAGTTCTAGGCAGACAGATGTCTACGGTCGCTTTCCCTCTGGCCCATGAGATCTTTGGAACCACCTCTTACCTTGCTAGACCCTGAGCCACAGTTACCCAGGCCACTTCTCGCTAACAGCACCGTATCTCCTCGACTGCTGCCTGCTAAATGAATTCTGTTTAGTACACTCACCTGAGTCTGTTTCTCCAAATTCTAACTCCCACCATAATACTGCGGTTCAACGGAATGTGGATAACAAATTCACTTGACAAATTGAATTTATTGGTAGCTGTCATGAGCATTGTTCTTTGTGTCTGGAACACTGTACTACTTAAGACCATCACAATTCCTATCTTGAACTCTATAGATGAGACTAAACCATGAGCAATGAAATCAATAAGTACCAATTTCAGCGAGCAGTGATCACCTAGCAAGGTTCCAGGATTGATACCACTTTGCCCTGACCACGATCTGCGTAAGGGTCATATTTGCCCCACACAAAAAGAAGGCAATTTGATTGTTGTTTCCCCCAAAGGCTTTCCCTGACCCAAAATGCTTTCCAATCAATCAAAAGGGAAAGGTGTCACTAACTGCTTTCCCATGAACGAAGCAGCACCTCTTTTCTTCAATTTTAAAAATAAATTTTTGTTTTGTTTTATGGTGGAGGAGGGCAAGAGGAGGATTTGAGACACAAGCAAGGCAAAGTTTCTTATTAGCTATTGCTGTCTGTTTATTTCAGTCTAACATATAATAATATTTAAACCGTTCCAATGTTAAAATATTTTAAATTAAGCATATGGGTCAGGATTGTAGCAGGCACTAGAAGAAGCCCTCAGGTCCAGTGATGTGAGGGAGGCTGAGGAAAGCGATTTCTTACAGAGATGAGGCAGGAGACAAGACAAACAGAGAAAGCATAGGGACTGCAGTGTCCTGAGATCCATAACTCCCGGGCTGTCACCTCCACAAGACTGAAGGGAAGGAGACGCACAGGTTACAGCCACTGGAGTGAAAGGAAGCGTGGAGAGGGCTGACTGATGGGCAACATGGCCTTGGATCAAGGGGCACAGGCAGTCCATGACAACCCCTGACTTCACTCTTCTCCCTTCTCCGTCTCTTCCTGATGCTCCCCACTGGCCAGATTCACCAGTAAGCCAGAGGCAAGGAATGCCTTCATGTGGGATGCACAGGTCAGCCTCCCAGGTGTCGTGGGCCAGATGTGTGTCCCCACTCCAATCCATATGTGAAGCCCTAACTCCCAATGTGATGGCATTTGGAGACGGGGTCTTGGGGAAGTAAGTAGCATTGGATGAGGCTGCGAGCAGTGTCCTCACTATGGGATTATTGCTCTTATGAGAGGAAACACTAGAAAGTCTGGTCTCTCTCCACACACATGCACCAAGAAAAGGTCATATGAACACACATCAAGAAGGCTGCCATCCGCAAGCTAGAAAAAGAGCTCCTACCCAACACCAAACCCTGCTGGACTGGGATCTTGGACTTTTCAGGCTCCAGAACTGTGAGAAACTAAATCTCTGTTGTTTACCCCACCCAGTCTATTTTATTTTGCTAAGCAGCCCAAGATGACTAATACACCAAGAGATTAAGCAGGTGGAAAAAGGCAGGCAGGGACTCTGAGACGCAAGCAGACAACGCTCAGTGTGCACAGATGGGTTTTATAAATTAAAAGTTATCAACAGCATCTCTCAGAGAATGGGCTGGTTAATACTTAAATGATTCACTCAGATAATATCTTATTGCTCACGTATTCTGTATTGAGTTTCTCTTAGCTACTTAAAGATAGAAGGCTCCCCCAAATTTTTTTGGCTAGTTTGAAAATATCATTAATGGCTAAGCAAAAACTTTTAAAGGAGCTGACAAAACAAATGCTTGCTTGTACTCTAGTATTACTATAGTTTTAAGATTATTTTTTTGATGTTTAATTGCTTTTCATGAGACTAGTGGTTTGTAGTAAACTCATGGTTATAGTAACAATACGTTTACCCTGAACAGAAGGCTTCAACCCTGAGGCATGAAAAATAGGAAAATCATGACATTGTCAGACCACATTAATGTTGACAATTACAAGATTAAATTCATGAAATCAGTATAACAGCCTTAAAGTTTTACATCATATGACTTAGTTTTCTAATACATGAATTTACAGAATCCCTGGGCTAGATGAAATGTCACAGGTTTATTAGGGGATATAAAACTACAAGACAGGAAAGAAGTTAAAATAAAGTTTCAATGAAGCTATTTTTCTTTAAGATAAAGTGTCTGCACAGAGCAGATTGTCACAAACAACCTCACTAGCTGAAATAAGCCAACCGTTTAGAGGAAGAGAAAATCGCCACTGTTTCTAATTAAAGCTCTTTGAGAGGCAGAAAAGAGGGAAGGTGACTTTAGATGCCTGAAAGAGAACTCCTCTACCTTGCACCCTTACAAAATGCATTTTACTTTACAACTTAAAAGCGAAGAAAACGAACTAGAAAATTTAAACCTTTAGTGATGCTTTAAAATCATCTACTTAAAAAGGTCTTTCAAAGTATTTGCCTTTCAGATGATCTTTTGCAAGAATCTTAAAAAATGTATTTATTATCATGTTTAGTGTCTGGAAAAGGATGACAAATGAGATTAAGCAACCACTATGTGTCAAATTCCACATTGGCTGCTTTATATACATCATCTCATCCAAACAACCACCCTCCCAGATGGACATCATTTTCTTTATCTCATAAAGTCATCTGCAGTCTGCTTTGTCTATCTCCAGTTTGCCGGAATCTAATTTTTAAAAAATGCATGGCACTTAAGTGGCATCAATAAATGTTTTTGGAATGAATAAATGAATGTATGAATGATGCTACTGGAATTTAAGAATCTTACCTATGCTAATATGAGCTGCCTCCGCTGTTCACATCTGCCTCCACTATTCACTCTGGCATATTTCATCAACATGCCATAGTTACAGGAAATAATGACCACAAAGTTGTGTTCTCAGGAAACAAACTCTATCACACACAGCAATTCTTTCATGTTATTTAGATGATGTTCTACCTTTAAAATATGGTCACAAGGATGATAGAACTACCCTGGAAGTTAAAATGGATAAGGGAGAAGGAAGGAATAATGCTAAGAATCCAACAGGACAACTATCCAAGGTGGGAACCTTAAGCAGAAGTAAAAGAGAATAAGACCACCTATGAGCCAGGTAAAGCATCTGAGATCTGAAAACATACACTTTTATGTAAGGATTTTAGTGTAGGCAGACTATTCAAGGGGGAGGGGGTACCAGGAACCTTCCAGGGCTCATGGCTAGTCCCTAGGGCACCTTTGTGTGAAAAGCGGCAGCCCTTAAAGGGAAAGCTTGGGGAGTCATTGGGGCTTTTTTGGGACAAGAAAATGGTACACCAGACTCAACCGTGAGCAACAGTTCTAGGCTCTTCACTAAAATTATCTCCTGTGAAGCAGCATGGGCTGGGGACTGGAAGGAAAAACGAAACTTGTGACAAAGACTATTCCTGCAGGGCTTCCCTGGTGACTCAGTGGTAAAGAATCTGCCTGCAGTGCAGGAGACCCAGCTTCGATCCCTGGGTCAGGAAGATTCCCTGGAGGAGGGCACATCACCCGTTCCAGTATTCTTGCCTGGAGAATCCCATGGACAGAGGAGCCTGGTGGGCTACAGTCCAGGGGGTCGTGCAGAGCTGGATGTGACTCAGGGGCTTCACCATCACCACCACTGTTCCTGCCAAGACAGCCAGAACTGAGATGAAGAAAGAAGGGGGCATATTCAAGCTTGGCTTAGCACCATCTGTCAAGTGATGGACAGCAGCAAATAATACCAGACAGCACAAGACAAAAGCACTCAGAAGCTCCTGAGTCCACAGTCCTTTCCTCACCAGATGCCTTCCTAATGAAGTGGGACCAGGCTGCCTTTCTTCCTTGCAGTCTCCATCACTGGCCAGTTCCTGATTAATGCTTTTAAACATACTCCTAATGCTCGTTGTCTCCCCACAAGGCCGCAAATGATCAGGGTATCTAATATTCAGAAAAACTGGCATGTTCCCAGAGGAAATGTGAGGTCCTAGAAATAGCCAGGTTAGTAGAGAGAAAGACATCCTACAAAGTTACCCTTGGCCACATCTGGTTCCTTGGTCCTTCCAGATCCTTCCGGGTCTCTCCACCCTGCCCTCTGTCCTGGAGGCTCACCTGTGTGGACTACAGTAAGAAGCATCCTTCCCCTGGCTCCCATTTGGACTTGGCAGGTGGGGAGCCCTGGAGGGACACTAGGGAAAGGGGAGCAGAGAGAGGTCTGGGGATTTATTCTCCTGACACCATTCCTGCAGGGTCCCCTCTAGCTGTTGTGTCCCTCCCCTGACAGTCATTGGTCCTCTCAAGCTGCTTACTCTTCTCTGATCTCAGTAACCTCTTTCTTCTCAGCCCTCCACCTTCCCCCACCAGCTTCTCATCACAGTGGACACAGAGATGGTGAACAGCATGGGGACTGCCAGATTCAGATAATCTGAATCCCCAGATTATCCATGGCTCTTCTATCCTGTATCTTTTTTTCTGCTTTTTTTAAATTTCTTGGTGGCTTCCCTGATGGCTCAGACGGTAAAGCATCTGTCTGCAATTGAGGGAGACCCAGGTTCGATCCCTCGGTCAGGAAGATCCCCTGGAGAAGGCAATGGCAACCCACTCCAGTACTCTTGCCTGGAAAATCCCATGGATGGAGGAGCTTGGTAGGCTACAGTCCATGAGGCTGCAAAGAGTCGGGCACGACTGAGTGACTTCACTTTCACTTTTATTTCTTATTTTGACTTTTTATTGGAAGATAATTGCTGTACAAGATTGTGCTGGTTTCTGCCACACATCAACATGAATCTGCCACAGGTACACATAGGTCCCCTCCCTCTTGAAACTCCCTCCCACCTCCCACCCCATCCCAGCCCTCTAGGTTGTCACGGAGCACTGGGTTGAGCTCCCTGGGTCACTGAGCAAATTCCCACCGGCAATCTATCTTGCACAGTAATGTGTATGTTTCCATGCTACCCTCTCCATTCATCCTATCTTCTCCCTCGTACACTGTGTCTACCCGTCTGTTCTCCGCGTCTGCGTCTCCACTGCTGCCCAGAAAGTAGGTTCATCAGTACCATCTTTCTAGAATCCATATGGAAATTGTGGTACACATATACAACGGAATGTTACTCAGCTTGAAAAAAGAATGCATTTGAGTTAGTGCTATTGAGATGGATGAACCTAGAGCCTATTGTACAGAGTGAAGAATGACAAATATTGTACATTAACACATGCATATCCTGTACGTTTTTAATGAGTCATTTCATAAATAAATTCATCTTGAATTATTTTGAGAGCACCATCCCCTTCATAGCTTTTCTACTGAGACCTTGACTTACATAAATGTATTCATTTATTTAACAAATATTTATTAAATACCTACTGTGTGGCAGGCATTATTGTATCTGCTGGAAATTCAGTGGTAAATAAAATGGGCAAAGAAATAGAACTATGTACATGCATACACATATTCACATAGCCACACATTCACAAATATAGGTACACACGCAAACATGCACACAGATTGCTTCTCTATAATATAGCATAGCTATTAACAGTACAGACTCTGAAGTTAAACTACCTGGTTTCCAAGTTCTGCACTGCTCTTGACCACTATAAGAGTCTGTGAGAATCTGCTTAACCTCTCTGTGCCTCTGTTTATTTATGTGTAAAATAAAGCACAGATTGTGGTTCTTCAGTCACTCAATCGTGTCTGATTCTTTTCAACCCCATGGACTGCAGCATGCCAGGCTTCCCTGCCATTCACTGTCTCCCAGAGTTTGCCCAGACTCGTGTCCATTGAGTTAATGATGCCATCCAACCATCTCATTCTCTGTTACTCCCTTCTCCTGCCCTCAATCTTGCCCAGCATCAGGGTCTTTTCATAGATATATAGATAACAGGAGCTACTTCCTTAGATTGCTGAGAGGATTGAGTAAAATAACACAAGTGAAGTCCCTAGTGATAAGTCCTCAGTAAGCCAGGAATAAACACAAACATTTTTTATTGTCTCCTGGAGCTTTTGTTCCGATGGAGAGGGACAGACAATAGAAATAGTCTTGGATATACTATAAACAGGCTATGGTGACTCCAAGCACGGTGCTTTAATTTTTCAAGATTGTTTTCTCATTCATTGAGTGAAGATAAACTCGATCTTGCAGTTCGTATAAGAGTTAAATTAGATTGCATAACTAAAACACCAAGTACAGTTTGCCACTCAAAAAATGCTCTTCCTGTGTCTCTTTACTTCCTAGTCTGGACCCCTTGCTTCTTAGACTAGAGACAGTTTTCAAAGCCAGCTTCTCCTGGCCTCACCTGGGGAAACAGCTGCCTTCAGCGTTGCTCCCTGACACCCTGCAACGGCACTGGATGAGCAAGGGTCCAGAAACACATCCTGGTGTTCAGGGGAGCCCAGAATTTGAGAGAAGACACGGTGGAGACACCGGTGACGATAGGCAGACGGGACTCCAAGGGAGACAGAAAACCAGGCTGTTGGTGCTTCTTGTGTGTTATTTTCCTTCACCTTTTGTTTTCCCTTTTTTTTTTAAACACCAATTCCCCTTTGTAACCTGTTTTATCCTCCTCAGAAAAAAAAAAAAAAAAAAATAGACCATCCATGGTCAGGCCAGGACAATAAAGAGTGAGAGAGAAAGAAGGGTGGGGATGGAGGCAAACTTGAAATCTTTCTAAGAGGAGCTGTTGCCAGATTGTGTCTGCCTCCCCCCACCAATCATCTCTCCCCCTTGCACTCTATCAGGATAAAGCATCTGCTCACAAAGGAAACATCTAAAGTAACTGTGTTAACACATCAGATTGTGTTCATCGCTGTTGAGTCACGGATGTCTCATATTATTTTCTGTACTTCTTTGTATTGATATATATGAAGTATTGTAAACATTAAGACAAAATACCCTTGGAAAAGAATCTGAATTTTCAACAAACTGTGAGCACAATAATGTGTCTCTAATTATTATGTAACAGTGAGGGAAAAGGAAAGAAACCTTAAGTGATCAATATTAAGGCTTAGAGAATCACGGTGCACCCATTCAGTGGAATACTATGCAGTCATTAGAAGAACTGAGTTAGCACTGTGGGTTCTATGGAAAAAGTAGAGCAAAAAAATTTACATGCAATGTGCTGTGTTTAGTTGCTCAGTCATGTATGACTCTTTGCAACCCCATGGACAATACAATTTGCTAAAATGTCAGTAGGGATTGCCCAGAAATTGCACAACAATACACAATAATTGTACAATAATAATAATAAACATTGACTTATTACTATATAGTATATTTTATTTCATGTTGCTTATCTATGCTAACTTATTTCTCAAAACAACTCTGATTAAATACCCTATTACCCCCATTTTATGGATGAGAAAATTGAGAAGTTAAGGAATTTGTCAAAAGTTATACAACCAGCAAGCAGCAGAAATGGGACTTGAGCCCAGACAGTCAGTTCTGGGAGGATGCTCTTAACCACTTTGCCACACTACCTCTCATAAACAGGCTGATAATAACAGTACCTACCAACTGCTAAAGGCAGCACTGATCTCACAACAAACCTGTGTGTAGGTAATATCAACCTCAATAAAAAGACAGAGAACTCAGCATTAGAGTGGGTTAAGTGATACACCCAAAGACACAAGAACTGAGAAATCAAATCTCACTCCGTAGCTCATGTCCTGATCATGACACTAGATGTTAATTCCTCTTTCCACTATTTGCTAAATCTTCTACAATATGTATATATATTACCTTAATTTAAAAAAAAATGAAAAGAACAAAAGAAGTCCAAAAGGAAAGCTACTTTTAACAAGAAAACAATTTAAACTACAAAGTATCAATAATATAACATTTTAGATAAAAACACAAAATTTAAACTTATTTTACAGCTTTCTTTTATGTCTTTTTTAATATTCATTTCTTGCATTATCATAAAAGAGCATACACAGTTTTATGTCACCAAGAAATCATTCCGACTGGTAACACTTGGGAAAGGCAACATTCTTTATATGATCAGTTGGATAAACCGACTGCCATCGGCAGTTCGCATCTAGAATTCAATTTAATTAAATGACCAATGATTTTCTCTCCAAGCTATCCAAGTTGTGTCTCATTACCCATTAAGAACCAAGAATTACTAATCACTGGGTGAACAGAAAGCCATACATAGGCACATGAAACATCATAAAACAGAGCCCCACTTCTTTGGGGAATACTGCTTGTACACAGCATCACAAATTGGACAAAACAGGCCCATGATATTTATAAGCTGCTGTTGTGATGCAGTCACAAAGAGAGGCAGGATCTGACGCGCAATCTGCCTTTACGACATCCTTGTGTGTGTCTGTTAGTCCTTCAGTCGTGTCTGACCCTTGGTGCCCCCATGGACTGTAGCCCATCAGGCTGTTCTATCCATGGGATTCTCCAGGAGTGGGTAGCCATTCCTTCTCCAGGGGGGTCTTCCCAACCAGGGATTGAACCTGGGTCTCCGGCATTGCAGGCAGATTCTTTACCATCTGAGCCACCACATCCTTACCCAGTCCTGAAACCTTGCTCCATCTCTGAGCACCCATTCCTTCCATGAGGTGGAGTGCAGGTGAGGGAAGGGAAGGGGATTAGATACAATTTTGTCAAATTACATTCAGGCTGGCAACAAATATCTGTTATAGCCCAACTCACATACTAGCATCACATCTCTCTTTTTATCTCAGAATTCAGTTGTAGTTCGAGTCTAAACCTCAAATTCTTAACTTTGCTCCTAAAGTTATAATGCTCCACTTCACTTACTTTCATATATAAGCCTCTTTGCCTGGTTTTCTGTTTAAGATTTTAGAGATAAATATTTCTATTCTTTGTCAGTCTCCTATTTATGCTAACTGGTCAATCAGGTCACAGTCTACTCAGGGCCCCAGGCTCAGTTATATTCTGACCAGTTCTGTGCCCTCAATAATTTACCTCCACAGTGTTTAGTAAACACCTTTAAAATAATGGTTTGTGGGGATAAGTAGCCCACCTTAGAGGCCAACCTAGTTAATACAGTCTCTATAAGCAATAAAGCTTTTTGGAACATTGCAATGTTACCAAAATGCAAGTCCCTGCACTTGATGCACAGTGAGGCCAAACAACAACCAAAATGTCAGAGTTTGGAGCAGGGAATGGTTTACTGCAGGGCCATGCAAGGAGATGCATGGCTCTTGCCTTAAAGACCCCACACTCCCTGAAAGCTCCTAATAAATCCCTTTTCTAGCAAAGGTGAGGGAGAGGTGGGGTGAGCTGTTGTAAGCATCCTGGTGTCAGATCCTTTGTTCTTGAGGTCTGGTCACAGACAGAAAACCATGTTCCGATACACCTCCACCAGACAAATGTGATTCTCTGTTCTAAGAAAGGGCATGATTCCGAGGCACCACTTTCACCCTCTGAGGTCCAGGTCATGTCTGGGAAGAGGCAGATCTCAGCCAGCAGCTCCCTCAAGGCCAGGTCCCCAGATGCTGACCGGCCATCACTGCTGTCATTACTTAACCAGCCCTCAGGCTCTTCAGATGGGGCCAGCCAATTGGAGGTTGGGTAGGTCGAGGGGCTGGGTCCCACAGACTGCAACCCAGGCTCCCTGCCGCTGCTATCAAGTCAAGAGGCAAGCATCAAGGAGAGGTTCACCGCCTCCTCAGGGACTGGGCCCGGCCAATGGATGGCCTTGGTGAGGGCTCTTGAATCCTGCAGGACACAGCTCCCAGCTGTTTTCTGGGCGCTCCCAGCTGTTTTCTGGGCCCCCCCAGCTCAGCTACTGACCTGAGGCTGGGTGGGCTGGAGGCCCCCAGGAGGAAGGCCGGGGTGACCTCTTCACTCTCTACATGATCCTAATGACCATCACTCCCCTGACCCTCAGCTGAATGAGCTCACTAAGAGTCCCTTATTGTTGCTTATGGCCAGGGCCCACTGTGGCACCAACCAATGGCTGAGCCAGACCACCAATGGTGGATTGAAAAAAAAAGTTTGACAATGCCATTGCTGATGACAATATGGAGCAACTGGAAATTTTATACACTGCTGGCACGAGCATAAATTGGACAGTAATTTGACAATATCTAGTCAAGTCAAGTGGGGGAGGGGCTTCCGAGGTGGCTCAGATGGTTAAGTGTCTGCCTGCTATGCAGGAGACCCATGTTCAATCCCTGGGTCAGGAAGATGCCCTTGAGAAGGAAATAGCGACCCACTCCAGTACTCTTGCCTGGAAAATTCCATGGACAGAGGAGCCTAGTAGGCTACATCCACGGGGTCGCAAAGAGTCGGATACGACTGAGTGAATTCACTTCACTTCACTTCCCTTCAGTCAAGTTAAAGATATGTCTACCTCTGTGTGCGTGTGTGTGTGTGTGTGTGTGTGTGTGTGTGTGTGTGCGTTTTCAGTCACTAAGTGCTGTCCAACTCTTTTGTGACTCCATGCACTGTAGCCCACCAGGCTTCTCTGTCCATGGGGTTCCCTAGGCAAGAATACTGGAGTGGGTTGCCATTTCCTTCTTCAGGGAAACTTTCCAACCCAGGGATTGAACCTGCATCTCCTGCATCTCCTGAAATGGCAGATGGATTCTTTACCACTGAGCCACCCAGGAAGCCCCATCTAGACCTTACAACATGATGACTCCACTCTTCGGTAGATAGCCTAGAGAAAATCTCAGACTTGTGCACATGGAAGTGTACACTGTATCAACTGCCTACAATGGAAAAATCTAAATGCCCATCAGCAAGAGAAAGGATAAATAAAATCTTGTAAATTCATACAATGCATGCACAGTGCAATACAAATAAACTATATATGTATTAATGTGATTGATCTCTAAAACGCAATGTTAACTTAAAAAGCATATTGTGAAAGTACAGTAGGCATCATGATACCTTTTCTATACATTTTAAAACATATAAATCATCTCATTTTTGTTTATATTTGCATGCAAATGTAATACAAGTATAAAATACGCAGAAAATGATCACACCACGCTTAAGCTTGGGATTACATCTGGGAAAAAGATCATGGGACCAGGAAGAATCCCACAGGGATCATCATCTCTATTTGTTAGATTTTATTTTTTCAACTGGAGATTTAAGGAAAATGCTATGCTATTCTCTGTACCTTTTTTTATAGGCATAAAGTATTTCACAATAATAATCAGCAAAAGAACCCCATCCATTATGGTAAGTATAAGGAAACGGCAACCCACTCCAGTGTTCTTGCCTGGAGAATCCCAGGGACAGCGGAGCCTGGTGGGCTGCCGTCTATGGGGTCGCACAGTGTCAGACACGACTGAAGCGATTTAGCAGCAGCAATGAGTGAAACAGGGCCATAAAGGTCTATGACACATACCCTGCAATAATGTTTGAGTATCAAAATATCCCAACTTGGCATATGGGACCCATCGGCAAAAGTGAATACATTTTGCTTCTCTAGGAAAACAACTAAATGTCCATAACTCGAACATATACTCACTAGATCTACATACAAAAGCGATTCTAGGAACTTCTCAAGTTCCTGTTCCTTTTAAAGGACATTGTTTTTCAGAGGCAGATACACATTGAGATTCACTACTCACTGGTACCAAAGGTCCTGCCCTGGGGCAGGAGTCAGTTACAGACCCCAGAGTAGGGGACATCAATTCACCTACCCTGGTCTTCACCTCACAATGCACAGGTAGGAAAAAGGAGACCCACAGAAGGATAATGCACACAATCTTCAGGTCTGGATGGGAGAAATGGATGAACATATATCTCCAGCAAATTCAAAGAAAAGAGCAAAGGAAGAGAGGGACCACAGAAAGAGCAACATGTGTGGACACAGAACTAGATTCCAATAACGAATTGTGCCCTTTTCATGGCTACATTATGGGAAATAAATGACAAGTACATGTACAAGGTGCCCAAGACTTTAAGGAAACTCTGTGGCTGTGTTATGAAAACTCCAATGAGTTAAATTAGATTTTTTTTTCCTTTTGAAAAGTCAATATTTGGATTTGTAAAGTCCAAGATAAGCCAGTACAAAATAGCATAAAAATCCCTTGACCTAACTCACGGTTTATACATTAAGTCAAACCGAAAATAAGTTATCAGCGGCTCTGTCAGTATAGAAAAATCAATATTTTCCTATCATACCATCTGCTTTAGCAGTGCAAGTTAATAAATTTAGCTGGTGAAATTTTCTTCTTTCTTTGGATTCTGGAGAGAGAAAATATATTTTCAATAGTTAATCTAGTCACTTACTATATCGAGCAATGAAAAATGAAATACTATTATTCGAACGTGTGAGTTTCCCATGTTCAGTAATAGAACTCTTCACCACTGAAATTCTTCACTTGTATTACATCTGCAATTCAGTGCAGTGCACCCTGGTCTTCCTGCTTTCCTGCTTCTCGACCTCTTTGCCCTCCCAAAGGAAATCAACCAATCAAAGAGAATAAAATAATCCAAACTCTAGAAAGCAGTATAGCATTTGCGACCCGTCTTCAAATCTAAATATATTTTGGGTTTTCTCTGAAAATATAAAATCGACTACATTTATATAACTTGCACACACATGGGCTAGATCTACAAACAGATTCAGAGAATTTGCCAAATTTTCTTAAATTTTGTAAGGAGACACTGTTACTAAAAGACACAGATACACACAAAGATTAACTAATCCTGGATAACATGTATCTTTTAAAGAAAGTAAGTTAAATATGATTTCAACTTTTAAACGATAGTGAAATACCACACAATAGAAATAGGTTTTCAAAGGAATTTTCAAAACAGTAAATATGTATTGAGTACCTACTGCATGCCTAGGAGTATAACAACTTCATGTTTTCTTGTATGTTTTGCTATAATATGCAGGCACTAAAACTGATGCCAGTATTTCAATTCAATTCTTCTTTCATAATATTTCCAAAATTCTACAAAAAGCTTTCTTTTCATTTTTGCCCTAGAGATATTTTCCTATTAATGTGCCTGGCAGCAATTGACCAGTCAGATAAAAGCCCCTTTTGATGTCAGTTTTTAAGTTTGTAGGATATTTCTAAATTGCTAGAAATACTAATTAGGAAATGCTCTGGTTTGAGAAATTGTGAAATTAACAGAACTTTCTCCCTTCTGATAAACTCTATCGTGTCAAGAAAACTGTCTATCTCTCCTATAGCTTTCTTCTCAGTTGCCATTTATCTCATCTTCTGGGGTTGTAGAGAATTAATATCTATAAAAGGTGTTGTGTTTTCTTGACCAGAAGAGAGAAAGTGAAAGAAAGGCAATGGTATATTACTGTAATGTGTAGACATTTAGGTGAGTTTCATGCAACCTGGATGTAAAATTTTAAGTTTCCCAGAAACACAATATAAAGACAGCTGTACTTTCACAGGAAAATAGCATCCTCTGTATTATCTCTTTTTCTCTCCTACCAGAGAAGAAAATAAAGATTTTTAAAGAAAGTATCTTATAAAATAACAGAAAACAATATATTTAAAAGATTCCAGCATTCTCATAATATAAAAGACATTTCAGTTCAGTTCAGTTCAGTTGATTTCAGTTGCTCAGTCATGTTCGACTCTTTGTGATCCCATGAATTGCAGCACACCAGGCCTCCCTGTCCATCACCAACTCCCAGAGTTCACCCAAACTCATATCCATCGAGTTGGTGATGCCATCCAGCCATCTCATCCTCTGTCATCCCCTTTTCCTCCTGCCCTCAATCCCCCCCCCCCGCCAGCATCAGAGTCTTTTCCAGTGAGTCAACTCTTCACATGAGGTTGCCAAAGTTTTGGAGTTTCAGCTTTAGCTTCAGTCCTTCCAAAGAACACCCAGGACTGATCTCCTTTAGAATGGACTGGTAGGATCTCTTTGCAGTCCAAGAGGCTCATAACTGTTCTCTGAAAATTGGAGTAGCTAATTCGGTTCCTGCAAAGTGCTTGCTGACGTGGGATTCATCAAAGCTGCTGTACAGACACCTATGCAAACATAAAGGAACATGCTGAGAATTTGTAACCATGATGTAATTGCTAGAAGTGGTCACCAGTGACCCAACTCCAGATGGATCATGGACCATGGTTTGAAGTGGGTAGGTGTTGGGAAGACAGGACTGGCTGAGGACTGATAGTGATAAGGTTTCCAGCAGCCTAAGGGTCTGAAGTTTACCTCACCAGACAAACAATAACCACGATAACAAAAATTGACAAAATAACAACAATAATGGTGATGATATAAACAGGCAATTAAGTTGATATCATAGAAGAAAAAAAAATACAGGAAGAAACATTTGTTCACCTTGACTTCTACTAAGGCTATGGGTATTTATGTGAGCAGAGACACTGGTGAATTTCCTGGGACCCAAAAACACACCCCCAGACATGCCAAAATGAAGTTCACTGAGACTGTACGGTGGCTGGGCTTCCCTGGTGGCTCAGACAGTAAAGAATCTGCCTGCAATTGCTGGAGATCTGGGTTCAACCCCTGGGTCAGGAAGATCACCTGGAGAAGGGAATGGCAAGACACTCCAGTATTCTTGCCTGGAGAATCCCATGGACAGAGGAGCCTGGCAGGCTATATAGTCCATGGGGTGGCAAAGAGTCAGACACGACTAGCACTTTCACTTTTCACTTTCAGGTACTGTATTCTGCAGCAATGAACAAGACCAGTCTACACTGCTCTCACAGAGGTACAATCTACTAAGAAAAGACAGACAATTAAGAGACAAATAAATAGACCTGATAATTTTGAAAGTGAAGTCGCTTAGTCGTGTCCGACTCTTTGTTACCCCATGGACTTTAACTGCCAGGCTCCACCGTTCATGGGATTTTCCAGGCAAGAGTACTGGAATGGGTTGCCATTTCCTTCTCCAGGGGATCTTCCCAACCCAGGGATTGAACCCAGGTCTCCTGCATTGTAGGCAGACGCTTTACCGTCTGAGCCACCAGGGAAGTCCTGATATTTTTAGACAGTGATAATTCAGCAAAGGACTTTCAGAAAAAGATAGTCTGGTAGGAGGAAATGCCACTGCTACAGTATATAGGGTGATCACAAATGCTCCTTTTAATTGGAGCCAATGCCTGAATACTGTGGAGGGGGCAGTCATGCTGCCTCTGGGGCAGAGTGTGTCTGGGAACAGTAACAGCAAAACTGTATCCCTAAACTGGATCCAAGTCAGGGTATTTGAAGACATAAAAGCCTAGGTGGATGAGTGGCATGAGAATAGGTAAGAAAGGTGGCCTGGACCACACAGAAACCTGTAGAGGAGCCTGCTGACACCACTATGGGCAAATGTCACTTATTTGCCACAGATTCTCCCCCAAAGATATCAATTACTTTCACTACTATCAGGCTCACTATTCCTAAATCTATTTTCATAGATTCTTATCTATCACAGATGATGGGCTTTGGGAATAGCTTAGGGATAAACAATAGCCAAGTCATGTTTTTAATCTCTGAGGCAATCAAAAAATAGTTGGAAAGCATCAAACACATGTTACATAATGGTGATCTAATGTAGTATTAATTCAATGACCTCAGGCCTTCCCTTCAAAAATCCAACATGGTTGGGTGACAAGAACACTGGCTTAGGAGTCAGAGACCTGGTTCCAGTATGCGCTCTGCCATTGCTCACTCAGGATTTCCACGAACTATTTAACATCTCATGTTCTCGGTTCTCTCACTTATAAGATCGAGTGTATAGCTTAATCTGCCTTTCTGTCTTTATTACTATACTGACTTCAACATCACATCTCTATTGTTACAGTCGAAAGCCTATGGTAGGATGGTATCCGAAACCAAACTAAAAAATCAGAAATGATCTGTTACATGATTTTGGAGAGTGCATAAACTCATGAATTTAATAAGGCACTCAGTGAAGCAGTAATTTAAAAAATAGTAGCTTCACTTACCAAAATGGTTTCTTGCTAATTTCTCTACACATTCTATATTTCCAAGAAGATGCTTATACACAGAAAACGTCTGCCTTACTCTCTGCAGTATTAACATCTATTCCCAAAATAATGAGAATAAACAAAGAACAATGATAATTCTCATTTCGCCTTGTACCCTTTTAGCTAAGGATATCAAAGTACATTATTTATAATAATAACAAATAAAAGGATTGCTACCATTTAACACTGGTGAATGTTGTGTTTTGAGTTAAACATAAAATGAAAATCATATGCTATCCTTACACAGCAGTTCCTTTCAAACTCAACCACATTAAATAAAAAATAGAAGTACTCATCCTTCGGCCCCAACAACAATCAGCGTAATCATCAAAAGGAAAGAAAATATTTCCTAAAAGACTTGAAACTACTTAGTCTCTGAGGAATCAATTGAATCCTAGGAAATTAGGAAGGATATTAAAATGTTAACTGTATATTTCTAGCAACTCTATTTCTGATCATTCATCTTACAGAAATAACTGCTTAGATATGTGCCTATCTAGACAATAATGCTCTGTGAAACATTGCAACTGACATCTGAACATGGCCGGTAAGTCCACCGATAGCAAAATGATTCAATAAGGAGTGACGTATACATACACTGGATCCTTGGCAGCCATGAAAAGGATGATTTTTTTATGATGTATTAAATGAAAAATGCAAGTTGAGGACCAATATATTTAGCATGACTGACTGCTGAAGGGAAATAAAAAATAAGATGTGGAAGAGGGCACTTTAATATTTTATTATTTTATAATTATAAAAGTAATATATACTTTTGAAATATTCAAAAAATGAAGCAACAGATAAAACTATTTCAGTGGCTTGGTGTGTATCATCTATGCTTTTTAAATGATTTGTATTATATGCACATTTTTAACCAAAATTAAATCTTATGACGCATAATAATGTGAAACTTACTTTTAAGCCAAAAACGACCCTCTTTTTTCCATTTAACTCTTTTTGTTGAGGTAGAGCTGATGTACAATATTGTGTTAGTTCCAGATAAACAGTAAAGTGATTCAGTTATGTGTATTTTTCAGACTATTTTCCATTATCGGTTACTACAAGATATTGAATATTGTTCTCTATGTTATACAGTAAATCCTGATTGCTTATCTATTTTAGGTATAGTAGCTTATACAATACCACCCTCTTTTAAGTATCACATAATAGTTCACTATATGAATGTATTCAAACTTACTCAACTGGGCTCCTTTTGATAGACACAAATATCTAACCTTGCTTCTTTTATGATTTAAAATCTTATGCAACACTTTAAGAAATGGATATGAATATAAATGGGGATCCCCTCATGGCTCAGTGGTAAAGAATCCACCTGCCAATCCAGGAGATGTAGATTCAATCCCTGGGTTGGGAAGATTTCCTGGAGAAGGAAACGGCACCCCACTCCAGTCTTCTTGCCTGGGAAATCCCATGGACAGAGGAGCCTGGCGGGCTGCAGTCCATGGCGCTGCAAAATGAGTCGGACATGACTTGACAACTAAACAACATGAATATAAATACTACATATTGAGCATTTCTAGACTATAAATGGGCTTCCCTGATAGCTCAGCTGGTAAAGAATCCACCTGCAATGCAGGAGACCCCAGTTCGATTCCTGGGTCGGGACAATCTGCAGAAGGGAGAGGCTACCCACTCCAGCATTCTTGGGTTTCCCTTGTGGCTCAGCTGGGAAAGAATCACCTGCAAGATAAATATTTTTTTCGTGCAGATAAATCTGCCTGCAAAGTAAAGTATTTATTGAATATAAATGTTATATATTATATAAGGGGCTTCCCAGGTGGTGCTAGTGGTAAAGAATCCACCTGCCAGTAGAGGATACACTCAAGACTTGGGTTCAATCCCTGGGTCAGGAAGATCCCCTGGAGAATGAAATGGTAACCCACTCCACTATTCTTGCCTGGAAAATTCCATGGAAGAAGGAGCCTGGTGAGCTACAGTCCAAGAGACTGGAAAGATTCGGACATGACTAAGCCCCACATGCCATATTATATTATACATAAATGCTATATTACCAAGTACAGTATTTGTGAATATGAATACTATATACAGTAATCTCTGAGATGTAGGATTAAAGGGATGTATAGGGCTTCCTTGGTGGCTTAGTGCTAAAGAATCCACCTGCAATGCAGGAGACCCAGGTTCATTCCCTGGGTTGGGAAGATCCCCTTGAAAAGGGCATGGCAACCTATTCCAGTACTCTTGCCTGGTGAATCCCATGGACAGAGAAGCCTGGCGGGCTACAGTTCGAGGGTCGCACAGAGTCAGATATGACTGAAGCAGCTAAGCAGCAGCATATGGATTCTGGTTTATTTCATTTCTTTATACAAGACCAAAAATGAGGTGGAATTCTGTGTAGTATTTCCTACTTTTATGCATTTTCAGCTGCTTTAAATTTGAACCCTACTTTGAAGAAAGAACCCTACTTCTTCAGCTTCATGAAGAAAGTGTACAAGACTAAATTCACTGCCCATGTTTGCCTCTAAGCATCATCGAAGGTTTCTGACATACAGAATATGGCCTAAAGCACCATTCTCACATCAGCAAGTTAGCTCGCGAGAAAGCAGTCCCAGTAAGAAGGGGTGTGAGGCTCTAATTTGGAAGTAGAGAAAGCAGATGGTAGAAATGAATTAACTTTAAAAAAGACTAAATCTTACTAAGATAGTGTAACAGGATTGGGGCTTATATTAAAAGAAAGGATTAAGCCCCAAATGCCTGTATAAGAAGAATTGTGGCTGGCACCATAAGTAAGAGACAAAGAGTAAATGAATGAATAAAGGAGTGAATGAATATGAATGAATTGGATGAATTGGATGAATGGGTGGAGCGCTTTATCATTGATCAGTCTCTTCAGCCTTCTCCATAACCTATTAAATATAATGAATTTTTCGCCTCCTAGTATCACCTTGGAGCTGATCAAGCGCCAAAAAAAGATCTCTCAAAAGTCAGAGAGGTATGATGATAAAGAGCAGAACTGAGTCTCCTCCAGAAACTGTTCCAGGTTTTCTATTCCAGTGACCTGAGTAATTCCCTCAACGGGCAAGTCAGTTTTAAATGCCCAGCAAATCAAGCAGGATTAGACTCTCTAACCTTTGAGATTGGTTCCTAATATTCTGAAAAGTGAAAACTCCCAGAGAGCTCTTGGGATGGAAAAGATGATGGAAAGAAAGTCACACAGATCAGAGTTATCTGCCTCTTAGAGGAATCCTGGAAGGAGCTGTGGTAGATGAATGGGGCTGGCTGCTCCAAATGAATATCACAGAGTTGTATCAGGAATGCTGAAGCACAAAGTATCACAAGGCATGAGCAAGGTGCCAAAGCACCACGGGGTGGAGGAGATGACACGTAACATCCTTTAGAGATGGGACACTGGTGTAGATGCTTGTAGATGATAAGCACAGGGAATAAGGACTGAGGTATTTGAAGAAACCAGTGCAATTACATAAAGAAGTAGATTGCAGAGAGGATAGTAGGCAGAAAGCATTAAAACCTTTGATCAGAAATTTCAGATGGATACAAGAATAAGGAAAGTGCATTTCCCCTTTACCCCTCTAATCGTGTGATGGGGCATCAGGCATTAAAATGTAGTTCTCTGATGTGATTCATTATAACAGGTTTCACTACTGTCAGATCAATTCATTTTTTAAAAGACATTAAAAAGATAATTTAGGTAGGGGATGAAATAATCTTTTATAGCCACTGCAATGTGTCATGGTAACTCAGCAATATGCAGGTGTTAATCTTAGAGGGCTTATTTTAAAAACAGATCTATATTAAGATGGTTTGGATGTTTAAATTCATCACAATTTTAATTTTAACTAAATGCTTCACTTTATTTCACAACACACAAATTTTAATTTAAAGGTCACAATTCCTTTGATACAACCATCCAGTATTTGGCATAAATAATCTATTTGTATATACATATACATATTCAAACAAGTATTTCTGTGCATTCACAGTTCAATGAATATATAGATGGAAATCTATTTTATATTAAAACCTGAACTGAAACTGTGCTACTCTTATTATCTAATAAATATTAAATACCCACCTTCATCAATTTCATGAAAAAGCATTCATTTAGTTTCCACGTGGTACTTGCCAAGTGCTATAAAAGAAAGTGATGCAGAGAGTCCTCAGCTCATTATTTAGTATCTTTCCTTTCAGATCTGAAGCTCACACTCCAAGAATAGTGCTAACACCAACGTACTCTGCAGTTCACAGAGCCATGTACCTGGAGCACTGGAGCAATCCTGTGCAACAGGAATTAAACATTAACGCAGCATTATTCATGCAACGGCACCAAAACACAACTCTCCATAAAAATGATGGATTTTTACTTTCTATATCAATTTCTAAATGTTTCTATTTCGTTGCATTTCTTGTGGATTTCACAAGTAGAGATCAATATTAGTCACAGAAACCTGGGGTGGAAGATATCATTATTCCAACCAGCCTAATCTAGGATGGCTTCCTCCATGCGAGGGATTTAGAAATTTGAAAGGGAAACTAATTGGAAAGCAGATCAGCTCTCATCTGAAATTCTGATGATGCCATTTTACAGGCCAAGCTTCCTTTTAGACAAGGATTGTTGCCCCTTACATCAGGTCCCAAATCGCTCCATCTATTTAGCTGCCATCATCAGAAATTCTGAGACACGCCAGAACTCAGAGTGAAGCAGGTGCATCTGCAATACAGCAGTCTGAGGGATGCTCCCCCAGCCCATGCACCGCTGGGATGCGGTAATAGATGCTTGGCAGGTTGTCATTTATCAACTGAGTCTCTAATCTCAGAGATAACCAGGCAGAATACCACGGCCACCCGCCATGAACTTGCAGCCATAAGTTTTTGGCCTGGGCTTTCTGGCCTCACAGACCCATTCACGGGTAACCCCAGAACACACACGAGAAGGGGATTGTGGGATCAAGCTGGGAATGAATGACAGTTACAGTCCAAAGCAAAGTGAGATCACATACCAAACAAAAGGGTAACTTGTGAGGAATCCAAATGTGAGGCATCGTGAATGGGACATGACATATACTCCTGCAGTCACCCATTCAGTAAACACAGCCATGCGATCCTCTAGGTACTTGAGATTTATTAGTGAGCAAAGATCTTTGTCCTTATGTAGCTTGAGGAAGACTATAAAAGCAGGAGATGCAGTAAATAGGAAAATAATATAGTTGTAATATGGGAAGTAACATGACAAAATGAAATCATAAAGCAGAATGAGGAAGGTTGGGTGTGGCAGGGTTTGGGGAGAACAGGGAGAAAGTTGGCCAGTTGTAACTATTGGCTGGGGAGTCAAGATCCTGCCTGCTAAGTCACTTTAGTCATGCCCAACTCTTTGTGACTCCATGGACTGTAGCCTGCCCAGCTCCTCTGTCCATGGGATTCTCCAGGCAAGAATACTGGAATGGGTTGCCATGCCCTCCTCCAGGGGATCTTTCCAACCCAAGGATCGAACCCTCATGTCTTACATCTCCTGCATTGGCAGGTAGGATCTTTACCACTAGCACCACCTGGGGAGTCAGGGTCAGGGCAGGCAAACTGTGAGAATGTGACATTCGAGCACAGACTTGAGGAGGACTTAAGGAAATGAGTACATGTGAATACGAAAAAAAACTGAAAGTGCAATTGCTCAGTCATATCCAACTCGTTGCAACCCCATGGACTGCAGCCTGCCAGGCTCCTCTGTTCATGGGATGCTCCAGGCAAGAATACTGGAGTGGGTAGCCATTCCCTTCTCCAAGGGTCTTCCTGACCCAGAAATCAAACCCAGGTCTCTTGAATTATAGATGGATTCTTTACCATCTGCACTATCAGAGAAGAGTATACACTATAATTGGTTGAAAAGTCTCTTGGTTTCTTATAGTCTATAGATTTCCTGTCTATTTTTTCCTTCCTGACTTTTATATTTCTTGAAGAAATCACCTTGTTTGTCCTGTACAGATTCTCAAAATCTGGATTTTACTGACTGCCTCTCCATGGAGTCACTTCACATATTCCTTCACTGTTGGCATTTCTTATACATTGATAGAATTATTGAAAGCTTGATCTGTTACTGGTTCTTTTTTTTTCTTTTCTTTGGTAAGACCACTTCAAACACAGTGTGTATGCCTTCAACAGGAGGTATATAATGTCTGATTATCTCTTTTTACAAAGTTAGCAGTCATTGATAACTTAAACCAATTCATTCACTAGAATTGCATAAAGATGATATTCTTATTCTAGCATTCCTTCTTCACTTATTATCTGGAGTATGTCTACAAAAATAAGCTTCCTCGCATCAAATATGTGATTATCCTGGGGAACTTTTTATATAAGAAAGTGAAAGCCAATTCTTTCCTTTATCCAACAGTTTCCTCAAAGATGAGTTTTATATACTACAAAGATGATCCATGAACTTGGGGGACTTCTGATGGGGAGAATTGTTTGTTTTATTATGAATCCATGGATTTAAATGTATTTGATGTCTTTAAATTTATTTGTTCTTTTTGATGTGTAAACCATCCTAGCTTTGTCCAGCAGGAGCCTAAACAAGTTGGCCTAGAACCCTTTTGATGGTCTTTGATAGCTTCCTTGCTTTCTAGAAGGACAAGATATTGTAGGTTCATCTTCTATACTTCTTGGGTCTGTGTGCTCAGTCACATCCAGCTCTTTTTGACCCCATGGACTGCAGCCCCACCAGGCTACTCTGTCCATGGAGTTTTCCAGGCAAGACTACTGGAGTGGGTTGCCGTTTCCTCCTCCAGGGAATCCTCCCAACTCAGGGCTCAAACCTGCATCTTTTACGTCTCCTGCATTGGCAGGCAGGTTCTTTACCACTGTGCCACCTGGAAAGCCATTTCTTACCCTTGACCAGGAATCAACTTCTTTTTTTTGCAAGAAATTCTTTCATTTTAGTGAAACATGGTGTTTAGAAACAACAAGCTAGGCCCTGGGGTTGCTCATGGCTACTGGATTCGTCATTGTTTCCGTAGTTTTCTAGAGGAGAGAGCTAGTAATACATACATATATACACACAAAATACCTCACAAGTTCATGATGATACTTTCACTTTAAAGTCAGGACCACAGAGCTTTAATTCATCTCATTGATCTGGTATCTCTCAATACTTATCCTCCACATCAAAAATCCCAGAGCTTAATAACACCAACATAATTACTACTCGTTTATATTACTGTTGTTGTTCAGCCACTAAGTCGTATTTGACTCTTTGCAACCCCATGGACGGCAGCACGCCAGGCTTCCCTGTCCTTCACTATCTCCCAGAGTTTGCTCAAACTCATTGAGTTGATGATGTCATCCAACCATCTCATTCCCTTGACACAAAAAATAATCTCAGAATATAGATTTGGACACTATCATCAACAATATAAGGGCTTCCCTAATAGCTCAGTTGGTGAAGAATCCGCCTGCAATGCAGGAGATCCCAGTTCGATTCCTGGGTCAAGAAGATCCTCTGGAAAAGGGATTGGCTACCCACTCCAGTATGCTTGGGCTTCCCTGGTGGCTCAGCTGGAAAGAAACTGCCTGCAATGCAGGAGATTTGGGTTCAATTCCTGGGATGGGAAGATCCCCTGGAGAAGAGAACGGCTACCCACTCCAGTCTTCTGACCTGGAGAATTCCATGGGCTGTATAGTCCATGGGGTTGCAAAGGGTTGGCCACCACTGAGCGACTTTCACTTTCAGAGCTTTCCTGGTGGCTCAGACAGAAAAGAATCTGCTTCCAATGCAAGAGACGCGAGTTTAATCCCTGGGTCAGGAAGGTCCTCTGGAGAAGGGAATGGCAACCCACTCTAGCCTTCCTGCTGGGAGAATCCCATGGACAGAGAAGCCTGGAGGGCTACAGTCCATGGGGTCGCAAAGAGTCAGACATGACTGAGCAACTAACACACAACAAGGAACGAGGCATAGTCTGTAGTTCTTAAAGATGTTTTGTTTGGAGACTTGAAACACATGAATGTAATTCATTTTTGGTGTCAGAAATCAGTCTGACCTCCTAGAACAGACACAGAAGTCTGCTACTTTGAGAAAGTTTAATTGTAATCCTATTCTCCTTCAAGCTGCTAGCAAGCTATTCAAAGAACCAGGAAATCAGAATCTGCATGTCTTTGGACTTCAGAGTAACCAATGGGCATTCTTAGGCTTTTCTCTACCAAAATTGAGTAAGGCTGTCAGGGGGTTGTTTTCCTGGTAAGCCAAGCTTCTACATTTCAGGTGACATATATTACAATTTACGAAAGTCTCAGCCTTGTCTTAGAACAAATTATAGTCTAGCTTTTAAAATTAAAAATAAAATGATACACACAGAAGCAAAGCAGAAATCAGAAGCTTAAAAAAAATCAATAGATGTTTAATGATTCTCATTTCTTTATAGCTAACACTCAGTTATGAAAATGAATTAATGCTGACTAGGCACTTGGCCACATAATAGCCCACTAATTCCCATCCAGTGAGCTTATAATTAATTTTAAAAACAATATACTTGCGATCCCAGAGAAAATATGTAACTATCCAGAGATCTTTTGTGGTTGTTCTTTTCTCAAATAAAGCAATCTCTACCCTGTACACAAAATCTCACCTTCACTACAGTTGTTCAACAACATATATGAATACATTTGCCTGTAGCCAAAGCTCTATTTGAACTCAGTGAAGCAAACTAATTTACATATTCCTTGTATTTAGACATACTTTGGCCCTAAAAGCCAAAGATAGTTTCCATCATCTACTTATCAAACATATTAGATTACCTGTCATATTGTTGTCAGTGAACCTGTCCTGCATGAATCATATAGACCCATCTGGAGGTCACACAGAGAGAGAGCAAGAGAGCAACATGAACCTCAGGATGGTGCAGAAACACTGCTCAGAAAATTGTGTTTCAAAGCAAGGAAGGCATTTCCTAACCCAGAGAAATAAAGGCTGTGAGATGATTGGCAGCTGACCACTGAGAGGGCTGAAGAGAAGCCATGACCTTGGGGACCAGCCAGGTTTCAGTTCAAGTCAAGGAGATGAGAAAAACATCTAGAGACAGACATGGAATAAGGAGAAGGAAGAGTGCAGGGTTGGCTCACAAAGATGATAGCTTGGTAGTGGCGAGTGACCAGAGGGCCTTGGGTTTGTACCACTGATCAAAGGAAACTAGCATGGTGCAGCGTGAATAAACTCAGCTCCATTACGTTCAGAAGGGCTTCCCTGGTGGCTATGTGGTTAAGAATCTGCCTGCAATGCAGGAGACGCAGGTTTGATCCCTGGCTCAGGAAGATCCCCTAAAGAAGGGCATGGCAATCTACTCCAGTAATGCTTGCCTGGAGAATTCCATGAACAGAGGAGCCGGGCAGGCAACAGTCCATGAAGTCACAAAGAGTCGAACACAACTGAACAACTGGTACTTTCATTTTCATCATGTTCAGAAGCACTGAACAGTCAGGTTTGAGGGGACTCCACTGTGGCCCACACTGGGTGCCCACCCAGTGGCTACAGTGCAAAGCTGGGCTATGATCTTCCTAGTGTCCACTGAAGTAATAGGCAGGAGCAATGAGCAAATGCAAGCATTCAAGCCACAGGGTCTTTTGCCCAAAGGCCTTTTGCCCACCAGATTGTTTGCACATCTGGTGGGCAGTTCCCACAGCTGGGCTCAGTGCTGTTATTCTCAGGGGTCTCCGGTGTCAGACAATGAATCAGTGAGAGTCTAGCCTAGCGCTGACTTCCGTGTCCTGACCCAGTGGTGGTGGGTACAGGTAGTGCTTGCCTACCCTCTTCATATCCAGGACTCCTGAGTGGTCAGAGATCCTCTGTACTTTCCTCAAGACCCTAGGTCCTTGGAAAGATTTTCTGGTATCTGGCCTTTGGTGCCTATTTGCACTTGCCCCTTGTGCCTGGTGGAGAAGGCAATGGCACCCCACTCCAGGACTCTTGCCTGGAAAATCCATGGACGGAGGAGCCCGGAAGGCTGCAGTCCATGGGGTCGCAAAGAGTCAGACACGACTGAGCGACTTCACTTTCACTTTTCCCTTTCATGAATTGTAGAAGGAAATGGCAACCCACTCCAGTGTTCTTGCCTGGAGAATCCCAGGGACAGGGAGCCTGGTGGGCTGCTGTCTACGGGGTCACACAGAGTCGGACAAGACTGAAGCAGCTCAGCAGCAGCAGCGGCAGCTTGTGCCTGTCCTCTCCTGTCATATATTTTTATAGTTTTCTTCTAGACGCTGTTTTGTGTAGCTGTAGACTTAACACGGACTTAACTGTGTTTTGTTATATAAATTTAGTGACAAAGAAGACAGAAGTGTCCTTCTTTCTTACCTAAAAGTAGCCCAGAGAAGCAGCCCCAGGCTGGTAGCACCGCTCCACGGTGTACTGGGTCACCAGGGACCCAGTTTCCTAACGTGAGGCTTTTCACCCTCAAGATCATCACATCTGAGTCATAGGCCAGAAGCAGGGATGTCAGAAAGGAGATAGGGCATTCTAGTCAGTCAGATCCCTTTAGACCAGCAGTCCCCAACCCTTTTGGCACCAGGGACTGGTTTTGTGAAAGACAACTTTTCCATGGACCAGGAGATGATTTGGGAGGAAGGGAAGGGAAGAAAGGAAGAAAGAAGGGGAAAAAAGGAAAAGAAAAGATGACTGAGAGGAGGCACAGGGGAAGGCACAAGAGCTCATGCACATTACATTTCTTGTGCACTTTATTTCTATTATTATTATATCAGCTCCATCTCAGATCATCAGGCATTAGATCCTGGAGGCTGGGGACCCCTGCTTCAGACAATGTTCTCAGTTTCCTCACACGGCCCTTCACTCACAACTTACCAAGCAAACTGTGACATGACCCCATCTAGCTACGAAGGAGCCGGAGGAAAGACAGAGATCTCAGATGGCAGTGTGTGTGTTTGCTTAGTCGCTTCAGTCATGTCCAACTCTTTGTGGACCCGTGAACAGTAGCCTGCCAGGCTCCTCTGTCCATGGGATTCTCCAGGCAAGAATACTAGAGAGGGTTGCCATACTAGAGAGAGTTGCCATGACCTCTTCCAGAGGATCTTCCCAACCCAGGGGTTGAACCCCCATCTCTTACGTCTCCTGCATTGACAGGCGAGTTCTTTCCCACTAGCACCACCTGGGAAACCCCTCAGATAGGAATGTGAGGAGCTAAAAACTGGGGTCCTGTAATAAAGAAAGGAGAAATGGTTACTAGGTGGAAACCAGCTGTTTCTGCTACATCTGTGGAGCTCCACTCCACTTATGATCCTCTTAGAAAGGTCCCTCGGAAATCTCTGGTGTCCGCCTGGGACAGCTCTCCCTCAATCGGCACCACTGTGTGGTGGGGGAGGGAGGAACATTAGCTATTGTCTTCCCAAGTCCCTGCTCTGAGCTGTGAAAAGTGAAAGTGAAAGTCACGCAGTTGTGTCCCACTCTTTATGACCCCACGGACTATAAAGTCCATGGAATTCTCCAGGCCAGAATACTGGAGTGGGTAACCTTTCCCTTCTCCAGGGGATCTTCCCAACCCAGGGATCGAACCCAGGCCTGTTACATTGCAGGTGGATTCTTTACCAGCTGAGCCACAAGGGAAGCCCACTCTGAGCTATACATTTACCAATCACCAACCACTCTCAACGTGGTCCTCAAGACCTAGCAAGTCATTCATCAATGATCCCAAAATGCTGCAGGTAAGAGTTCTGTGTGCCACAACTAAGACCCAGCACAGCTAAGTAAGCTTTTTAAAAAATCCAACAGCCAACATAAATATACATGAGCCGTAATCCAAACAGGCTTCCCGATGACTCCAGCAGTAAAGAATCCATGTGCAATACAGGAGATGCAGAAGACTCGGGTTCGATCCCAGGGTCGAGAAGATCCTCTGTTGGAGGGCATGGCAAATCACTCCAGTGTTCTTGCCTGGAAAATCTCAAAGATGGAGGAGCCTGGTGGGCTACAGTCCACAGGGTTACAGAGAGTCAGACACGACTGAGCAGGTGATAGATGGATAATCCAAACAGGTGAGGCAAAGCGGGACAGAGCAGCTAAGAAACCAGAGTGATGAGAAGAACAAAGACCCGATACGAGGACAGATCTGAACAGAAAGGTGGGAGGGTGGGTGGCCCTAGCTCTTCTGTGGGGCCCCAGTGGTGGCTTTCTCAGCCTTTTCCATGGATTGCAGAGAGCAAGCAGTTAATGTGCTTACCCAGCGTGACGCTCCATACTCTAAATCATTCTTCACTTTCACTCACATCTATGCTCTCAGAAGTTTACTGGAAGACTACAGAATTACGCCTTCTACTTCAGGAAAATGCACACAAGTAAAAGCACACACAAAAATAGAAAGAAATCATTTGTTCCTGAGATTGATGAACTCGAGGAGCCTGTTCTTAAAAGCAAAGCAAAAAAAAAAAAAAAAAAAACCTGCCTTAAACTAACATTTGAGAGCATATTTGATTAGGTGCCATGCACTCTGTTCAGGATGTTCTGGGTGCTTTATTTCAGCTAATCTTATAACTTTATTTGTGAGATAAAATAATATCCCTGTTTGGCACAGGAGGAAATTGAGGCACAGAGGTTGCAGTACCTTATGCTGTCTTTGAACACTTGGAGCCACTGGGGGGTGGAGGAGAATTTATAGAAATGGACCAAGGGATGTTTTTCAGGCATCCGCTCTACAGCAAACATTCAGTGATGTTGACCAGCATGGCGAGGAGCTCATAGCCAACCTTATAACCCTAAAAAACTAAGTACAGAGTGATCATCTGGGGCCATGTTTTACATCAAGACCCACACTCGGTGCAGCTTGCAGTTATTCACAATGAGGTCGTAGTTCCTTCCTGACAGAATTTATGCACACACTTGAAGATATGTAGGGCTGTGAAGATGGATTAAGCATGCCACTGGGAGTGCACTTATGCACAGAGACGAGAAGATGCTCTGGAAAGGATAAACTATTTCTGCAAAGAGTTGTTTTTTTTTTTTTAAACCTTCGAAGCTATACAGTAGTTCTTTTTATCAAGCAGAAGCTCAAAGATGGCATTAAAGATTTTCTCTGTTATTCATTGCTATTTTCAGGCAGCAGAGAAGTCTGCAAAAAAACATGTTCCATCTTCCAATTTGACATCCTCAAATAATATAATTTCCTACGTGGCTCTGTTAATGTTATTTTTGTTTCCCTTTTTAGTTTTGACATTTCAAAATGAAAATCCTTGAAACTGGCAGACACATCTTGAACTGGTAGCAGTGAAGGCATCATTTTTCACCCAGCACATTGCTCTCTTGAAGGAAGTAATGGTTTTATATCTGAAATCGATACAATTACATTTTAAAATAACCATCGCACATAATATTCACATTAATTCCATGAGTAGCACATGACCTCCAAGTTTGATCAATAACAAAATGTTAATTAAAGTTTGGAAATGGGATCAATTTACCTAATAGGAATGATAGATAATTGTTATAAGAAAGGCTAAGGGGAATTAACAGAAATAAGAGGAACATAATAAGATTAATTTCCTGGGCAAAAAGATAAGCCTAGGAAATAAAGATCTCCATATTTCTCTGGGTTTATAATTGACAAAATACATCAAAGGAATTACTTGAAAAATTCAGAGACCAGGACTAAATATCTTCAGATGTATTCTGTCTCTTTACCTTTCACTTTCTGCTTTCGTTTCATGACCATTGGGTTTAGGCAGACACAATACATTTCCTGCAAGCAGAGTTTTGGGTCCCCTCTTCATTTTACAATTTCATATACATAATGAGATGAGGACACCAGGGAAACAACTGTAATATGTTTGTAGCAAGATGGCAGCAAATAAGGGGAACAAGGCTTTTGAAACGGGTTGGGGAAATTCTCCAAATAGGATTGCTGCGAGGATTAATGGGGAATTGTATAAAGCTCTGAGCCCAGGACCGAGCACATTGTCAATGTCAACCGCTCATGTCTATTGTTACTATTACTGAAAAGCAACAAAATTATTCCTAGAATGCACATCTTGAAGCTTCAGGGGCTCCTCAAGGATTTACACTTAATGAAGTAGCAGATTACCAAGTGTATTAATTAGCTCTGGTGTCCTGAAAGGCTTTATTCAATTTCCAAAATAATAAGACGGCTAGGAAGGGTCTTAATGAAATCCCATAAGAAACTCCAATACCGTTCTTTCTAAATGCCCTGTGCACTCAATACAATGCAGGCTCAGGTAATACCAAAGCAACTGCCAACACAAAGACATGGGCTTGATCATTATTGTTTTCAACTCTCTCTCTCTCTCCTCCCCTAAAGCCCTTTTAAAAACCTGTAACATCTCCAATTTTGAAAAGTATGCCCATACTCCACACAATCCTACATTTTGAACATACCCACAACACAGTCTCTGACCTCTTTCAATCGATTGCCATTTGGAGAGGTCAGCCCTTTTGCTTATCCTTAGCATCACCATCCCCTGTTTCACAGCTCTCTCAGAAAGCTTACACCAAAGCTCCCTTCACTTTTTGTACCTCTGCTTTGACTCAACTACTTATTCCCTCCCTTAGTTATTTATACCAGCTTATTGACATCTGCAAGAAATATAGACTCAAGTACCCATTGGGAACTTAAAAATGCTGGAATGGAATCGAACCGTGGATCAATGTTCCTTCTGATTCCCATAAGCTCTGACTAGATGATTCTACTCCAGCAATAAAAACATGAACATCTTGGTTAATGACAAGATAGAGGTGGGAAAATCCACTGGGTTCACCTAAAACCTAAGAAAGATCTCTGGATCATGACAACCTTGACTTCTCTTATTTAGCTCTAAACAGAAACCTGGAGCCAAACACATCAGAAGAACCAGGAGGGGTACTAGAGAGCGGGCTGCCGTGGCGGAAGTAATGGACTTGGTGTTTCTGCAATCTGCTGAAAGAGGAGCAGTGCTGAAGGAAGCAGAAGTCCAAGGCCTTTCAGAAGACTCTTTTTTTTTAGCCACATCCACACAGCATTTGGGATCTTAGTTCCCCAACAAGGTATTGAACCTGCATCCCTCGCATTGGAAGGTGAAGCCTTAACCACTGGACTGCTGGAGAAGTCGCCTCTCTGAAGACTCTTGAGGGTCATAATACTTCTGGGAGAGCTCAGAAACACTTTAGTTTTCCATGTATTGTCCCATTTTTCACTTCTTCCCAACCTTTTCGAGTCATTAAACTAAATATATTCCTATACTTGTTTACTATTAATATTGCCTTTTAAAAATTATCATGTTTGATTGACATTATAACCCTTGGTGAAAATAGTCAAGTCTCTAGTTTTACTGATGATAATAGTAGTAATAATTGTCAGGCAATTTTCTAAGACTTTCATTATCTCATTTAATCCTCACGGCAATGCTAAGTGAAATAAGCCAGATAGAGAAAGACACTACATGGCATCATTTCTATGTAGAATCTTTGAAAGAATAAAAAGGTAAATTTGTAGAAACAGGGAGTTGTTATTGTTCAATCACTCAGTTGTGTCTGCCTCTTTATGACCCCATGGACTGAAGCACCCCAGGCTTCCCTGTCCTTCACTATCTCCCTGAGTTTGCTCAAATCAAGCCCATTGAGCCAATAACGCCATCCATCCAACCATCTCACCCTCTGTCAGCGAAACAGAGTAGAAAAATGGTTACCAGGGACTGGAAGTAGGGAAAATTGGGAGGTTGGAAAAAGGATATAAACTTTCAGCTATGAGATGAACATGGTCTGGGGATCTAATGTAAAGCATGATGACTACAGCTGATAACACTGTATTGTATAATTGAAATTTGCTAAGAAAGTAGGACTTATATGTTTCCACCAAAAGTATAACAGATTCTTTTTAAATGTATGAGTGATGTTTGAGTAGAAAGCAATAACACAAAGGGCTATAAGCATGCATGAAAAAAAACTGAAACTCTCAGTCGCTCAGATGGCAGTGTGTGTGTGTGCTGAGTCACTTCAGTCATGTCCAACTCTTTGTGACCCCATGGACTGTAGCCCGCCAGACTCCCCTGTCCATGGGGATTCTCCAGGCAAGAATACTTCAGAGAGTTGCCAGCCCTCCTCCAGGGGATCATTCCAACTCAGAGATAGAACCCAGGTCTCCCACATTGCAGGTGGATTCTTTACCATCTGAGCCACCAGGTAAGTTCAAGGACACTGGAGTGGGTAGCCTATCCCTTCTCCAGGGGATCTCCCCAACCCAGGAAATGAACCAGGGTCTCCAGCATTGCAGGCAGATTCTTTACCAGCTGAGCTACCAGGGAAGCCCTTTCTTTAACTGTGTCCAAATAAGCATGGGCTTCCCAGGTGGCACTAGTGGTTAAAAAAAAAAAAAAAAATCTGCCTGCCAACACAGGAGAAGCAGGAGACTTCGGTTTGATTCCTTGGTTGGGAAGATCCCCTAGAGTTGGAAATGGTGACTGACTCCAGTATTCTTGGCTGGAAAATTCCTTAGCCAGAGGATCCTGGCAGGCTACAGTCCATGGGGTTGCAGAGCTGGACACAACTGAGTGAGCACAGCAAATAAGAGTCATGTATATTATTTCTGTTTTAAGGAAAATGACTCAAAAAAAAAGATTAAGAAGCTTAACTAAAGTCTTACTATATTTTCTAGAAATTTTACTTTGATTTTGAAGCAAAACCAATATTCTATATAAATTATAATGAGGACTGATATCCAGCTTTATCTGAAAATTACTATGATCACCATACTTACTAAACTATAGCCCTATATAACACACAATGTCTCACTGTCTAAAGTTTGTTAAATGAAACATAATAGATGGTCATCACTTGAGAGAGATGATTACCCCAGGGATGTGGGCCAGATGCAACTCCCATGACCCAGAGCTGCAGAAGGAAGAGGGCACAGCAGAAAATAGGTATATACTTGTTTTCTACCATATATACGGTAAGAAATTCACTATCTAACCAGCAACACTCTGCAAATGAAATGATTAGAACTTGAATTGCTAAAAGCTGGCAGTTGCCAGAAGAAAATCAGCCTAGATACCAACCCCTGCTTAGAAGAATGTAAACTCATTTACAGGTGTTCATTATCAATGGAAAGAAAGAAATTGTCCCAGAATTCTGCTACCTGGGGAACAAGTGCTTTGACAGCAGCTTGACAGATAAAGAAGTAGCCAGCCAAATCAGAAATGTCAATGTGTCCTTCAGCAGACTGGCAGACAGACTAGGACACCAACATGGCATTGATCTACCGTTCAAAGGGCACTTCCTGGTGTCAGATCTACAGTGCGTCAAGGTGGTGTAGATCTGCCATAAATAACACAGTTAGAGTCTTGCAAACTGGTCATGCTTAACTACAGAGAGTCGTATAGCCAACAACCAAATGCCAGAACCGATTATATAACCCATAAGCCATGGGGCACTGTCATCATGGGGAATTTGGGCCTCGGTGTCGTGACAAACCCTGGGTCTTGAAATGATTTTGCAAGTGTAAATGTACAAACTGGAATATATTGAGCAAACTGATGCTGAACCTCAATTTCCTCACCTGTAAAATGGGGATAATGCCTTGCCTTTCTGGCAAAGAATATATGAGATAGCGCAGGTAAGATGCCCGGTACTGCATTTAGAAAGTACTCAGCGGATGACAGTTATTTATGTCCCTAATCATTTGATCAGCTTGGAAGTGGTGTTCTCAGCAGTATACTTACTCTTCACCAGATATTGGATAGAAATGTGATATCGCAGAAGCTGCTGCAAGGTGAACAGAATTCAGGCAAGTACAAAAGGCAGCAGAAAAGTGTTTTAAAAGCACACTGAAGAACAACCTCAAAGAGCATGTTTATCCCTGCAAACCAGTGATAAGCAGCCGCTGCCGCCACCACCAAGTCACTGAACAGTTAGGATGCCTCCCTTGCAGCAGCGGTGCTAGACAGATCATGAGAATGAAAGCCAGGACCCCCAGTAAATCAGATCTGATCATAGCCAAGAGGGCCCTGTGCCACAAGCTGAGAAACAGTTTTCATAGCAAAGTACATCGCAGAAATGGTTAATCACAGTGGCCTCTTCAGTCACATCCACCCACAGCACAAGCATCATCACAGACAGCAGCAGCCTTGAACTTGAAGGACAATAAACTAAAAAATGGCTCCATCGGTCCACTGTGAATAAAGGTGAAGAACACACACTGAGAGTTATGAGAATTCACACTTAGACCTATAAAACAGGAAAGGGAACCTATCTATCAGAAAGGCTGATCAGAAATAGATATTTAAAGGAACATTTGGGGGCTGGGGGAGTAGCTTTTTTCAGAAAAGTGTTTTACATATTGGCCCGCAGAGTCAAACATAATAGAAAATAGTCTACTGGGCACAATTTACTTGGATTTTCAAATATCTTTAGATAAAGCTTTAAATCCTAGGGTGTTTTATACCCACACACAAAGGTCTCCATAGTGGAAGGCATCCAGGCACTACTTTGAATCACATCAAACTTGCAAGACCCATCCACAGAACAACCGCCGGGTGCATGACAATGTAAAGTCAAAGCTTAAACTTGTGGACGTGTGCCACGTGGCTCAGCAGGAGAAAGGTCACTAGAGACAGGTGAGAGAAACATTCGATCCTTGTCTACAGCCACGCGTGCTACTGCACCCGGGAGTCCTGCTGCTCCAGCAGACCCGATGGAGCAAGTTCCAGTGACATCCCTGAAGCGCCACCTTCCTCAGACTGTGACCCTGAGATGATGGAGCTTGTATTCTTTGTGCTCTAAGCCCGTTTACCTTTCCTCTTTCTCTTTTCACAAAGGGAACATACTTCGGAGGACCTCCTCTGTTTTCACTGCACAGACGGAAGGTGATGCCTCAAGAAAAACAGTAAGGTTAGTTTGTTCATCAGGAGGAAAAAAATATATACACATATATGTATATGCACATATAACTATATACATGTACATATGCACATATATGTATCTGTATTTGTGTATATACATGTATATACATTATATGCATATATATAACATACTCACATAAAATATATATGCACACATGAGTATATATGTATTTGTATATGTCATATGCCCACATTGTGTGTGTGTGTGTATATACATATATTTACTAACAAAGACCTACTGTACATATATATATATGTGTGTGTGTATATTTATATATATACATATATATATATATACATATACTGTGTGTAACGGCACGCTACTGTATTGGAGGACGGCATGGCAACCCACTCCAGCATTCTTACCTGGAGAATCTCATGGACAGAGGAGCCTGGTGGGCTACAGTCCATGGGGTTGCAAAGAGCTGGACACGACTGAAGCGACTTAGCTTGCATGCACATACCTACAGTATAGCACAGGGAACTTTGTTCAATATTCTGTAATAACTAAAAAGAATTTGAAAAACAATAGATATGTTTATATGTATCACTGAATCACTTTGCTGTACACCTAAAACTAACACCTAAAATTAATTCTTTTGAACTGTGGTGTTGGAGAAGACTCCTGAGAGTCCCTTGGACTGCAAGGAGATCCAACCAGTGCATCCTAAAGGAAATCAGTCCTGAATAGTCATTGGAAGGATTGATGCTGAAGCTGAAACTCCCAATACTTTGGCCACCTGATGCGAAGAACTGACTCACTGGAAAAGACCCTGATGCTGGGAAAGACTGAAGGGGGATGACAGAGGATGAGATGGTTGGATGGCATCACCGACTCAATGGACATGGGTTTGGGTGGACTCTGGGAGTTGGTGATGGACAGGGAGGCCTGGTGTGCTGCAGTTCATGGGGTCGCAAAGAGTCGGACACGACTGAGCAACTGAACTGAAAACTGACACAGTATTGTTAATCAACTATACTCCAGTATAAAATAAAAAATGTTTAAATAAACAATATATACATGTAAAAATATACACATATATGCATATAGACATACTCATAGACATAGAAACACACATACATACACACGCACATTATATGACTTCATTAGGACCTACTCTACTTTTGTAGCATCTCTGCCCATTTGGGGAGAAGCAGATGGACTCCGTATGTGTGAATAAATGTTTCCAATCACAAACATCACATGGTAAATACCCTCACACGGCCAAAACCATGTGCAGAAACAGCAAACAGAAAGAGACAGAGTCAAATTCAGAAAGTTAAATGACAGTAGGTGACTTTATTTTCTCTTTATTTTTCTCTACATTCAAGCAAAATATACAATTTTGCAATTGAGCCATTGCTGTTGAAAAAATTAGAACAGAGTATGTATTTGTGTGTTTTTGTCTACTGCTCAGGTGTTTAATCATTTCACATGTAAGAAAACGCAGCAAACTTATACAGGCAAAACTCACAACAGTTAAAAACCCTAACGATACATCGCTTTACAACACTTTCAGATGATCTCTGTCGCTCAGCTTGGGTACAAAAAGCAGGCAGCTGTCATGCCAAAGACGGGATAACAGACACACAGCCAACAGACCTCGGCCTGAACACACCCTTGCTGCACACTAGCGCTGGAATTTCAGAAATTCAGTCCCTCTTCTATAAAAGGCAGATAATTGTACCTACTTCACTGCGTTGCTATGAGGCACAAATAAGAAAACATTCTGTAAATGTTAAAGCACTCTACAAATAAGAAATAGAAAAATATAATCTTTATAACTACCCTAAAGTGGATGAGACACTATCATTACCCAACTTTCATAAAGAGGCTCAGGGTGGTCAGTCACATGTCAGACTTAATGTTCTGCAATATCCAAACTGGCAACTGGCTGATCCTACTTTGCATCTATGAAAACACAATTCCTCATTTTTATAATTATTAGTTATTAAGGTCTTATATATTAAATATCTTTGAAACAAACTACAAACACACAATTTCTTCAAGTCCATGAATATCTATGCTATCACAATGAACTATATGATGTATCTCAAACATTAAAGGAAATTATCTGTAAACTGTGAAAGACAAAAAGTTGTACAAATATATATATTGTTGCTCATTCATTCAATAAATTCACTAAAGATTGGCCATGTTCTGCACCCTGTACTGGGGCTCAGGAGGTTTAGCAGAGAAGATGAGATCCCTGCCCTCATAGAGCTTTATTCTTCTGGAAGAGATATCCAATAATCAACCAAACAAACAAGAAAAGGACATCACGTGGTAAGTGTGCTGAAGAAAATAAATATGGGTTAAGAGTGCAACATACCTGAGGCTAGGGAAGAAGGGGAGGGAGGAGGAACAGGTAGAAAAGATTGTGAGAGAGGTCCTCTGTGAAATGTATCTTTGCCAGAAGACCTGAAAGGCCAGCCTAGTGAAACGATGGAGGAAGATTGCTTCCGGTACAAGAAGCAACTCAGAAGAAGCTGAAAAAGACTTAGTTGGAGACCAGTTAGGAGGTTGCCGCAGGAGCCCAGGAGAGAGAATATAAGCTCCGTGAGGGAAGGGATCACGTCTTCTCTGCTAAACCTCCTGAGCCCCAGAGAAGATGGTGTCTAGTATAGGCCCCTTGTGGCATATACAGAAAGCAGATGGAACAGAGAGATTTATTTCAGGAGGAAAATCACAGAGCAAAATCACCCAGACTTGGGGATGCACTGAATGTATGGATGAGAGACAGGAAAATTACAAAACACAGTGACTCTCCTTGAGAATTAGTTTTACTGCGGTATATTGACTTGGATTATAGAGTCTTCGACTTTTTCACTTTTGTGTGTGCTTAGTCATTCAGTTGTATACAACACTTTGCAATCCCATGGACTGTAGCCTGCCACACTCCTCTGTCCATGGAATTTTCCAGGCAAGCTTACTGGAGCAGGTTGCCATTTCCTACTCCAAGGGATCTTCCTGACCCAGGGATCGAACCCATGTCTCTTGCCCACACCTCTTGAGGGTCCTGCATTGGCAAAAGGATTCTTTCCCACTGTTTTACCTGGAAAGCCTATGTTAATCCTAACTTTTACTTGCAATTAATTTTAGACTTGGAGTCTAAAATTGCATTGAGTACCTGGGTGAATATTTTGTAGGTAACAATTAGAAAAGGTGAGTCTATCTAGTTGAGGAAAGAAATTCTAGATCCAACAGATGGCATGATAGATTTTTTTAAATTATTTTTGATTGTGGTAAAACACATATAGCATTTTAGATGGACATGAGTTTGATTAAGCTCCAGGAGTTAGTGATGGACAGGGAAGCCTGGTGGCAAAGAGTTGGACACAACTAAGCAACTGAACTGAACTGATCGTCTTAACCATTTTGAAATATGCAGTTCCCCGGCATTAAGTACATTCATACTGTTGTGCAACCATCAACCACCCTCCACCTTCAAAAAACTCTTTTCATCTTGCAAAACTGAAAGTCTGTATACATAAAACAACAACTTCTCATCTCCCTCCCCAGCCCTCTGGAGACCACCACTGTACTTTCCATCTCTATGAATTCGCATATGCTAGGTACCTCATGGAGAAGGCAATGGCACCCTACTCCAGTACTCTTGCCATGGACAGGGGAGCCTGGTAGGCTGCAGTCCATGGGGTTGCAAAGAGTAGGACATGACTGAGCGACTTCTTTCACTTTTCACTTTCATGCCTTGGAGAAGGAAATGGCAACCCACTCCAGTGTTCCTGCCTGGAGAATCCCAGGGATAGTGGAGCCTGGTGGGCTGCCATCTCTGGGGTCGCACAGGGTCGGACACGACTGAAGCAATTTAGCAGCAGCAGCAGCAGGTACCTCATAGAAGTGGCATCAGACAGTATTTGTCCTTTTGTGACTCACTTATTTCACTGAGAATACTGTCCTCGAGGTGCATCCATGTTTTAGTATGTGGCACAATTTCCTTTAGAAGATATTTTTATGATGTGGGCATAGAAAGAGTAATAGAACCTGGAGCAGAGTCTATCTGGGCAGAAATTTAATGGAAGAAGAATGAGGGCTAATAAACTCTAAGGATGGAGGAAGAGAATTGAAAAACATCTCCAGGTACCCACAATGATCTCTCGTAAGACACACTGAGTCTGCACAAACTGAGGTGGAGATCATTCAGAGGTTTTTTCCCCCACCCGAAGCGTCTAAGTTTCTATGGGTCACTGACACTGGGGTAAGACCCTGAGGAAATCAACGCGCTTTATTTTAGTCTCTCCCACCAAACACCCGACTGGACCCAGTCAATAGCAAAGGTAAAGAAAAACCAACTTCTATAAAGTTTCCCCCCCAAAGGCTTTAACATAGCACTCTGTAATTTCCAAGCTTATATTTTCAATTCAATCATTTTCTGAGAAAATGGAGGTTATCAAAATGATCGTTATTATCCACAACATTCTGTAACAGAAAAACAAAAGGGCCAGGTCCCATGTGAGTCTCTATTGCCATCTAGAATCAGTTCTTGAACAATTTCTATCACTTCTTTCATTCACCCAGGAGGAGCCTCATGACAACCGCTCTCCTCCATGAAATGGAAATCCTTAATCTCCAAATACTGGATAAAGAAATAAATTGCAGAAGACTTTGAAAGGAAGCTAATAATTTAGGTTTGAATGACTGGGCTGGCTATTTTTCTGCTATTCTATTTGATTCCTAATCTCACAGAGGTCTCCAGTTCAGAGGAGAGCCTTCAGAGATAAGACGGAAAGACTATGACACTATTTTGCAAATAAGTACTAGTACAAGGAATTTTGTTAAGGATTTTATTTGCTTACTCACAACAGGTCTATTACATCTGATGTTGCTTCTGCAGCAGAGTGCAAAAAAGTCTGTGCCTTTATTCATAACAGCTACCAAACAAGAAGAGAAGGCAAAGTAAAAATATCAAGGGCTTCACAATCTGCAGCAGCTAGAATAGCAAATGTAGTATAATTAAAGTAAAATAAAATCAATACCCCTCCTCATTAATATTCTACTTCCCAAACTTAAGAATATTACCCATGAATATCTAATTGCAGCTTTCCCTCATGAAGTTCTATTTTGAAACCTCTGTCAAACTGAAATTGAACTCCCTGATCACATTAGTGAGCAGAATTATTTTAGGAATAAAGGATTCTTGTCTTAAATCATTAAGACACTGTCTTTATGGCCAAGCATACTTTAAGAAACTGCTGGAATCACAGTGCCCTAGTAGTCATAATGAATTGCAGAGTTTGAAATCATTTCAGCAAAGTCAAGGGGTTGGCAATACAGCAAAGCCTCAGAAACTCAAATTAATTGAAGGGATCAATTCATGAAAATTGTTATTTTGAAAGTGTTTTATAGCAACAGCATGGTCTAGTCTCAGGACCAATAACCCTGATGTTACAAATTCTAAGCTTGATGCTCTGATTCCTTCACCAGCGAGCATGTCATTACATTAGTCCCTGACGTTCTTCCTGGCTGTAATTTTTCACTTGATAGAATTTTTTCTGCAAACTCACAGGCTCATGGAGCAGATAGAACAAAATAGGCTAGGTGTAAGTGTGTTTAAAACCAGAAATTACTAAACTTATAAAGCTGTTGTTGTTCTTCACTCGCTAAGTCATGTCTGACTCTTTGTGACCTCATGGACCGCAGCACACCAGGCTCCCTGTCCTTCACTATCTCCCGGAGTTTGCTCAAACTTATGCCCATTGAGTCAGTGGTGCCATCCAACCATCTCATCTTTTGTCGTCTTCTTCTCCTGCCTTCAATCTTTCTCAGCATCAGGGTCTTTTCTCATGAGTTGGTTCTTTGCATCAGGTAGCCAAAGAATTGGAGCTTCAGCATCAGTCCTTCCAATGAATATTCAGGATTGATTTCCTTTAGGATTGACTGATTTGATCTCCTTGCTGTCCAAGGAACTCTCAAGAGTCTTCTTTAGCACCACAGTTCGAAAGCATCAATCCTTCAGATTAGTAAGTAAAAATAACTACTGGGTAAAAATGATCAAGTAAAAATCATATGATAGCCTGTGTAAGATTAAACAGATAAACTGAAACAAAGCAGGACAGAAGTGTGGGTACAAATTCAGAGGTTGTTTTTAGTCTAGAAAAATAGTTTTCAAAATGCAGGAATTCTAACCATTGTGAGGCTGAAGGAACCCAAGGTCAGTCCAGAGGCTTGGATTCTGTTCAAGGAGAGTGTTGGGTGGTCTCCAGAGCTCTGAATGGAAGTGAAATTCTCCACGTAGAATCAGCCTTCCAGGGCATATCTCACCTCCTGGGACACGGATTTCCAACAAGATGTTCAGAAAAGCAGATCATGTGCGCAAGAAGTTCTGTGAGGAGACTTGAGGACAGCTATACGACCTGGAAGCTTCTGGCTGCTGAGCTCAAACAAGGCAGAAATATAGTCTCTTCTTTCCTGAGGAAAAATATTTGTAGGGAAGTTTTTTCCAGCCCTTGCTAACTATGATAATTGCATTTGACATTTCAGGAGCACGACTCAATAGCTAAAACATGGAAATGTAAATGACTTGCAGTAAGAAATATAAATGGGCATACATTCAAAGACCAACTGCTCCTCCTGTGAGGAAATGTGCTTCCAAAGTTTCCCACAGTTGCAAGTTAAAACAGAAATTCTGTAATATATCATGAATTTTGAGTAGGCTTTTTTTTCAAATTTTATTAGAAGTATTATTGAAAAATAAAATATCTAAATTCAATTGTATTGAGTAACTTATGTAATAAGATGATAGTCGTGTTTCTTTACTACATGCAGAGTAAAATGTAGCAGATGAAATCCAGCCAGCTACTACTGTTCACTAAATGATAAACGCGTGTGATAATAGAATATTAAGTTGCCTCAATCATGTCCAACTCTTGCGACCCCATAGACCTTACCCCACCAGGCTCCTCTGTCCATGGAATTCTCCAGGCAAGAACATAGGAGCTGGTTGCCATTCCCTTCTCCAGGGGATCTTTGCTCCCCTGGTGGCTCAAACAGTCAAGAATTTGCCTGAAATGCAGGAGACCTGGGTTCAATCCCTGGATCAGGAAGATCCAGGTGGGCTGCAGGTGGGCTGCAGTCCATGGCATCACAAAGAGTCAGACATCACTGATCAAATAACACACACATTATTATCTTAAGCTGAATGTCATTTTTTTTATTAAGTAGGTCATGGTATATGTACTCTCCATAACACCAGAAGGAGGGGAGGAAGGGAGGGAGAGAAGGAAGGAAGGAGGGAGGGAGGAGCCAAGGAAGAAAGGAAAGAAGGAAGATTTATATGTGATACTTTGATACAACGGTTAAAATTAGTTGAAACATCAGACTCACCTCTTGATAACTATGGCCATATTATTTAATGTCTTTAATCTGCAGTAAAATAGAGATAGGAAAGGCACCTGCCTCACAGAATTTGTTGTGAGGATTAAATAAGGTACGCCACAGAAAGGACTTGGCTTAGTGCCAGGTACATACAAACCCTCAATCATTCTCGTTTATGTGTCAGATGCTTGCTACAAAGCAATTAATCTCATGGTTTTCAAGATTCTATTGATATCATTTAGAACACCTGAAAAGTTCTTTATAAATATTTATTAACCCTTTCTAGTGTATGTCTTTCCAAAAGGAACCCCTTGAGTTTCATGAATGAAAGCATTCTAAAGAAAAACAGAACACTGTAATTGAGGGGGCAGTGTTCTAACAATAAGGCTCAGTATCAGAGAAGGGAGATAGACATCATTTTCACTCTCCTCCTGGTAGGAGGAGGCTGAAAAATATGGAGGAAGGCATCAAGCTGCCGGCTGAGGGAGCCACGATGTCGTGTAAGGCATCTGGCCATGTGCTTCAGAGTCTCTCGCTACTGTGCATGATGGGGTTCTGTCGGTTGGCTGGTTTGGGTGGGTGGGTGGGTGGGTGGGTGTGTGGGGGTGTGTGTGTGTGGATGGGTGTGTGTGTGTGGGTGTGTGTGTGTGTGTGTGTGTGCGTGTGTAGTTAAGAAGTCACATAATTGCATCCTAAAACCAGGAAACATAAAATATATAAATAACAGTTTGGAAGGTGGCAAATTATAATACACAACAAACAAATTGTGTTCCTAACCTAATGGAAGAGACAGATATCTATAATCCAAGACAGACTTTGGTAAGTATAAATAAAAGAGACGTCAAGTAAAAGGTGATAAAATTGAGAGTGACTGACTTAGTAGGAATCCCCGTACAATGGTCCAAGAAGGAAGAAGGGTCATGGGTGACCTCTGCAAGCTCTTAATTCCGTGAGTGCAGAGACCTTGTTTACTTAATTTACCACAGTGATCCAGCACCTAGCATAGAACCTGGGAGATGTAAGCAGTGATAAATATATGTTGAACAAATGACTGAATATACAAATTATTTCAAGATGATGAGCCCAAGGAGTGAAAAGACAGCATTACCAGGAACTTCAGGGGAAAATACAAATATGATGCTAGTTTGCAGCAGGGAGAGTGCAAATGATAGGGTTTAGTTATTGATGCAGTAAGTTTGCTGATGTTTTTGCAGAACACAGAGTTAATGAGATCTTCAACAGTACCATCTTACAGTGTAATGAAAGAATCCAGATAAAATAGGATTCTGACAATTAAAAATGTAGTCCGGATTTCTTTTTTGAAAAGATAACTTCTCCCAGGGCACAGTCACCCTCAGCTCACACTCTTCTATCCACTCCCATCAAGACTTTCTCCATTTAGGCTGACCACCTTATCATTTTACTACTTAGTGGAGTTTGTCATATCCCAATCTGAAAGTCCACTGTTCAAACCTGTTTCTTGATTACCTCTGTGAAAATCTAAGAATCTCCACACTCATATTTTATTAATCTGCTAACTTCATCCACTGAAAGACTCATGTATTTCCTTAGTATTAGCCAATAGCACCCTTTCTTGGCCCAAAGTCAATATAATTCAGTTTTTAAACTACTCCTCTATATAAAACCTGGTCAATAACTTTACAAACAAAGATCATGGCATCTGGTCCCATCACTTCATGGGAAATAGGTGGGGAAACAGTGGAAACAGTGGCAGACTTTATTTTGGGGGGCTCCAGAATCACTGCAGATGGTGACTGCAGCCATGAAATTAAAAGACACTTAATCCTTGGAAGAAAAGTTATGACCAGCCTAGATTGCATATTCAAAAGCAGAGACATTACTTTGTCGACTAAGGTCCATCTAGTCAAGGCTATGGTTTTTCCTGTGGTCATGTATGGATGTGAGAGTTGGACTGTGAAGAAGGCTGAGCACTGAAGAATTGATGCTTTTGAACTGTGGTGTTGGAGAAGACTCTTGAGAGTCCCTTGGACTGCAAGGAGATTCAACCAGTCCATTCTGAAGGAGATCAACCCTGGGATTTCTTTGGAAGGAATGATGCTAAAGATGAAGCTCCAATACTTTGGCCACCTCATGTGAAGAGTTGACTCATTGGAAAAAACTCTGCTGCTGGGAGGGATTAGGGGCAGGAGGAGAAGGGGACGACAGAGGATGAGATGGCTGGATGGCATCATGGACTCGATGGACATGAGTCTGAGTGAACTCCGGGAGATGGTGATGGACAGGGAGGCCTGGCGTGCTGCGATTCATGGGGTCACAAAGAGTTGGACACGACTGAGCGACTGAACTGAACTGAACTGAACTGACTGAACTTTACAAAACTAAATGAAAGATCCAGCGTGAGTTTTAACTTCATCAGACATGTGCTTCATGAGGCAACAGTGTCTTTTCCCAGAAGAGAACTCCAACCTTCCCTGTTCTCTTGTTCTTGTTCTTTAGTTGCTAAACTGTGTCTGACTCTGCAACCCCATGGACTGTAGCCCACCAGGCTCCTCTGTCCATGGGATTCTCCAGGCAAGAATACTGGATGAGATTGCCATTTCCTCCTCCAAGGATCTTCCCAATCCAGGGATCTAACCTGCATCTCTTGAGTCTCCTGCATTGGCTCAGACACTTTACCTCTGAGCTATCTGGGCTTCCCTGTTCTCTACTCCTGCCCATAAAGAAGTATTCCTGATCTGCAAAAGAGCAAGGGCAAAACCATTTCCCAGGTGTCATATGGGAATGATGCTTGGAACCAGAGAGATAACACTCCGAGCTATGAAATCTCAGGTGGACTGCATTCTCAGTGGACTATAGGATGGCAATCAAGCTAACTCACTCAAAGTTTTATTTTTTCAATTAGTTTCTATTGAAGAATAGCTGCTTTACAACATTGTGTTTGTTTATACAGTACAGCAAAGTGAATCAGCTATACGTAACATTTGTTGTTGTTCAGTTGCAAAATCATGTCCGACTCTCCGACCACATGAACTGCAGCATGCCAAACCTCCCTGTCCTTCACCATCTCCCTGAGTTAGCTCCAACCCATGTCCATTGAGTCAGTGATGCCGTCAGTCTCTGTTGCCCCCTTCTCCTCCTGCCCTCAATCTTTCCCAGCATCTGGGTCTTTTCCAATGAGTCGGCTCTTTGCATTAGGTAGACAAAGTATTGGAGTTTCAGCTTTAGCATCAGTTCTTCCAGTGATTATTCCGGGTTGATTCCCTTTAGGATTAGCTAGTTTTATCTGCTTGCTGTCCAAGGAACTCTGAAGAGTCTTTTTCAGCACCATGAATTGAAAGCATCAATTATTCAGTGCTCAGCCTTCTTTATGGCCCAACTCTCACTTCCATATATGACTACTGGAAAAACCATCGCTTTGACTATTTGGACCTGTGTCAGCAAAATGATATATCTGCTTTGTAATACATTGTCTAGGTTTGTCATAGCTTTTCTTCCATGGAGCAAGTGTCTTTTAATTTTGTGGCTGCAGTCACCATCCACAGTGATTTTGGAGCCCAAGAAAATGAAATCTGTAACTGTTTCCACTTTTTCGCTCTTTGTTGGATTTCCTTTTCATTTAGGTCACCACAGAGCATTGAGTTGAGTTTCCTGAGCTGTACAGTAGCTTCTCACTAGTTATAATCGCCCCATTCAACCCATGCCCCCTTCTCCATCTCGGTGTCCATACCTCTGTTCGCTACAACTGCGTCTCTATTTCTGCTTTGCAGATAAGATCATCTATACCATTTTTCTAGATTCCACATATATGCCTTAATATCCAGTATTTGTGTTTCTCTTTCTGACTTACTTCACTCTGTACGACAGTCTCTAGGTCCATCTGCATCTCTACAAATGACCGAATTTCATTCCTTTTTATGGCTGAGTAATATTCCATTGTATATATGTACCACATCTTGTTTCTCTATTCCTCTGTTACTGGACATTTAGGTTGCTTCCATGTCATGATTATTGTGAAAGATGCTGCCATGAACATTGGGGTGCATGTGGAAAGAATTATTTTTAGAACATTCCCACCCTCACATAGATAGGGTAGTTGTCCCAAAATGAAACCTAAGATCTTGTCTGCAAGGAATTTACCAAGGCAGACGATAGTTTCAGGGCAGGAGTGGGGGCCCCCCCTCCTTCTGTCGGCCTTTGCGTATGCCAAATACCCTCAAGTGAACTCTGCCAGTTAAAACTCCCCAGCCATCTACAAGGAGCTCAAAGTCAGCCCTCCCCACAGTGAAAAGGTCTGGTAACTAAAAAGGTTCCTCTGAATTACCAAAGAAATCTGTGCTACCTACCTATTTTTAACCCAAACAGGTTTTCTGTTCTTTATTCTTTTATACTTGCAATTATGAAAAATTCCAAACATACAAAGGTAGATGATAGTATAATGCACCCCTCCATATATCCAAAACCCAGCTTCAAAATATTAATTCAAGAATTCATACCCAATCTTGTTTTCCATATGACCCAACCTGTTCCCCCAATCCACACAACTGTTTAAAAATTCCCGGACATTATGCTACTCCATCATGAAAAATTTAGGTATGTATCACTAAAAGACAAAGATTACCTTTTCAAATCATGACCACAGTATCTAAATCACAGCTTCCAAAAAAAAAAAAAATTGATGTTACATTACTCAGTGTTCATACACTTCGTTGTTCTAAAAATGATCTTTTTAGAAGTGTAATTTATTTGAATCAGTATGAAAACAAGGTTGGTGGTTGTTACAGCAGCTTAGTCGTGTCCGACTCTTTGCAACCCCATGGGCTGTAGCCTGCCAGGCTGCTCTGTCCATGGGATTCTCCAGGCAGGAATACTGGAGTGGGTAGTGATGCCCTTCTCCAAGGGTCTTCCTGATCCAGGAGTCGAACCCAAGTCTCTTGCATTATAGACAGATTCTTTACCATCTGAGCTATCAGGGAAGAGTATACAATATAATTGGTTGACAAGACTCTTGGTTTCTTATAGTTTATAGATTTCCTATTTTTTCTTCCTGCCCTTTACATTTCCTGAAGAAATCACCTTGTTTGTCCTGTACAGTTTCTCAAAATCTGGATTTTATGCCCACCTCTCCATGGAGTCACTTAACATGTTCCTTTATTGTTGATATTTATTATTCATTGATAGATTTATTGAAAGCTTGATCTGTTACTGGGTCTTTTTTCTCTTTTCTTGGTAAGACCAATTCAAACACAGTGTGTATGCTTTCAACAGGAAGTATGTAATGCCTGATTCTCTTTTTACAAAGTTAGCAGTCATTGATAACTTAAACCAGCTCATTCATTAGAATTGCATAAAGATGATATTCTTATTCTAGCATTCTTTCTTCACTTATTATCTGGAATATGTCTAAAAAATTAAGCTTCCTCTCATCAAATATTTGATTATCCTGGGGTACTTTTTATAAAAGAAAGTGAAAACCAATTCTTTCCTTTATCCATTAGTTTCTTCAAAGAAAAATGAGTTTTGATACTACAAAGATGATCCATGAACTTGGGGGACTTCTGGTGGGGAGATTTGTTTTATTATGAACCAAGGATTTAAATGTATTTGATGTGTTTAAATTTATTTATTCTTTTTGATGCGTAAACCATCCTAGCTTTGTCCAGCAGGAGCCTATACAAGTTGGCGCAGAACCCTTTCAATGGTCTTTGATAGCTTCTTTGCTTTCTAGAATGACAAGATATTGTAGATTCACCTTCTATATTTCTTGGGTCTGTGTGCCCAGTTGTGTCCAACTCTTTGCACCCCATGGACTGTAGCCCACCAGGCTACTCTGCCATGGAGTTTTCCAGGCAAGAATACTGGAGTGGGTTGCCATTTCCTCCTCCAGGGAATCTTTCCAACTCAGGGCTCAAACCTGCATCTCTTACATCCTCTGCATTGGCAGGCGGATTCTTTACCACTGTGCCACCTGGAAAGCCATTTCTTACCCTTGACCAGGAATTAACTTTTTTTTTTTTTTTTTTTTGCAAGGAACGCTTTCATTTTAGTGAGAGATGGTATTTTGAAACAACAAGCTAGGCACTGGGGTTGTTCATGACTACTGGACTGGTCACTGTTTCTGTAGTTTTCCGGAGGAGAGACCTAGTAAAACACGCATACATACATACACACACAAAACACCTCACGAGTTCATGATGACACTTCCACTTTAAAGTCAGGACCACAGAGCTTTAATCCATCTCACTGATCTGATATCTCTCAATACTTATCCTCAGCATCAAAAAGCCCAGAGCTTAAGAACATAATTACTACTTTTTTATACTGATGTTGTTGTTCAATCACTAAGTCGGGTCTGACTCTTTGCAACCCCATGAGCTGCAGCACACCAGGCTTCCCTGTCCTTCATCCCCAGAGTTTGCCCAAACTCATGTCCATTGAGTGGTGATGCCATCCAACCATCTCATCCTCTGTCGTCCCCTTCTCCTCTCACCATCAATCAACTTTATATTGTATGTGACAAAAAAACAACTTCAGAATACAGATTTGGAGACTGCCATCAACAATGTAATTGCTGAAGCAGTTTAGGATATTCTTTAATTATTTTCTTCCTTGAGATGCATCTCTCTGAGGAGATACAGATCACTGTGCTTTAAAGCACTTGAAATAGTTCATCCCTGTTTGGTTCTACTGCTAACTGACTATACAATCAGATTCATTGATTTTGTTTTACTACTGATGTGGGGGGATTATCTTTTATATTTTAATTTTTATTATAGTCATGAAAATACATACATGGTCCCAAAGTCATATTTACAAATAGTATTAACTTATATCCTCTCTGCCCAAAAGCTAACATATTTTTAGATTTCATAGTTTACTCTTCCAATTCTTAAAACACAAGGATGTGTGTATACATTTATATCTCCCCTTTTGCAGTAAATAGTATCATACGATACATACTTTTCTCTACCTTGCCTTTTTCTTAATCTAACAATATATCCTATAGATCATTCCATGAATATATATATATATATCCTTCTTAATATCTTCTATTGTATCACACAGTATCCACCCTGAAGATGTTTCACTGTTTTGTTCAACCAGTCCCCTACTGACAGACATCTGGATAATTTCCAATGTTTTCCTGCTACCAATAGTGCTGTAAACAATAGCCTGGATAATACGTATTTCCATGCCTTTGTCATTTCCTACAAGTGGGTAACCCTCTGTTTTAAAAGACAAACAGAGAAATAAATGTCATCAAAATTTGGGGAGAAAAAAAAAAACACAAGAAGACTGAGGAACAGGGAGAAAAACTGGCTTTAATGAAAGTAATATTACTATTACTTAGTAATAGTAATATTATGAAAATAATATTAATATAAAAATATAACTAAAAATCTAATCTAATGTTAACATTATGGAAAATAATATTAATATAAAATCTAACTAGTGTCTTCAGAGAAAATAAAGTGAATACCACAGTCAGAAAATACGAATAAACTGCTTTTAGAAACATATACTTACCATATGTAAAATTAGATAGCCAGTGGAAATTTACTTGACACAGGGAGGTCACGACTGAGTGACCTTTAGAGAGACAGAGAGACAGGGAGCTCAAATCTGGTGCTCTGTGACAACCTAGAGGTGGGACCGGGTGGGAGGTAGAAGGGAGTCTCAGGAAGGAGAGGACACATGTATACCTATGGCTGATTCATGTTCATATATGGCAGAAACCAATACAATATTGTAAAGCAATTATTCTCCAATTAAAATAAATAAATTATTTTTTAATGAGAGACAAAAGGAAAGAATGCCAGATTCAAAACTCCTTATATTTACAGCGTTTGGGGCTGCCTCTTGCTAATTCAATTATAATAAAATTATTGAAAATTTTAAAAAAAAGAATAAATTACTTTTAAAATGTGGGAGATGAGAGAAAAAAGTAAAAATATGACCTAAATGATGTTTGAGATCAATCCCTCTTTCATGACTGGGGTCAGTAGATATTGTCTCAGGTTGATACAGTAGGGGATAAACGTGTAACCCATTGTATACCTAGAATGTTAATGTATAAACTGAAAAATCTGGAAGCAGTTGGCTCTGGGGAGTTGTACTAGAATTGGAAAAATGTGTACTTTTCATTTAAGCCCATTCTGCATGGTTAGAATGTTTTCATAATAATATTTTAATTAAACATAAAATATGAAAATGAATTTAAAAATGTGAACTGGTATTTATATGCTTTCATTTGCAATGTGCTTCTCAGAGCACAGAGGAACAGAAGACTATTCTTGTCTGCTGAAAATCTTCCAAGAGTAGTGCTAACAGGTGATAACTTACTCTGATGCCCAAAACACAGTGTGACAAGTGTGATTTACCTACAGCTAACATGTCTCCCTTGGAGCTTTCTCAGTCTCCTGTCCATCACTCTCTTGCTCTCTTTTCCACTGTACTCATCAGAAAAACAATAAGTAAAAAAATATATTACTATCCTTTGTAGGTGGTCTTTCTTATATAATCCCTTAAAAATTCAGGTGAATGGAATATTTTCCTTTACTTTCACAGAAAATGAAATTAAGTTGTTTAATTTGAAATGTGATTCCCACCTGATGTTTCTCTTATCACTAGCCACCAATCAACATGAAAATGCACTCTCCTTCTGGAACTAAATAAATATTATTTTCCTCCAGACCCCATTTTTTTTCCCAATGTGAGAAGCTACCTCCTCAAAGAAGCCAAGTCTTACTTGTCCTCAGAGAAATCACTTTGCACTATCACACCAGGCAATGTTTGCTTGTCTTCAGTGATTCCACCCTCAAGATAATAGGTTTTATCTCCTTGATAAGTATGTAAAAGAGACTGTTTTCTGTAGTTCTCAATTCTTTTTTTTTTTTTTTTGGCCTTGTTGTGTGGTGTGCAGGGTCTTAGCTCCTTGACTAGGGATCAAACCCATGCCCCCTGCATTGGAGGTGCCGAGCCTTACCCACGGGACATCCAGCCAAGTCCCATGTAGTTCTCAGCTCTTCACAGGTGGGAGTTAATGTCAGGAAATCTCAGGTACTCACAATAATACATCCACTCACACATTTCAGTAAGAATGTTCCTAATTTTATCGCTGAATTCATCCAAAACTTGGTTGCATTGCCTCAGTTCCTTGATTAGAAATATTTGAATCCCACTTAAAGTCTTTATACCTGGAGAAGGAAATAGAAACCCACTCCGGTATTCTTACCTGAAAAATCCCATGGGCAGAAGAGCCTGGTTGGCTACAGTCCATGGGGTGAAAAAGAATTGGACACAATTGAGCACACCATAGACAAGTAACTTAACTTCTCTGAGATCAGTTTTATTCTCCATAAAATGAGGATAATATCACCTATTTCACAGTATATCCCTGACCACCCTATCTAAAATAGCATCTCCAAAATTCTCTGTCCCCTTCATCTAATTTACTTTTCTAGTTTTTGTTTTGTTTTGTTTTGTTTTGTTTTATAGTTATGCACTTGGCTGTGTTGGGTCTTAGTTGCAGTATGTTGGACCCCAGTTCTCCAACCAGGAGCATGGAGTCTTAGCCACTGAACCATGAGGGAAGTCCCTGATTTGTTTTCCTTAACCATTGTCTTTATCTCTACCTACTATTTCTCTATTCTTCGCTTTGTTAACTACCCGTCTCCCATACTAGACTGTAAGTTCCTTGAGGATAGGGCTCCACCTGTTTCATTCACAGGTTTACCTGTGGCCCTTAAAATGATGCTTGGCACACAGCAGCTGCTCCATGAATGTTATTGAATAAATGACTGAATGAAGCTTATTGCTGAATGATTAAATGAAATAATGTATGTAAAATGCTTGGCGCTTAACAAAAAGTAACTACCTAATGAAAGGTAGCATTAATTTTTTAAATAGCCACAACTGCTAGGACATAAATACTCATTAAGTTGTTTGAACCTATCTGCTTAAGCAGAATCACTAAGTTTGTTTATTTGGTTGGTCTTTGCCTAAGGGCTCCAGGAACCAATGAGGTTTGGGAACCTCTGCTATATGAGCTGGAGAAGGCAATGGCACCCCACTCCAGTACTCTTGCCTGGGAAATCCCATGGTCGGAGCAGCCTGGTAGGCTGCAGTCCATGGGGTCACAAAGAGTCGGACACGACTGAGCAACTTCACTTTCACTTTTCACTTTCATGCACTGGAGAAGGAAATGGCAACCCACTCCAGTGTTCTTGCCTGGAGAATCCCAGGGACGGCGGACCTGGTGGGCTGCTGCCTATGGGGTCGCAGAGTCAGACACGACTAAAGTGACTTAGCAGCAGCAGCTATATGAGCTACAAGCAACCCACATTATCGCATGTAGAAAACAAAAGGTGTTAATGTGCCAAGAAGTTCTGTGAGATTGGCGGGAGGCCCACTGAGAGAAGAATACAGTCAAAGAAAAAAAAATACTCGAGGGGACTTCCCTGGTGGTTCAGTGGTTAGGACTCCATGGTTCCAGTGCAGGGGGCACAGGTTCGATCCCTGGTTGGGGAACTGGGATCCCTCACGTCTCAGGTTGCAGCCTTAAAAAAAGAAAAGATACTCAAGGAAGCAGAGAGGCCTGAGCAAGCTTCTTGGAGGCTGAATCAGAGTGTGTAAATGAAACTCTCAGGGGGTATTTATGTTCCATAAGAACAAACCCTGCAGATCAGACCGTGCTTCCCTAAGACAGAAGATAGGAAGAAAACCCACTTGCACACACCATGCCAGCTCTAGACTATGAAACTACACACGCAGGGCTGAGAGAAGAGATGGGACATGAGATGAGGTAAATGGAGGGTGACTGGGGGTGCAGGGAGGCCATAAAAATTTTTTGGAAATTCAGGATTTTATGGTCATTGCGACTTTGCCCTCAAACACCTTCTGTAAGGTTTCTTGCCAATGAAATAATACTTAATTTGACATCTGGGCATTTCCTGTCATACCAGATCCTAACATTGTGATTTAGCAGGCTTAACCGAAAATCTAAATTCTACATTTCTTCATTAAAAGGTATTCATCTAATATACACTTAAAGTCCGCTCTTATTACTGAGATTAAAGCTGGCTTGAGATTAAAGCGCTCACAATCTTTTTCTTTTTTGTTAATAATTTCAATACAATCTCATTGACCTCTGTGGTATGTGTATGTGTTTGTGTGTGTTTTAAACAATATAAACCTCTTAGTCGATCATTCCTATTTTCAGAAATTCAAGAGTTCTCTCTACCTAGTTTTTGTACTACAGCAAGGCCTTACTTTCTGTCAATTGTCCGATTAATCATTTTGGGGTTTTAGGCTTCCGGAAGAAAAACTCCTTTCTGCCACTTCCCACACTTATCAGATATTCAGCTCAATAGTTTCACTAGCTTCTCATCCCCATTTTCCACCCCCATCTTCCTCCTCCAGAGCACTGAGTTCCCCCTGACAGTGCCAGTGAGGACTTTATCAATCTGCGTCTTAAGTTCTTCCTTACTCATCGGCTTCTCTCCAGCTGTTAGCTTTTTATAAAATCCACTCTCCCACCATTTTTAAGCTTCAGGAGATCTGAAAACTTAAGAAAACTCCTGGGTTACGTCTTTGCTTCGGCAGGAACAGTTAAATAAGATGATCGTACGAAATGACTTATTTTCAGGCAAGAGGACGAAAATGTAAGTCGGCTGAACCATGCTGATGACAAGCTGCTCTTCTCTGACGTTTGACATCTTTTCTTCTCCTGGAGGCAAGAGGCCAGGTTCAAATTCCACCATCATCACTCATTAACCTTGCCACCTTAAGAAAGACAGGAAACTTCCTGATTCTCAGAGTCTTCATCTATAAGACAATAATACCTGTTTCACCTGAGGGTAAAGATTGAATACAAGTGACCCACATGTAGAACACAGCACACAGTGTGAGTTTTCCCCTTCTTGGGCTGTTTACTCTTGATATTGTTTATTCATTAACTGCTAATCAATTCAACTCAAGTTATCAGTATGGATTTTGTGATGGATTACATAAAACAATAGGAGTGGAAAGACTAACATACAAGTCAGGTCGTTTTATTTTTATCATAAGCAAGTTCTAATTCTTCCTCAAAGCTATGCTCCCATCCTTCAGCAATACTATAAGCAATAATTCTAACTAGGTGGGTTAAATGGGCTAAATGAGCACAACAAGCTTCTTTACACAGATTCCCTGGCTTCTAAGCCCTGCTATACTCACATTGCACCCCATACACATTTTTTTAAATTGCTGTTGTATTTATTTATTTATTTTAACTGTTGGCAGCACCACACAGCATATGAGGTCTTAGCTTCCCGACCAGGGATTGAACCCGTGCCCCCTGTAGTAGAAACACAGAGTCTTAACCACTGGACCTCCAGAGAAGTTCCCCCACACATTTTGAGAGCTCGTCATTGGAAGGGGAATAAGAGAGTATGTGGGTATTAGAAGTCTGTTGGAACCCAGGACTGGGGTGATAGATTATATATTTGTTCAAGGTTCCTTTCCACTCTGTGAGTTCATAACTCTACCAAGACAACTTCTAAAACTCCAACCCTACCATACAATTTTCCTACAGTGGTGTTATTTAAATAAGAGACTTTGATTTACATAGAAAAGGCAGGATTGTCTTCAGTCTCAACTGGAAAGAGAGCAAAAACACTATGCTGGAAATCTGAAATTCAGAACTGAAATGCACTTCTCTAATCGTCGGTCACCTGATCTGAAAAATGTGGGCTGAGCTCAGCAAACACTTATGTTTCATTTCAGCTTTGAAATTCTGATTCTGGGGTAAGGCTGCAGCCAGACACCATCATAGACACAACAACAGGCCTGAAATAAACATGTGGGAATGGCTACCTTTTCAGAAGTGATCTGTGACCATTGCCACTTTCAGCAGGTTATCTCTGAGAAAGGGGTGAGGGTGGAGAAGGATAATTAAACAACAAACAAACAGACATGGGTGAGGACTGTTGGGTGCTCTCTGCTCTATTCTAAAATAATAACTTTAAATAATCAGTCAGAGATGTGCCTTTGTGCACCGGAAACATTCAGAAAAGGACTCATATCTGTCTCAACGACAATGATCCTCCATACCAATGATGTTATTGTCTTTTGGGCTCAGAAATTAACCAAACTGCTGGCTGCCACAGCTATCCTCCCTTCTAGACAGCTCATAAATTCCCTCTTCACCAGCCCTAGAGAGTGTTTAATTAATACCATCATGGGCCCAAAATAAGTAGAACACTAGTCCTCACTATCTAAAAGCCCAGATTATTTTAATATTTCAAGAGTAACCAAGGCAACCAGAGTTTAAGCAACACAATATCACTGCCAATAAAACTTTCCGATTTGTTCAATTTTGTAAGAGTTATTCTTTAAAACTGGAAAAAAAATGGTGTTAAGTTTTCATGACACCTAGGAAAATTTTTGGTGTTAACGTCCATCTTTATAATCTAACTAAGTCCACACCAATAAAATCTTAACACACTCATACACACACATACACACACACAGACACACACACAGAGTATATTTATATATCAAAGATATCATATCTTTAGGCATATATTTATAAATAGGCCCAAAGAGAAATATTCAAAGAAATGTTAATAATTTCCATAAAAACCTTCACATACTGCATGACACTGCATACAACATTTTAATTAATTACCTATTCATGAACCACTTGGGGCCTTGCACAATTTGGATGATTAACGAGCATGAGTGTGAGGACTCAGTAAATAAAACCTTCCTCTAGATGCTTCCTATTTGCAAAGCACTGCCGCTCAGTAAGTGACCCAGCGGTCTGGCAGAAATGCTTCAATCTGTTCTGCCCAAGATCCGGCCTCTTCTGGTCCTGTTTGATTGAGGCCAGGCGAGTGGCATGGGAGATCCTCAGGCTATGAGGAAAGACAGAGCCGGAACACATGGCATGCTGCAGCCCCCAGAAACCAATTCAAAAATAGATCTGTGTTCCTTCCTCCTGAACAAAATACTGGAAATGTGACTGCTGTGGGGAAATAACTCTGGCAGAGGGGAAAGAAGAAGAGTCAGAGACGTCCCTTTCCTAATAATCATTACCATTTATATGTTCCCACTAGGTGCCAGCGCTGTGCACTCTACAGACATTATCTGACACTTTCTTTAAAACTCCCTGCGAAATATGCGTGAAAACGCCATTTCTCTGATGGGAACCTGGAACTCGGATAGAAAAGGAACTGAGATCTGAGCCCTAGGTTTTGCAACTTCAAAGACTACGCTCTGGTTTCTTCTTTAAAGGAACTGTTGGGAAATCTGTACTCTTAAGAGAGATTTTCATATTTGTAGCTGATAAACACAAGAGGTTTTGCAAACCTCACGCATACATTCATGCCACCTTATTGCAAAGAGCTGAGAGGAGAGAGAGCTTCCTCCATGAGGTACTGGAAGACTATTCAGAGACCTACAGGCTGTCCTGGTGAGCCGGGGAGTTACAGTAGGAATTGAGTGGTCAGAGAAGGCAAGTGGTTTGTTGGCCATCGGGGATCCCACAAAAGACAGGAAAGAAGTGGGCAAACAGTTGCCCCAACTTTCTTTACAACACACCATCCTCCAGGTGGTGGACCTTAAAGAGTACATGGTTCTTCTGGGTTTGCTTTGCTTTGTTTCGTTTTGTCCATCCAACCTTCGTCTTGGGTGGGTATGCTGCTGCTGCTAAGTCGCTTCAGTCATGTCCAACTCTGTGTGACCCCATAGATGGCAGCCCACCAGGCTCCCCCGTCCCTGGGATTCTCTAGGCAAGAACACTGGAGTGGGTTGCCATTTCCTTCTCCAGTGCAAGAAAGTGAAAAGCGAAAATGAAATCGCTCAGTCGTGTCTGACTCTTCCCAACCCCATGGACTGCAGCCTATCAGGCTCCTCTGCCCATGGGATTTTTCAGGCAAGAGTACTGGAGTGGGGTGCCATCGCCTTCCCCATACGTGGGTATAAAGGAGGTTATCTCCAGTTATGTTCAGTCCTAGTGGAACTCATTACAGCTATTTCCCTACATACGGACAAATTTCATTCTGAGAGCCTACTTGTGAGTTTAATTTGTTCATAAGTCCAACAAAGTTAGCACAGTTACCCAACTAATCAGCTATATAGTATTGTACTGTAATAGACTTCATGGCAGATAGATGGGGAAATAGTGGAAACAGTGGCTGACTTTATTTTTCTGGGCTCCAAAATCACTGCAAATGGCGATTGCAAAAATGAAGTTAAAAGATGCTTACTCCTTGGAAGGAGAGTTATGACCAACCTAGACAGCAAATTAAAAAGCAGAGACATTACTTTGCCAACAAAGATCCATCTAGTCAAGGCTATGGTTTTTCCAGTAGTCATGTATGGATGTGAGAGTTGGACTACAAAGAAAGCTGAGCACTGAAGAATTGATGCTTTTGAACTGTGGCGTTGATAAAGATGCTTGAGAGTCTCTTGGACTGCAAGGAAATCTAACCAGTCCATCCTAAAAGAGATCAGCTCTGGGTGTTCATTGGAAGGACTGATATTGAGGCTGAAACTCCAATACTTTGGCCACCTGATGCAAAGAGCTGACTCATTGGAAAAGACCCTGATGCTGGGAAAGATTGAGGGTCGAAGGAGAAGGGGATGACAGAGGATGAGATGGTTGGATGGCATCACTGACTCGATGGACATGGGTTTGGGTGGACTCCAGGTGTTGGTGATAGACAGGGAGGCCTGGCGTGCTGTGGTTCATGGGGTTGCAAAGAGTTGGAAATGACTGAGTGACTGAACTGAACTGAGGCTCATAATACTTTACATACAAATAATACATAAAAACAAACACAAAAAATAAAGACAACACTTTTACTCTTACAGTGAAAATGAAAGTGAATTCGCTCAGTCGTGCCCGACTCTTTATGACCCCATGAACTGCAGCCCACCAGGCTCCTCTATCCATGGGATTCTTACAGTACAGTACCTTAAAAAGTACAGTAGTATGGTACAACAGCTGGCACGCAGGGACTGGCATTGAGGGAACAAGAAAGAAGACTTACTGACTGAAGAGGGAGAGAAGGTAGGAGATGGTAGAGCTGAGAGATTGGCAGCAATGGGAGATGGAGGGCAAGCTGCAATTTCACTCACTCCTGACTTTGATGGAACACATGTTTGCATCTTTGAAAGGTCACAGCTTGAAGGCTCGTATGTAGAGGACTTGCTGTACCCAACTTCCCGTTACCAAAGCCCAAGTTAGCGCTCACTCCTTCCCCATTACCCAAGGGCCAGGGCCAGGGTATGTGAGAGAGATTATCCCCTCCTCATTACCCAGGGCGTGTGGCCCTGGCTCTGCCAATCAGATATTCTAGGCCACACTTGGGCTCTGGGCCAAAACTAAAGGAGTGGCCAGGCTTTATTCATAGCAGCTGCAGTACCGGATGGTGGCAGCCACATCTTTAGCCAGCAGTGGACAGTTCTGGCTGCACTGTCTTTGCCAAAATGTGGGGGGCTGCCGTGTATGATTTTTTCAAATTTGGTTCTTCAACTCACATCAATTCCGTGAGCCCCCACTAGTTTACAAATACGCACTCTTCTTTTGATGGCAGCCAGTGTTGGTTTCTGTTGTCTGCAGTCAAGCAAATCATACACTCACACACACATGCGTGCACATACACACACACGCTCACACACTCTACACTATGAAAGTCAGACTGTATTATTGTTCTCAGATTTCACCAAGATAGCTTTTATAGTCTCCTTAGCTTGGATAAACTTTACACAGGCTTCTTCCTGACTCCAGGCACCTGACCTCCCCTTTCTTATACATATTCAGTTTAGAAAACTTGTAACTATAAGTTCTTCCTCTGCCCTTGTGAGATGTTAACCTTTCTAAAAGCCTCCTGCCAGTTTCACAACCCTAGACTGTTTCCTCCAGGACCTGGGAGCCATCTTTTTGAAATATAATCATGAGAGAAGACAGGGAGCCTCCACCAAGGCCCTGCCGGGGGTTGGAGGGTAAGAGCCTAAAGCCAGTGAATACATCATTCCTATTGTAAAACTACCTCCTGTCCAAAAAATTGAGAAATTTCAGTTTTCCTTTTGTATGGATAAGTCCAGTTAGGAAACACAAATGGCCAAAGGTCCCCCAACCCCAACTCTAGCCCTTAAAAAAAATCAAAACCCTGCCCTTTGTTTCAAGCAGAATTGCCTGCAGACTGTGATTGGGTCTCTTTCTCCTATTGCAATAGTCCTGAATAAAGTTTTCCCTGCCTGTGCAACTTTGTCAGCATAAATTTTGCTTTGATAATATTGGCTGACCCTCCCTGAAAAAGGACCATACTCCTCACCTCTACTGAAACCAGGTCTGGCCCATGAACTCGCTCTGATCAATGAAAAGTGAGCTGAAAGGCCATGCCATCTGAGGCAAAAAGCTCTGGGACCTAACCTGTAGTTGGCACCGTCTCCTGTCTACCAGACAGAGGCTGATCCATCCTCCTGAATTCTCAAGTGAAGAGGACAGGAACACAATCAGCGGTGACCCATCTGTGCACATGCAGCGTGAGCAAAAAATACATCTTGGCTGTCAAAAGCCACTAAGATGTTGGTATCATTTGTTACCAGAGCACAACCAGCAGTCCTGACTGTTCACATACCCATTCTGACCCTTGGCACCACAAAGAAGAAGCTCTGGAGTAAACCAATTGTACCTGGGAAGAATGCCCTCTGACACTGCTTTCCATTAACTAGCAGTGAGCTCCGGAAGTCCTCCTGGATGAAATACCCCAGAGGGAACACAGGGTGAACAGCGGGGCTTTAAAAGCAGCAAGTATGATCCACCAAAAAAGGTAAGCTTGTATGAATAAGGAACCAACTGAGGTCTCTGGAGAATCCCAGGTAACTTTTAAGGAGACCTCTTTTCAGTGTTATTCAAAATACTTTGCTTGCATTCCTCCTATATGAATTTGGGGAAAAAAAATATGCACCCTCTTTACACATTTTTAAATTGTCACCCCCAAATTTTCATAAGTTTAAAATTAGTTTTTTGTTAGTAGGAGATATTAAATAGTAAATATTTCATAAGACAAAATATGATGAGGATCAACTTTGAAATCAATATTTCATGACATATTTTGATAAAATAAGCTTTAACTATCATATTGAAAACTGCACTGAATCCAAAAGAAACCACATGAAATATGTATTTGTGGTTTTATCCAATGGATCTTTAAAACTTTGGTAGTCCTGGAAAACACAGGTGTTGTGTTCAAAAGAACTGACCTCACTAACCTACACAGCAAGGACCAGCTTATCCTGATCAGAATTATATGTAAGATACAGAAAGGCAAGAAATCGACCAGGTCTAAGTTTCCTTGATGAATAATTAAAGGAGCCATCCTCCAAAACTAATATTTCTAATTATCCTTTTTTTTTTCTTTTGATGTATGGGAGGTTTCTAATGCTGGAGCAAATGTACTATATTTACACATCAGATGGCCTTTCACTGTAAAGTGAGAGGAGAAATGTGCAAGGCAGACACTTTCTCAGGCAATTTTAGAAAAGAATCCATGTGGAAGTTGAAAATCTTGAAAGCAGCATGTTACTGCAAATCGTGAAATCTATCCATGCATTAGTACCCGCAGAAGGTGTGCATGCCTGCGTTGCAAGAATATGTTCTGGGACATCCCTGGTGGTCCATTGGTAGAGAATCCGCTTCCCAGTGCAGGGGGACACGGGTTCGATCCCTAGTCTGGGAAGATCTCACATGCCGTGGAGTAACTGAGCCCAAGCACCACAACTACTGAGCACGTGCTCCAGAGTCTTGGAGCTGCAACTCCTGAAGCCCATGTGCCTAGAGCCCAGGCTGTGCAACATAATAAGCCACTGCAGTGAGAAGTCCACGCATCACAACGCAAAGCAGCCCCCTCTTGCTGCAACTAAAGAAAGCCCGCATGCAGCAAACGAAGACCCAGTGCCGCCAAAATTAAATACATAATTTTTTTTTAATAGAAGTCTTTTTTAAAAAAGAAGAATATGTTTCACACACACACATGAAACACAGTTGTGGTGCATGTGACAAAGAAGCAGACGGGCAGGCTGACTCTCCAGGGTGCTTTCTGGATTCACAAAACAAGTCTGAGCAGAAAGCCTAATCCCAGTTGAAGTCACTCTTCTCCAAACCCAGGGGACAACGCCTCCCTGTGCCAATATGTGCAGCAATGATAGAAAAGCACCTGGAATCATCCGAGGGCGCTGCTGAAGACTGAACTGTGTCCCCCAGCACTCCAATCATATATCTTAGAATGCCAACAAGGCCGTAAAACGTTTTCCCAGTTTTATACATATTTAACAACTCGTGGGTAATATATCTAAACTCTTCTCTTAAAAAGACCCCTGCTAGCAACTGCACTTTCAAATAAACAACTGTCAACACTGGCAGATTCAGAACTTCTGCTTAGAAGAATTTACCACAACAGAGGGATCTAAGTACTTCATGCCATGCCATAATAATTTAATAATGATATATTCCAAGGCTAAAGGGGGGAAGGGTTTTTTTTATTAAGCTATGGACACATTAAATACATTATAAATTCATCCTCTGCCATTATTACAAAGGCATTTTTGGAACAGAGTGCTGTTACTTGAACATATCAACTGGACAAGTACCAAAAAAAAAAAAATGCTGTGTACTGGTCCAGCAGTAACATTTACATACCGAATGCATTAAAATGCCACAGAAAAAAATTATAATTTTACACCCAGTATCGCATGAAAACAGCATGCTTCAAACCCAAAAGAGCATCTTTATAAAATCAATATCTCTCCTGCTTTCTTAAGAATTGATGAATATGATTATTCTAGCCTCATTAGGAGTGTGGAGTCACATCCTAAAATTAGGTTGTATATATGTTATATGGGTTTCCCTGGTGGCTCAGAAGGTAAAGAATCTGCCTGCAATGCAGGAGACCTGGGTTCAATCCCTGGGTTGGGAAGATCCCCTGGAGGAGGGCATTACAACCCACTCCAGAATTCTTGTCTGGAGAACCCCATGGACAGAGGAGCCTGGGAGGCTATAGTCCATGGGGTCACAAAGAGTCGGACACGACTACACGACTAAGCAACTAACATTCATATGTTATATGTATCAGATTTGGGAAGGAGACCTCTTATTTGAGCAATTTAGTAGCTATGATGATTTAAACACGTTTCTTTTGGGAAAGGAGTGGGGTAGAACGAGAAAAGACACATTATGGTCTATACGGGAAAACATTAGTAAAAATCAAAGGCAATGGTTAATTAACATATCAAACTTAAACTAAACAACATAATTCAAACACAAAATATGAAAAAGAACTGCCAGATAACAAAACACATTGCCTTTCATCTTCCCTGTGATCAATTTTTAATGAGACAGACCTCTTTGTACCACAATCAACTTTGATTTAATAAAGTAAAACCACACATTACAACGATGGTATATCAAACAGAATTCTTCGCACCATATTTTATCGCATTTCCCATCGTATTATGCACTTGGACTCCTTTAAGTACTGCCTCCGTGATCTCTTTCTTACCTCGCCTCTGTGCTTCCAGACTTAATTTCCAGATCAGTTCAGACACTCAGTCATGTCCGACTCTTTGCGATCCCATGGACTGCAGCACACCAGGCCTCCCTGTCCACCACCAGCTCCCGAAGTCCACCCAAACCCATGTCCATTGAGTCGGTGATGCCATCCAACCATCTCATCCTCTGTCATCCCCTTCTCCTCCTGCCCTCAATCCCTCCCAGCATCAGGGTCTTTTCAAATGAGTCAGCTCTTAGCATCAGGTGGCCAAAGTATTGGAGTTTTAGCTTCAGCATCAGTCCTTCCAAAACACACTCAGGACTGATCTCCTTTAGGACGGACTGGTTGGATTTCCTTGCAGTCCAAGGGACTCTCAAGAGTCTTCTCCAACACCACAGTTCAAAAGCATCAATTCTTTGTCACTCAGCTTTCTTTATAGTCCAACTTTCACATACATACAGGACTACTTGAAAAACCATAGCCTTGACTAGATGGAACTTTGTTGGCAAAGTAATGTCTCTGCTTTTTAATATACTGTCTGCTGCTGCTGCTGCTGCTAAGTCACTTCAGTCATGTCCGACTCTGTGCGACCCCATAGACGGCAGCCAACGAGGCTCCCCCATCCCTGGGATTCTCCAGGCAAGAACACTGGATTGGGTTGCTATTTCCTCCTCCAATGCATGAAAGTGAAAAGTGAATGTGAAGTCGCTCAGTCTTGTCCGACCCTCAGCAACCCCATGGACTGCAGCCTTCCAGGCTCCTCCATCCATGGGATTTTCTACACAAGATTACTGGAGTGGGGTACCACTGCCTTCTCCGTAGGTTGGTCATAACTTTCCTGCTGAGGAGTAAGGGTTTTTTAATTGAATGGCTGCAGTCACCATCTGCAGTGATTTTGGAGCCCCCAAAAATAAAGTATGCCACTGTTTCCACCGTTTCCCCATCTATTTGCCATGAAGTGATGGGACCAGATGCCATGATCTTCGTTTTCTGAATGTTGAGCTATAAGCCAACTTTGTCACTCTCCTCTTTCACTTTCACCAAGACGCTCTTTAGTTCTTCTTCACTTTCTGCCATAAGGACGGTGTCATCTGCATATCTGAGGTTACTGATATTTCTCCCGGCAATCTTGATTCCAGCTTGTGTTTCTTCCAGCCCAGCGTTTCTCATGATGTACTCTGCATAGAAGTTAAATAAGCAGGGTGACAATACACAGCCTTGACATACTCCTTTTCCTATTTGAAACCAGTCTGTTGTTCCATGTCCAGTTCTAACTGTTGCTTCCTGACTTGCATACAGGTTTCTCAAGAGGCAGGTCAGGTGGTCTGGTATTCCCATCTCTCTCAGAATTTTCCACAGCTTATTGTGATCCACACAGTCAAACGCTTTGGCATAGTCAATAAAGCAGAAATAGATGTTTTTCTGGAACTCTCTTGCCCTTTTGATGTTGGCAATTTGATCTCTGGTTCCTCTGCCCTTTCTAAAACCAACTTGAACATCTGGAAATTCACGGTTCACATATTGTTGAAGTTTGGCTTGGAGAATTTTGAGCATTTTAATTGTGCAGTAGTTTGAGCATTCTTTTGCATTGCCTTTCTTTGGGATTGGAATGAAAACTGACCTTTTCCAGTCCTATGGCCACTGCTGAGTTTTCCAGATTTGCTGGCATACTGAGTGCAGCACTTTCACAGTATCATCTTTTAGGATTTGAAATAGCTCAACTGGAATTCCATCACCTCCACTAGCTTTGTTTGTAGTGATGCTTCCTAAGGCCCACTTTGCATTCCAGGATGTCTGGCTCTAGGTGAGTGAAACACCATCCTGGTTATCTGGGTTGTGAAGATCTTTTTTGTATAGTTCTTCTGTATATTCTTACCACCTCTTAATATTTTCTGCTTCTGTTAGATCTCTACCATTTCTATCCTTTATTGAGCCCATCTTTGCATGAAATATTCCCTGGGAATCTCTAATTTCCTTAAAGAGATCTCTACATTTTCCCATTCTATTGTTTTCCTCTATTTCTCTGCACTGATTGCTGAGGAAGGCTTTCTTATCTCTCCTTGCTATTCTTTGCAACTCTGTGTTCAAATGGGTATATCTTTCCTTAAGAATGTCCACATAGCTATTTTTCCTGCATTTTCAAACCAAAAAGAAAAAATCCCAAACCTAATTGAACTGCATTGCACACAACTTTTTTTCTTCCTAAATTCAGTGGCATCACCACCCATTTACTCCCTTAAAAGCCTCTTCAACTCTTTCATCTTCACACACACCCTAGACCCAAACATTTGACAAGTGTTCCAACTTTCTCACATATTCAACCATTCAATACAACTCAGTCCATTCTTTTGTATTCCCATTTCTCCACTTTCTCTTTTGTCTTTTTACCTTCTGTACTTTCATATCATTATATGGATGTGGGGATTTATGAATCCATCCTCTATATCTCTTAAGTTTAAATTTTCTATCATTTTCCATATGTTTATTTCTGCTTCACTCTGGGGAAATCCTTAGGTTTACTATTAAGGAATAGTTTACTATAAACTGTTGAGGTTTACTGGTTCACTATTAAGCTCTGTCCAAGTTATCATATGGGCTTATCTTGCGGCTCAGATGGAAAAGAACCTGCCTGCAATGCAGGAGACCTGGATTCCATCCCTGGGTTGGGAAGATCCCCTGGAGAAGGGAATGGCACCCACTCCACTATTCTTGCCTGAAGAATTCCATGGACAGTCCATGGGGTCACAAAGAGTCAGACACAACTGAGCAACTTTCACTTAAGCTAGTACATAGTCTAACAGCTGTAATTTCACTTTAATAAGTTTATTGCTTATTTCCAAGTTCTCTAAATATCTATTCTTACATTACAAATACTTGTTTTGGTTTTATAAGTGTGAAGACATTTATCACTCTGAAAATATTCAATATTTTCGTTTTACACTCTTTTTCAGACTGTTCAATTTTCTCAGTTTCCTTATGTGCAAATCTTTGTGTGTGTTAAGTAACTGTGATCTCTTTCAGGATAGAATTCTTTCTCAGGTCCTTATAATTCCCTACTGACTTCCTCTTTAATGGGAGATAATTTCCGCTTGTGTTCTTATGCTTAACCTCATCTACTTTCTCCTGTTAGTAGAAATATATAACAATTGGTTTTGTTTGGAGATTCGTTTTTTTGTTGTTTTTTTTTTTTGGCCTTCTTGCATAAAGATTTTATTTTTATTGGAGTATAGTGCTTTAAAATGTTATGCTCGTTTCTACTGTAAAGTGAACCAGCCATATGTATACATATTTCCCCTCTTTTTTGTATTTCTTTTCCATTTAGGTCACCACAATGAATTGACTAGAGTTCACTGTGCTGTATAGTAGGTTCTCCTTAGTTATCCATTTTATACTTAGTATTAAAAGTGTATATATGTCAATCCCAATCTCGCAAGTCATCCCGTCCCCTCCTTTCCCCCTTGGCATCCATATGTTTTTCTCTATGTCTGTGTCTCTATTTCTGCTTTGTAAATAAGAGTATCTATAGAGTCCATGGGGTTGCAAAGAGACAGGCACAACTTAGCAACTGGGCACACATAAAATTTTTTCAGATTCCACATACATGCATTAATATACGATGTCTATTTTTCTCTTTCTGACTTACTTCATTCTGTATGACAGTCTTCTCTTTTACATTTTTCCTGGAGTTTTGTGTGGGAAGAGAAGCTTTCTATATATGCTTTCTCACCCATCTTGAACTAAAGGTCACTTATCACCCTTTCAGAGTGTTTGGACAGCAACCTCCTAATTCACCTCTTCTTCCCACTAGTTCAAATCACAATGCAACTAGTGCTATTATTAAAAGCTCTGCTAAGGACCGGATCATTGAGTTTGGTGTTATTCTTTCATCTGAAGTACAGTAAAATTAAAAACATATTTTTAGATCCTTCATTCTCAAGAGAAAAAAGAACTCTATAGTAGAGATTTTAGCAGAGACTACAAAGGGTAAAACCCCTAAATTTTAGCCCCGTCTCCTTTTCCAATCTACTTCCCTACTTCATTGTTTCAAAATTGCTACCCTCTAGCCATCCTAACTACTCAGAGAATCTATGCAATTTCATGCTTCCCTGCCTTTGCTGAAGCTCACTTCACTTCCATGTCCCATTCACTTGCAAAGATCCAGATAAATTCCCACTATCTATTCTGTGAAACCTCACATATACTATGGACATTTCATTATCTCAGCCTCCTATACACATTACCAGACTCCCTATAGCTGCACTTATCTCATTCTACCTTAATGCATTAGAAACCCTAACTAGGCCATAACTTCTTAAGGGCAAAGGTTATTTGTCACTTCTTTCCATATTTCAAGCGGCACCTAGCATAATGTTCAGCACACAGTAGGCACTCAACATTTTTCAAAGGAAAGATGACATGACCCTTGTTCCAGTGACTCTAGTGCTGTATAGCAAATATATACTTGTAAAATTAAATTCAAGAAATTAAGGAATTAAAGGAAATCAAGATATTCAAACTAGGATTGGGTATTATGGCCTTCAATTACAGGAAAAAGAAATTGTTGCTTCTTGAAATTCTGAATCTCTACCAGCCTCATGTACTATCTCCCTTTCTAAAAAGCCCAGTCCTCTGGCTTGTCTACTGCATGCTTGCCTCTTTCACTGCACTTTTACCACCCAAAGTGCAACTGTCTGTATATCCACCTACCCTACTAGATTATATCCTCTCTGAGAGCAGAAATCAAATACAGTGTTTATCAGAGCATAAATAGAAAGGCTTTGACTAAATAAGTGCTTAAATATCACATCCCTGATTTGTCTGCAGAATAGTCCCAAGCTATAAGGAAAGGTGTTATTCTCATATTCCAGTAGATAACCAGAGTAAATTCAGGTTAAATGAGCTCATGATCTCAGGAGAAAGAAACCTGGTAGTGAAATTCAGGTTTTCCTGAAATTAATCACCATATTTCTAAATATTCTTCTATAATATGAAGCACCCATAGTCAGGAATATAAGAAAATGGACAATCGGAAGCTCTTTAAAATACCCCTCAATAACATGGTGAATAAAAATGTTAGTCACTCAGTCATGTCCAACTCTTTGCAACCTCATGAACTGCAGCCCACCAGGCTTCTCTCTCCATGGAATTTTCCAGGCAAGAATACTGGAGTGGGTTGCCATTCTCTTTTCCAGGGGATCTTCCTGATGCAGTGATTGAACCCAGGTCTCCTGCATTGCAGGCAGATTCTTTACTGGCTGAGCCACCAGGGAAACCAACTAACCTTTAGGTAACCCCCAGAGCCCTGTTCTGAGAGCTTCTGGCACATAATTAACATTACAAACAAAGTCGTCATCCACACACTGATCAGCATAGCATCATCATTTCTAGATACCCAGGGCAACCATATTAATTCAACCTGTTCAGAAGGACTTTAAAAAGCTATAAATATTACCCGATTTAGTGTATGTTAATTTCTACCAATTCAGCATTTTCATTACACACAATATCCTCTACTACAAGCAAGATACTTCTACTAAAATCTTATATAGCTTCATATATATTAAGTTATTATTGCTCTTATTATTCACTTTATTAGCTATTTATTGAATGTTTACTACATGTCAGGCATGTTACTAAAAGGTGTATAAATTATTTACTCCTCATAAAAACATTATGCATTGGGTACTATCTTTATCACATTTTAAAAATGAAAACAAGAGCTCAGTGATATGAAGTAATGTGCCCCAGGTCATTCAGCTAATAAGAGATGAAGATGAAATTAGTTTTCAGTCCTTTCTGGGGCCACAGTCGTGGCTTCTCCCCATTACAGGCACTGACTCACATTTGTGTCCACTGGAAGGATATATGTGTTCAGATACTCTCATAAGTTTAACATTATCATCAAGTTGAACTGTATGAAACTGCTACTTTTGTAGATCAAAAATGGCCAAATGGTTCATCCTAGTAGAATGCAAATATTCTATTCTAATATTAATATCCACAGCCTTTGGTTCCTTGCCAATGTGTTATTTTCTTTTTATTTTGTACAGTACATGTATTTAATGACTCCTAAAAATGTTATTATTACAAACTGTAGTCTAGAACCAATAAGACATAAACACCAGTCTGTCCCTTAAATAATTCACCAATTCTGATCAAAGGTTGATTATATAAGAAACACATTGGCAAGATGTGACTGGGAATCTCCCCCTAAGAAAACCCTTTCCAGATCAGCATTGTAATAGAGCTTCAGACAATGAAGCTGCAAAGACAATGTTTCTGCAAAGCTGCAAGAATTTATTAGTATGATCTTTCCATTTCCTTTAAAATGAAAACCAAAAGAAAAAAAAAACTATGCAATTTTAAGAAAATAGAGTAAAATAAAATAAATGCTACCAAATGTTAATATTGGAGAGCAAATGTGCCTTTTGGTAAATCTTTAAAAACTAAAGCTTTCACACAAGCCACTGTCCTCTTTTCTACCTTCATTGATCCCTGTGTCTTTCCTTGTCTTAGAGGAAAAAGTGTCCTGCTTCAAGACGTAATCCTCCTGTTCATACTCTTTATCCCAACCTCTGCCACCTCCTCTGGAAACTTCCTCTGTAAATTTCCCCTTCTCAGCATCCTCCATGGCTCCCTCCCTCCTGGCTGCAGCTCTCAGATCAATACAAACATGCTCAATTCTTCTGCATTGCCATACACTCAACACCCATGGAACTCTCTGCCCCTCCTTTCTCCTCTCTTCTCTGCCAAAGGGTTAATCAAGTAATATGTTCTGCCTCCATCAGCTCACCTCCCACCCACTCATCATTCCAAAGTACCCTGGTTCTTGCTCTCATTTCTCCAAAATCATACTCAGCAATGTCACCAGTGACCCCCTACCTCCTGGACTCTCAGTTCTCATCCAACTGAATCCCCCCTAGTCTGCGCTAATGCTGCCTCCTCCATTCTCAAATGCTCTCTCTGTGATTCCTTCGGGCTACACTTTCCCGGTTCTCTTCCTACCTCTACGATCATTCCTCTCCAACCCTTCCTACTTTCTCTTCCCAGGTTTCTTCCTTGACCTTTCTTTGCAAGAGTTCAAGCTCCTCATTTTTCTTCTTGCTTTACTCTTCCCAATACATACTTCAAACAACTCAAAGCCATGTTACCTTTTCTCTCTTTAAAGTCACTTCTTCTTTTTGCCCCAACCTAGATCCACTCCATCTCCCAAAAAGAAACCACTCTGTCATTTTGAAATCTTTTCCACACTTTCTTCTGCACCCTCACCTCTTATCACTCACTTTATCATTCATGTAACCAAGCAAATGAAGCTACCAGAGTCCTAGTCCTCAGGCTGGATGGTCACTAGCTTTTTTTTTTTTATGAAAAGAAGTCATTTTTCTTTTCATGGCTTGCCATATTCCCACAAAATCAGGGAAATTAAAGAAGATTCCAAGAAAAAGGCTCAAAAACTGTATAACATCTCCCACAGCTCCAGAAATCTCCAAACTTGTTCCATGTTGCAGAGATGAAGAAAGGACTAAGGACCCTTACCTGATGATTCTTTACAGAGGTTTGTAAGAAAAATGGTGTCCGTGTTTGTCAAGAACCAACCCAACAAACAAATTTCAGCTTTAACCAACCCTTCATCTTCTACTCCTTGACAATTAGGGGAGTGACAAGTGTGGGAACCAAAAGATTGGTTCTGGAGTTCTTTCCAGGAAGGACAGTAAGTAGAGCAGATACTGTTCTGGGCTTTGGATATCATCATTTGCCTGAAGAAAAAAAGAGAGGCGCAAAATCTTTGCTACCCATGTTATGAGATTCTTTTTTTTACTCTCTCTGATAGGTTTTATACCTTTAGACATATTGTTTCATTCACTCAATATAGCCTTCAGCCTTCAGATTTCTGCTCATGTGTCACATACTTTGTGAAGCTTTCTAATCCTTCTTAGAAATATTCAGTTCCTCCTCAGTGTTTCCAAAGCACTATGTATAAACCAGTAATTTCAGACACGACTGAGTGACTGAACTGAACTGAACTGCCTGAACCAGTTGGTACTACGGGAACTTTGTATTTCTGTTCCCTTTCACTCCTCTTCTTGTCTTCACTGTTCCTAGAAGGAACGGACTGTGTTGTTTCCCCTCTTTACTTCGTGTATTGCGGCTCAGTTGCCTAGCCCACAGTAGGTCTTCAAAGATGTCTGTTTCATTAAGTTGATCCATCCATCTGGTCATGTTTATATATAATCCTGCTCAAGGGTAAGGTCTTATATTAAGGGATTTTTGAGTCCCTTTGAACTCTAATAATTCATCATATAAGACATCAAAAAAAAAAAAATCCAAGAGGTAATGAACATTGTTTTCCTCCTGAAATAAACACACTGTCACAAACAAGGACCCCTTAAGGTTCTTGTTCAGAGAAGGTTACTCCCACTGAACAAAGAAAACAGATTCTCTGAGAACACCAATCAGTTTCCCAAGTCAGCCAACTGCTCACTCCTGCTTTCTTAACTCTTACTTTAAAAGTCCAAAATGACAAATTATCTCACAGGTCCCTGGGCAAATACTTCATTGCTTTCTGAAATGTCAGTGCTGATGCTTTTTCCAACTCAGTTTTGCCTCATTTTAAGCCAATGGAAATATCTCTTTCTGCCAGCTTACATTTTGTCTTATAATCCTTTTTCTCCTCTCTTATTTTTTAGGATGTAATTTCTTTGATAAACTCCCCCTCATTTCTAAACTTTGGGGGAATTAAAATCTCTATCATTTCATGATCCCACTGAATGGCAGAAAGACAAAACTGAGTTCCAGGTAAGATGGCCATAAAATTAAAACTGGAAAAAAATGACAGCCAAAGACCTTTCCAATGATAACATTTACTAAACGGCTTCAATACTAAAGAAATAAGAAAGTAAGTCAGCGATTAAAGACATTATTATCTAACTTTCATCTTCGTCAAAGTAAATGTCATTATCCTTGTCTAACAGATCAATAAACTGAGGTTCAGACAGGTTCAATAATTGTCCAAGGTTATCCACATAATAAATGGCAGCCTTTTTGCCATATGTTGGAGTGACCTGAAGGAATCTTCTCAAAAAATCTGACCTGCCTGAAGGTCTTCTGCCTGTTGACAAGCAGTCCCTAGTCAACCATCCTTATTCCCATAAGAGGACATCAATGCTAAACTCTGCCTGCGTTTATTCTGTGCACTGTGCTAAGAGCCTTCATACATTTTTGTGGTAAATAACCTGCCTGCCAGTGAAGGAGACTTAAGAGATGCGGGTTCAGTCCCTGGGTCTAAAAGATCCCCTGGAGGAGGGCATGGAAATCTACTCCAGTATTCTTGCTTGGAAAAATCCCATGGACAGAAGAGCCTGGCAGGCTACACTCCATGGGGTGGCAAAGAGTCGGATACGACTGAAGCAACTTAGCATGAATGACTTATGAACGGGGCAGTACAATGTATCGCCTTGCAAGCAAACAAATTTTAGAACTTGCAGTTCAGAAACAGATCCAAGATCTCCCAGACAGTGAAGCTGACTGTGTTCTCAAAACCAGCGCTGCTGCCTCCTTTGATGGTTGCGTGGCCAGTGCGGCCCTAAATCAGCAGGACCTTGCCTGGGAGGGAAGAACCCCAGGAATTGGGCTCTCCCATTCTGAAATTTGTTTGTAACAAGTTACACTCGATCCTATGCATCTTCCAGGAGTTCTAAAACATCTTACTATCACGTTGTCCAATCATAGCATCTTGCACCATTCACTCTGGGTTTCTCATAGCAAAGCCTGCCCTTGATGAGTCACTTCTGGGTTTTCAGCCACTGTGGGGGGGTGGGGGTGGTGGGAGGGGGGCACTGAAAGAAACAGGGAGTGCAGGGGTAAAGCACCAGGCTCTGAAACCAGGGGGCTGGATTCCAATCCAGGTCTCTCATGTATAGTATGACTTGGACGAGTCATTTATCCTCTCTGGGCCTCAATTTATTACTCATCTATAAAACGGGATGATGAGCTTGCCTGCTTCAGTGTGCTTCTCTGATTATATAGAATGACGCCATCTACATAATAAAGTTCACTAGATATTCACTAGATATTTTAGTTTATCTAATTTATTTTAGATTGTTAGAGGACTCCAAATTGTGAGAAGGGAGAAACAGAAGGAAAATCATGAGAATGTAGCTTCCTGGAAGCTAAAGGGAAGCCATACTTAAAAGAAGAAGAAATTAGGTGCCCAATCCTTTCAAAGGTCACCGTATTGGTCTGCTTGAGCTGCTTTAACAAAATAACACACACTGAAATTTATTTTCTCACAGTTCTGGAGGCTGGAAAGTCCAAGACTGAAGGGCCAGCAGGTCTCACCATTTGGGGTCTGGTGAGAGCTCCCCCCTTAGATTGAAGATGACCACCTTCTCTCTAAGTGCTCCCACCGCCTTTCCTCAATGCATAAATGCAGGGAGAGAGAGCGCCAACCCTCTGTGTCTCCCCTTATAACATGAATCCTATCTGGTCACGACTTCACCTCTAGGACCTCTTATAGACCTCATTAATTCCTCAGAATCCTCATCTCCAAATATAGCCACAGTGGGAATAAGAGCTTCAATTTATGAATCTGGGGAGGATAAAAACATTCAGTCCATAACAGTCACTGAAAAAGTGAACTTTGGGTTTGGTTTCGGGGAGGTCTTTGGTGTTCTTAAAAAAAGTTTTCTTGACTAGATGACTTATTCACCAAACAATGTAGCATGCTTACAATTCCTCTTTATTTATTCAGGGGAACATTTTTGGAAGATTAAACACAATCCTAAATCTCCTATGTTTTGACAGAAAAGTAGTATGATAAATTACAGACCAAGATAAACTAACTGTACTTACATTGTTGGCCATGGAAAATAGTAGTGCTTGGTATATACATAAACCTTTTTCTGTTGTCAATGTTTCATAATTAAAAATTACTACCACTTATAGCTTAAAAAAAAAATCCTCAAGCTTCTTAAAGGAAAAGTTGCCAGAATAGCGCAGACATGAATTTTTATTGTGCAAAGCAGCTCAGTCAAAATTTGTATTAACCTTCGACATCTTCATCCTCTCCTACTACTGAATCCAGGGCTCATTAGTACCTATTTAAGTATTCAGCTTTTGCTCTGGAGGCCAAGATAAACCACAAGGCAAGAATCTATCTGCCCAATAATCAATAATAATCTTGATGAGGAGAGAATCTTTATTTCATAAAACATTTTGCATAAAATATAAGTACTCAGTTCAGTTCAGTTAAGTCACTCAGTCGTGTCCAACTCTCCGCGACCCCATGAATCGTAGCACGCCAGGCCTCCCTGTCCATCACCATCTCCCGGAGTTCACTCAGACTCACGTCCATCGAGTCGGTGATGCCATCCAGCTATCTCATCTTCTGTCGTCCCCTTCTCCTCCTGCCCCCAATCCCTCCCAGCATCAGAGTCTTTTCCAGTGAGTCAACTCTTCGCATGAGGTGGCCAAAGCACTGGAGCTTCAGCTTTAGCATCATTCCTTCCAAAGAAATCCCAGGGTTGATCTCCTTCAGAATGGACTGGTTGGATCTCCTTGCAGTCCAAGGGACTCTCAAAAGTCTTCTCCAACACCACACTTCAAAAGCATCAATTCTTCAGCGCTGAGCCTTCTTCACAGTCCAACTCTCACATCCATACATGACCACAGGAAAAACCATAGCCTTGACTAGATGGACCCTAGTCGACAAAGTAATGGCTCTGCTTTTGAATATACTATCTAGGTTGGTCATAACTTTTCTTCCAAGGAGTAAGCATCTTTTAATTTCATGGCTGCAGTCATCATCTGCAGTGATTTTGGAGCCCAAAAAAATAAAGTCTGACACTGTTTCTACTGTTTCTCCATCTATTTCCCATGAAGTGATGGGACCAGATGCCATGATCTTCGTTTTCTGAATGTTGAGCTTTAAGCCATAGTACTTAAAATATAAGTACTACAACAAAGAAAATCTGGAGAATATACAAGGGGAAAAAATCAGCATAACACCTCTATTAGGTGTAATTTAGGCTTTTCCTTCAAGTTTTTCACATATATTTTTATAAAACTTTAATTGTGGTATATATATATATATATATAGCTATTGGAGAAGGCGATGACACCCCACTCCAGTACTCTTGCCTGGAAAATCCCATGGACAGAGGAGCCTGGTGGGATGCAGTCCATAGGGTCGCTAATAGTTGGACACGACTGAGCGACTTCACTTTCACTTTTCACTTTCATGCACTGGAGAACGAAATGGCAACCCACTCCAGTGTTCCTGCCTGGAGAATCCCAGGGACGGGGGAGCCTGGTGAGCTGGCATCTATGGGGTCGCACAGAGTCGGATATGACTGAAGCGACTTAGCAGCAGCAGCATATATAACTATATATTCTGTTTTTCTCAATACTGTTATTTATATATATATATATATGAAAGTGAAACTCACCCAATCATGTCTGACTCTTTGGGACGCCATGGACTATACAGTCCATGGAATTCTCCAGGCCAGAATACTGGAGTAGGTAGCCATTCCCTTCTCCAGGGGATCTTCCCAACCCAGGGATAGAACCCAGATCTCTTGCATTGCAGGCTGATTCTTTACCAGCTGGGCCACCAGGGAAGCCCATATATATAATTTAAGCACAGTAGTGGACACTAACATTGTTGCAGTCTTGATCATTTTTTTAGTGATTTGTTTTGTTTGAACTGGGTCTTCGTTGCTGCGTGTGCCTTCTCTAGCTGTGGCGAGCGGGGCTACTGTTCATTGTAGCGCACGGGCTTCTCATTGCAGTGGCTTCTCCCGCTGTGGAGCACATGCTCCAGGGGCATGGGCTTGAGCAGTTGCAACACTCAGGCTCAGCAGTTGCAGCTGGCGGGCTCTAGAGCACTGGCCCAGTAGTTGTGGTGCACTGGCTTAGTTGCTCTGCAACACGTGGGATCTTCCCGGGCCAGGGATCAGACCCATGTCCCCTGCATTGGCAGGTGGATTCTTATCCACTGAGCCACCAGGGAAGTCCCCAGTCTTCACAGTTTTAAATAGTATTATGATGAACATTTCATGCATATACCTTTCCCTATCTTTGTATTATTGTCTAGGTTTAACTTCCAAAGGTAGAATTGAGAGCCTACAGGTGCAAATATTTACAAGGCTCTTGATACATATTCTCAAACTGAGAGAAAATCGTTTCACCAATTCTACTATAACCTAGGTGAGTAATCAGTATCTCTAGATCTCAATTCTCTGTAGCAAAAAGTTTTCCTATCACAATAGGCAAGACATAAAATAGACATTTTGCTGTATTCATTTCTACTTACCTTATTACAGAGAACATTTTCTTCTCGAGGTTATTTTCCAGTTTTACTTTTCCTTTGTGGGTCATCTATTCATTATCTTTATCTGTCCATCTATTAGAAAGCTCAGTTTTTCATTGATTTGTATGAGACCATCTCCTATACTCATAAAATTATTTAATACTACAGGTAATAATATTAGAAGGATCCTTGACATTTTGCTGATGTTACACTAAGCCAAGTAGTGAAATCACAGTCACTAATAAATGAAAATTAAAGTATTTTAGGAATACTTTAACATCTAGTTCTGACATTATTTGAGGGACAATTTGAAGGCTTTGAAAGTCTTTACTTTCTCTGACACCTGTTATAATTATACTTATCCTTTGAAATTAAAATAAAGGGGTTTTTCCCCAAACATGTCACACCAGCCAATTAAAGACAAATTGTCTCATTCTCTATCCTTCCCCTGACCTTTTAATGCATTGTTGAAACAATTCAATTAATGCAAATAAAACGGATGATTCTGCCACTCTAAAACTGATGCTAATACTAAATCTCTAAGTATCTGACATTATTTAATACTAGCATTATTATTAATCACCTCCATTCACTGAAAAATTCCTAAGCACCAGAGAACATGCAAAGTGGTTTAGATAAATTATCTCATTTGATCCACAAAATAAACCTTTCAGATGGATACTAGCCACTCCACTTTACAACTGAGAAGTGTGGGTTCAGAATGTCTAACCACCTAGTCAAAGCCAGTCAGCTAGCAGGTGCTGGAGTGGAATGCAAACGCATGGCCTGTTCCCCTCACCACTAAGTATCTGGCCTTATATTCATGTAGCCCTTATCATTGTGATACTGTGTACTCACTACTACAGATGAAAAGAAACTTATTATAGAAACAGACATTTTATCCAATGCATTTAGTCTCTGTATTCTGACTGGAAATTCCTCCACTAATAAGGGTCAACACCACTGATTACATTTTTTAAGCTTAGCCTATATAACTAGCTAAAATTGAAAGAGGGATTTTTAATTCTGTTTTAATATTAGTTATAATAGTAGTAATAACACTTATGTAAATAACATCAACTTCTCAAATTAAATACATTGTTTTTGACATATTTGGCATACAGAACATTAGGTGGATCCAGGTAAACTACATGTCCTGGGTGTTTACCCAGTCGCTACATTTGCTTAGCCCTTTTCAAAGGAAGTTCAACCCACTCTCCATACTCAGGGGAAAGGATGAGTACCAGAATCCCAGCCTAGCTGCGGGGGGAGATGTCCCATATGGAAACCAAGGCATGATCCCCTACAGTGGCTCCCGCGAGCCGCTCCCTCTCAGAATAGCCCCAGCAGCCAATGCATTTAATAAGTTGGTTGCCATGTTTGGTAATCTGCATTCAGATTTCTGTTGATTGAACTAATGCTTCAGAAGTCTATTTCATCCTCTTATGTGCTCAAATAATTAATAACCCATATCCTGTGAATAGGGCTAACAGGATCAAGGAAGCATCCTTGACCACTGGCAAAAGACACAGAGTGGACATGCTGCCTTCAAGGGCTTTAAAATTTAGGGCCAACCAGTCCATCCTAAAGGCAATCAGTCCTGAATATTCATTGGAAGGACTGATGCTGAAGCTGAAACTCCAATACTTTGGCCACCTGATGCAAAGAACTGACTCATTTGAAAAGACCCTGATGCTGGGAAAGATTGAAGGTGGGGAGAGACGGGGACGACAGAGGATGAGATGGTTGGATGGCATCACCAACTCAATGGACATGAGTTTGAGTAAGCTCTGGGAGTTGGTGATGGACAGGGAAGCCTGGTGTGCTGCAATCCATGAGGTCTCGAAGAGTCAGACACGACTGAGCAACTGAACTGAACTAAGCGTGCATGCATCCACGTTCTCATCCTGGACAGGGATGTGAGTACAGCAAGATTTGTTTAGAAGATAAATGTCTCAAGTCTAGTACCTCAATGAACTTGGAGACTCAAATGAAGGTGAGAGAACATCTTATGGGTGGAATCGGGAAAAACTTCAAGAGGTGATGATAGTTCAGATGCCAGGGCGGAGTGGTTGAAAATTTAACAGGTAATGGAGGGAGAGAGGGAGGCCATTTCAATAAAAGCAACCAGTATGAGTTAAACCGGGACTTCCTTGGCAGCTCAGACAGTAAAGTATCTGCCTGCAATGCAGGAGACCCAGGTTCTATTCCTGGGTCAGGAACATCCACTATAGAAGGAAATGGCTACACACTCCAGCATTCTTGCCTGGAAAATCCCATTAACAGAGGAGCCTGATGGGCTATAGTCCACGGGGTCACAGAGTGGGACATGGGCGACTAACACTACTACTGCCAGTTAAACTGAGAATGTGGAAAAGGGCAGAGCATTCTTGGAGAATTGTGAGCACTTGTGCCAGGCTAGTGCCCAAAGTACCTGTGTGAGAATTGTGAAAACTGAGGCTGGAAAGGGCAGACAGAGCCAGGTCATGCAAGACACTGATTGCAGAGGGAAGCTCTGGAGATTTAACTGGAGAAGCCAGTGGAAGTTTTTGGGCAAGGGCACGTTAAGAACAGAGATGCACTTTAGAAATGGAATATATTGCACTGGAAATCATGGAGAAGCACATAGACTACATGGGTGTTAGGAAATGGGGAAAAAGAGGGAAGGGGCCAATGAAAAATATACTCTAATATCTCAGCTTGAAGAGCAAGAGTCTGGACTGAGAGTGGCAATAATAACAAAAAGGAGATTTGAGACACATTTTATCCCATCATGTCTTGGTGATGTGAGATTACCTGGATACAGGGGTAAAGTAAGAATTCAAGTGGGACTTCCCTGATGATCCACTGTTTAAGAATAAGCCTTGCAATGCACGGGGCATGGGTTTGATCCCTGGTCAGAGAACTATGATTCCACACGCCGTGGAGCCACTAAGCTCACACACTGGCGGCAACTGTTGAAGCCCACACTCTGGAGCCTGAGTGCCACAACTTCTGAACACACCCACAACAACTAGAGAGTCAGTACACTGCGACAAAAGATCCTGCATGCCGCAACTAAGACTCAACACAGCCAAATAAATACGTTTTTTAAAAAAGAGTCCTGTGCTCAGTCGTTCAGTCATGTCCGACTCTTTGAGACCATGGAATGTAGCCCACCAGGCTCCTCTGTCCATGGGGATTCTCCAGGCAAGACCACTAGACTGGGTTGCCATGCCCTCCTCCAGTGGATCTCCCCAACCCAGGGATCAAACCCAGGTCTCCCACACAGCAGGAGGATTCCTTACCATCTGAGCCAACAGGGAAGCCCCAAAAGAGTCAAAGTAACTTTATATCTTGCTGATGAGAAATGGAAAGAAAGTATTCAAGAGAAGATTGTGTTGGAGATAAACAGATGATTAGATACAATTTGAATATCGTGACTGCCCTGGGTTGACTCTCCATATTGCCTCTCCTACCAAAAAAGACATGTTGCAGTCCCAGCCCCAGTTCCTCAGACCGTGCTCTTATTTGGCAATAGGGTCACTGCAGATTAATTATTTAAGATAAGGTCATAGTGGACTTGAAAGTATGGTTACATACTTTTGGAGTGGGGCCATTATATGAGAAACTCTTATATTCTTAACAAGTTCAAAGAAATACAAATGATCATCATCATTGTCATCTATATTATTATAAGCTTATATCCTCTCAGTTGATGACCCTTCAAGGACTGACACCAGGATTCACGTACAACAGAGAAAGGGAATCGGCCCCAAATGAAGTCAGTCCCTTAATAAAATGACCTCTTTTTGCACCAGCCACACAATCTTGAGTTCAGTCATTTAACCTGCAATGTCCTTTTCATCAGGCTCTGTGAAAGAGTTCCGGCAACATCAGCCACTCACAAATATCTTCTTAAGTGTTCTCCTGGGCTACAAAGCATGTTTCCTTAGAGCGGCTGTGTGATAGAATTCTGAACATTGGTAGGAAGACCGCCGTTCGGGGGAGGATGCTGTTCCCCAAATCAAAAAGGAGTGGCTTGATATCAAAACCCTGATGTCCCATCAGATTCACACATCCTCCTCGCTGCACAGAACATGGTTGGATGCTTGACTGTGAGGCAGCCATACTGAGGTTTGAGAGAGCAAACTGTGCAAAGTGCCTGCATGTAGACAACGCAAGAGAGAATAAAAAAAGAAAAGGTACCTTATAAGTCTTCTCAGCCATTTCATCAGCCAGGAGCATCTATCTATGCACATAACATCAAACATATGTTTTTTCTATGCATATGCATTAGTCTGTTCTTGGCATAACTGGAAACAAACTATAAGCCTCAGAAAAAGACTCATTATTATATTCAGTATTTCACTTATATCAATGTTAAAAGTGAGCACAAACTGCTACCCCAAACCATTGTATCAACTACCGCAAGTGGGAAAAAAAAATCCTCTTTCCATTCCAGGCAAGGTTGGTAAAAAACAAACAGCATGGGCTATGAGAAAACTGGAGAACATCTACCATAAATGAAAGTGAAAGTAACTCAATCGTGTCCGACTCTGCGACCCTATGGAATGTAACCCACCAGGCGCCTCTGTCCATGGAATTCTCCAGGCAAGGATACTGGAGTGGGTAGTCATTCCCTTCCCCAGGGAATCTTCCCAACCTAGAGGTTGAACCCAGGTCTCCCACCTTGCAGGCAGATTCTTCCCCATCTGAGCTAACAAGGAAGCCAAGAATCCTGGAGTGGGTAGCCTTCTAAAGGGGATTTTCCTGACCCAGGAATCGAACTGGGGTCTCCTGCATTGCAGGCGGATTCTTTACCAGCTGAGCTACTACGGAAGTAAAAAAAATAAAAACTGAAAAAGAAATGCTCGCTGCCTCTAACTGATAAACTTCTCTCCCAATTAACTGACACTGGTGTCCTTATAAGAAGAGAAATACACGCAGGGAAGAGAAAGCCATGTGGAGACACAGACACACAGAAGGAAGATGGCCGTGCACACGGAGGCAGAGAGACTGGAAGGTGCCGCAGCAAGGACCAACAGGGCTGGAGAGCAACACCGGAAACCAGGAGAGGCAGAGGGGAATTCTCCCCTACAGGTTCCAAAGAGATAGCACAGCCCCTGGACACCCCGATTTCAGACTTCAGACCTCAGAACTGTGGGACAATACAGTTCTGATGTGGTAAGCCACCCAAATTGCAGTACTTTGTCACAGTAGCCCTAAGAAACTAATAGGTGATTGCTTTTTTAATATTTACTGTTTTTTTCTTCCCTAAGTGCAAACATAGTCACCTATAACCCCTCCATCAAAGATTATTGACACTGGGTATAAATCCACCCAAACCATATGTGTGTGTGTGTGTGTGTGGTGTGTGTGTTTAATTATTTAAAGGAATGTGCATTGTTCATATTATTTCATATCCAGATATTCTTTACTTATTATTACTAGGGATCACATGGAAGTCCCATGACTTAATTTCCTACCGATGGGCATCTTTAGCATTTAGGAGGCATCTACCTAGAAATATGTTCAAGCCATTAAGCCACAGGCCAAAAGGAAATGGTAAGAGATTTGCCATCCACATGTCCTCTTTCAATTTCCCCTTAAAAATATGGAGATATGTATATACATACAGAGAGTGACACAAAAGTCTGGTCCATTTAGATCTTATATGTAGATTCTTTACACAAACTTTCCAAAAGAAACAGCAAAAGACACACAGATGTAAAGAACAGACTTTTGGACTTTGTGGGAGAAGGCGAGGGTGGGATGATTTGAGAGAATAGCATTGAAATATGTATATTACCATACGTGAAATAGATCGCCAGTCCAGGTTTGAGGCACGAGACAGGGCACTCGGGGCCGGTGCACTGGGATGACCCTGAGGGATGGGATGGGGAGGAAGGTGGGAGGGGGGTTCAGGATGGGGGACACGTGCACACCCATGGCTGATTCATGTCATTGCATGGCAAAAACCACTACAATATTGTAAAGTAATTAGCCTCCAATTAAAATAAATTAATTAACTTTTTAAAAAGAGAGAGAATTCAAAAGAGAATCCGAGTGCCTGAGAGGGTCCTTTAGGGGCACCTAGCCTAGGGCAATATGAGGACAGAGAGTTGAAGTGTCCTGGCCAGAGTCACAAGAACCACGCAGATAGGAATGCAGTCTGATTTCCACCACTGCTGCTGCTCAGCATGCTGTTGGGAGGGGAACTACTTTAAACAACAATGTGGACCTTCCTCTACAGCTTCTAGATAAAGTGTAGATCTTCACCAGAAGTTTATTTCTGTTTTTTTTAAGTGAATAAATTCAATCAAACTTCCACTACTAATAGTTTCACTGCTGGTGAAAACTAGCTGCCTCCAGATAACTAGCTGTCTTCAGATAATTAGTTGTCTTCAACTAATTAGGTAACAGGTTATCCTCCACGGGACTGATTCATTCTCAGGCGTCTTAAGAGCAAATACATATTAAATTATATGTGTAGGCATTATTCCCATGGACAGGGTAGCCTGGCGGGCTACAGTCCACAGGGTCGCAGAGTCGGATACTCTTTAGCAACTGAGCACACACACAGGCTGCTGGTGAGTAAACTTTGAAGCTCTTCATGGAGGTTTGCCAAGTTCTTCAAATCCCTGTAATTGCAAAATATAAAGTTGTACATTGCATTCTGTCATGGACATAATAAAAAGCTATCTTTACAGGGGAGGATCATATAATTTTTTTAAATAGATACATTATATATTTTTCTTTAATCTATCCAGATAAAATGCTTGCTTTTTGAAAATAAGACTGGAGAGTAAGCCATCATCCTCCGATAATTTATAATGAAGTGTAATCTGCAAAAATACTGAATCACTATGCTGTACATCTGAAATTAATATAGTATTATAAATTAACTATGCTCTAATAAAAACAATATGCTTAAGGAGGGGTACTGCCTTGGGTTCATCTTTTGGTCCACTCCTCTCTGATGCCCTGGATGCTTTGGGACACACAGATGGGCTTTTCTTGCTTGAGACAAATCTATAATTCTTACTGTGAACACAAATCACCCTAAAATGAGGTGAGCTTTTGTCCCATCGTATCCCATCGATACAGGAAAATGGAGATAACACTACGTTGTGGAGGAAAAACGCTATAAAAATGAAGGCACTTGACAAAAAAGATCATGAACTACTTTCATAATAAAAAATTAAATTTCCTTCTGTGTCCTTTGATATAAAGCATAAGGAAGCAGGCACTAGCAGCTCATGGTGACGTAAAAATCACTAAGAATGGTTTTCTACTGTAACAAAAAGATGTTATTTTTAGCACCATAGAGCCAGAATCATCAATAATTGGCATTCTAATTTGAAGGTCATCAGGATCTGTTTGTTTAAATGATCTTTGATCAATTTCCTGTCAAGTCGAGTTTGTTACCTTGCCCTTCAACCATAGTCTGCAATTTCATTTTCCAAGTTATATACCGTCTTTCATCGAAAAGTCTGCATTTTCTTAATGAACAACTGGATTCTGCTCTCCGTTTTGGTACCAAATCTCTCTATCTTTGCATCTAATAGAGGAAATGTTTTGTTTTGTTTTGTTTTCAGTCTTCCGTGCATACTTAAAGAATATTTCTTGTCAATTTTAGTGTACTTCCTGTTCTATTCACCATGTTTCCTGGTTTTATTCTAACTTGCCCTCACTGATATGCCCTGTTTCTGGTCTACTATTCCTTTCTAATCCTACTTTTCTCGGCCCTTGAAAACTGCAGCTCTGCATACCTACCAGGGTTCATCCAGCTTTCCTGTCCTCTCGCTACTTTATGAGCACTGATTTAAGAAATCATCTCGTTTGCATGGATTCTTCCACTTACAGATCCTTTTCTTATAATTTATTTAAGCTTATTGAAGTTGACTTTCCTGAAATTCATTTTCTTAACATTGCTGTTTTCACTTCTTTGAAGTTTACACAAAGACTACCAACCTTTACATGAAGTTTCTTAATTAACAGATGTTCATTAAGGAAATAACTTTGGTATGCAGGCCAAAAATCAAGAAGAGCTAAATACAGCGCAGTCTCACCTCTCTCCCCAGAGCCTACTCAGACGTGCTCCTATCTGACTATGTTCCAGATACACTCTCCTGCCATTAATTCATTGACTGTGCTATAATTCTCCTGTTAAATAAATAGCTAGGTCCAATATGCACTTAGGCTGATGGCTAATGAGTCTTCAATCTCATTATGACTTATCTATTCAGCTGAAACTTCGCAACATTTATGAGAGATAGTTAATAAACCGGTCAAAGGGTCACTAAGTAACCTGAAAAATACAGGGTAAAATGGGGAAAATATACAGCTTTAATGAATGTAGATTTTTTTTTTTATGAAAGAAACTCCCTGCAGTGATCAATAATCAAGCTAATCCTTCACAAGGTACTCAGTTGATCACTATCATGAATGAGAAAACACATCTGCCCTTCTGCCCTTTTTTCAATTAAAATAGGGAAAGTATTGAATATGTACAGATTTTGAGAAAATAGAAGTTTTACTTTTAAAAGGTCCCTCAACCACACTGAGTCACTCCATTGGCTCTTCTGTCTCTCTGCATCTCAATTCCTTATCTGGAGACTACAATGAACTTTCCTTGTGTCTTGATGATAGATGGTACAGCAATCCCCTCCTGTAGCCCTATTCTCCCAGTCAACACTACCTCCTGCCTGATTCACAGTTCAATTCCATTAACAATTCATGCATACATGCTAGGATTTCCCAGGTGAAGCTAATGGTAAAGAACCAGCCTGTCAATCCAGGAGACATAAAAGACAAGGACTTGATCCCTGGGTCGGGAAGATCCCCTAGAAGAGGACATGGCAACTCACTCCAGTATTCTTGCCTAGAGAATCCCATGGACAGAGGAGCCTGGAAGGCTGCGGTCCATAGGGTCACAAAGAGTTGGATACAACTGAAGTGACTTAGCATGCATCTATGTTCAGTCATGTCCAACTCTTTGCGACCCCATGGACTTTAGCCCATCAGGCTCCTCTGTCCATGGGATTTCACAGGCGAGAATACTGGAGTGGGTTGTCATTTCCTCCTCCAATCTTTCCAACGCAGGGATCGAACCCATGTCTATTGCATGTCCTGCATTGGTAGGTGGATTCTTTACCACTGGCGCTATCTGGGACACCCCATTTAACAGTTCAGTGCTCACTAATACAATCTCTCTCTCTTTAGTTGCTAAGTCGTGTCCAACTCTCGTGACCCCATGGACTGTAGCCCGCCAGGCTCCCCTGTCCATGGGATTCTCCAGGCAAGAATACTGGAGTGGGTTGCCATTTCCTGTTACAGGAAGTAGGCCCTGTGTTCTCTGAATTTTTAAAAATAGCTTTAAATAAATTATAATACACTCGAAAAACAATTTTTCCAAGAGATTTCTCCACAAAGTGATTGCACCTGGATATGAATTAGTTTATGAAATTGCTTCCTTCCCAGGCGAGCATGAGAGGCCTGGGAAGCACAGCCAGGCAGGAATGAGAAGAATAAGACGTAATCTCTGGGACATGATTTATAACTGCATTTTCAAGAAATCCAAAAATATACTCCAGAGCATCTATCAGAAGTTTCTGATTTCTTTGAACATCAAGGTCTTCTAACATATTTAAATTTCTACTTTTTCAAAAGAATTTTATATATAACCAATTCCAGGATCATATCTGGTCCACAAGTTACATAAATTGATATCTTTTTATACATGACTATTTGACAGCGAGTACAACCTGAGGAAAAACTGAGGTCTCTAGAGCTATCACTTTGAACGTTCTCTTCTGTGTTTGTCTCCTAATTCGTGGAAATTCTCTGTGCCTTAAATAAAATTGGTACATCTTAAATAAAACTGGTAAAACTGCTTATCTATGACTTAGAACCACCACCTTCATAGGATTATGTAAATAATGGGTCATTACACTTATGTGTTAAAACTCTGACCAATGATATTTCTGATAACTACTTTTCACAATATAGTTGGCAATCAATGTAATCAAGTAACAAGTCTCTAGTATGGAATATGTTGTAATAAACTGAGAAACACATCAGGTAAAAATTGTGCAATGCTGTGTACCAGATTTTAACATATATTATTATTAATTCTCAAAATAACTCTCTAGGACAGACACCTTATCCTCCATGAACTGATGAAAAAACAGAAGCTAATAAAATAAATTATCTTTCCAAAGTCCTACAGTTAGTAATGGCAGCACTGGGATTTGAACCCCATTGTGTCCAATTTCCAGAGAAGGCAATGGCAACCCACTCTAGTACTCTTGCCTGGAGAATCCCATGGACGGAGGAGCCTGGTAGGCTGCAGTCCATGGGGTCGCGAAGAGTCGGACATGACTGAGCAACTTCACTTTCACTTTTCACTTTCATGCATTGGAGAAGGAAATGGCAACCCACTCCAGTGTTCTTGCCTGGAGAATCCCAGGGATGGGGGAGCCTGGTGGGCTGCCGTCTATGGGGTCGCACAGAATCGGACATGACTGAAACGACTTAGCAGCAGCAGCAGCAGCAGCAGGGTCCAATTTCAAAACTTTTCACTATATCTTGCTGCTGTTATTTTTCAATTAAGTTTAGAATCCTCTAAGTTAATGAAAGATACACATACTATAAACTAAATCAACAGCACACTGAAAACCTGATTTTAACTAACAGCTTTTGGGAAAAACATTTTGCTAACGTTAATAAGAAAAACACTGACTCATCTAACTTCTGTTTTTTAGGCATTTCGCCTCTATCACCCAATGCCATTAGGATGGTATAAACACTAATATGAACAGAAGGTAGAGAGCAGCCAGAAAAAGAAGAGAAATAGAAAGGGTCTGAATAATCTTACAAACTGGGTAAGCACCTCACAAACAATCAGTTGTAAGCTGCATTAAATGATTTGTTTAGAAGGTATCTAGAAAGACAAAACAATTCATTTTAAATACAAAGCAGTCTTCATTATTTTTTCAGTAAATTGTATTCATTTTAAAAGTGACAAATGACCTCAAGTTCTTAAATCCTACCAAGTATTTTTTTACACATCTCTTCAACTTAAATAATTTAGGGAATCAATTCTAGTCACTTGCAGCAAACCATATCCAAGTATTTAAGATTATTCGTGAAACTACCCTGTTGGGAGGGGGGTTCAGGATGGGGAACACATGTATACCCATGGCGGATTCATGTCAAGGTATGGCAAAACCAATACAATATTGTAAAGAAATTAGCCTCCAATTAAAATAAATAAATTTATACTTAGAAAAAAAAGAAAGAAAAGCCGCACATCCGCAGATACATAGGAGCAGCTGAGACAGTCTCACAATGAACATGCTCTGTAGGAGGCCCACGATCGTGGAGAAACTCAGAAATTATTCATCTTGAAATAGTCTAGTGGAAAAATATCCATTGAATTTACTTATTTTCCACAACTACTGCCAGAAATATGTTGAAACTCTATATGTATAATATTGAAGCAACTTCCTTCACAAAAGGCTTCTTCAGTTCAGTTCAGTTCAGTCGCTCAGCGTGTCCAACTCTCCGCGACCCCGTGAATTGCAGCACACCAGGCCTCCCTGTCCATCACCAACTCCCAGAGTTCACTCAAACTCATGTCCATCAAGTCGGTGATGTCATCCAGCCATCTCATCCTCTGTCATCCCCTTCTCCTCCTGCCCCCAATTCCTCCCAGCATCAGAGTCTTTTCCAATGAGTCAACTCTTCGCATGAGGTGGCCGAAGTACTGGAGTTTCAGCTTTAGCATCATTCCTTCCAAAGAACACCCAGGGCTGATCTCCTTTAGAATGGACTGGTTGGATCTCCTTGCAGTCCAAGGGACTCTCAAGAGTCTTCTCCAACACCACACTTCAAAAGCGTCAATTCTTCGGCACTCAGCTTTCTTCACAGTCCAACTCTCACAACCATACATGACCACAGGAAAAACCATAGCCTTGACTAGATGGACCTTTGTTGGCAAAGTAATGTCTCTGCTTTTCAATAAGCTATCTAGGTTGATCATAACTTTTCTTCCAAGGAGTAAGCATCTTTTAATTTCATGGCTGCAGTCAGCATCTGCAGTATTATATGACATAAGTTAAGGTCAGAATAGACTTTCTACCATGTCAAAAAAAAAAAAAAAGAAAGGAACTACCCTGTTAATATATCCAGATGGGATCATTAATGTAAAGATAAAGAGGTTAACAAATATTTCAAAGTGAAAATGAAAGTTGCTCAGTCATGTCTGACTCTTTGTGACCCCATGGACTATAGTCCATGGCATTCTCCAGGCCAGAATACTGGAGTGGGTAGCCTTTCCCTTGTCCAGGAGATTTTTCCAACCCAGGGATGGAATCCAGGTCTCCCACACTGCAGGTGGATTCTTTACCAGCTGAGCCACAGGGAAGCCCAAGAATCCTGGAGTGGGTAGCCTATCCCTTCTCCAGTGGATCTTCCTACCCAGGAATCGAATCAGGGTCTCCTGCATTGCAGGCAGATTCTTTACCAACCGAGCTATGAGGGAAGCTTTACGTACCACTATTTTTACTCCAAGTTTTTGTTTTGATCTGTGAAAAGTTTGGGGGAGCTCTGTGCATTCTGAAAGCTCATTGTCTCATTTCATAGTGATAGTAGCTCCATGACACAATGAGTGAAGCATTCAGTGACTGCTATCAATAGGATCTGTGTTCATCCACATAGTCATTTCAAATGAAGGAAAAACATTTACAGACTACATTATGTTATGATAGTGAATGATTTTAAAAGATGTCAAGTTCTGCTTAAGGAGTTTTATATGAAATAGCATTTACATTAGAGGAAGGTTTGGGGGAGGAGAAAGATGTAAGTCATCAGATTTTCATTTATTTTTAAATACAATTAAGCTCTCAGAGCATCAGCACTTTTAACTCAGAAATATCTCTTTTTAAAGACATTACTGAAATATCATATTCCTATTTCTTGATTTTTCTAATGCATCCTTGAAAATGAGTTCACATTAAGAAGTGGGAGGATTTGTGAAGAAAACTAAACCAGAAGCACAAAGAAAGGACAAAGTGTTTAATTGCATTAACTGTGCTTTCATGATATGCCTTTGTTTCTGGCATATATCTTTACCATGTTTATAAATTTCTAGAACAATTCTATGATAAGACATGGTCATGTGCATCCAAATTGCCTGTATTCATGATTCACATACCTTATTACAACAGGTAAAAGAAAGTAAAATATATACCCTATTGTGCAAAGGAACATCCTCTTCCTGGCGAATATTATCTTTCGTGCAATATTGGTTTACACTTTTGTTGAAGACTGTAATAACTGTCTCAGTTATTTCAGTTATTGACCTGATCCCAGATTCAGTCTCATTTCACTTATACTAATCTGGAATTTGAATGCAAAATAATAAATTATTTCTTCTTTGCAAAAAGTGTTCTCCAGGAGAATGATTTATCCAAAATTAAGAAACAACACTACTTACTAAAAATAAGTAAGAAAAAAAAATTCTGTGATTTTCATTTTTTTATAGAATACAGTCTCTTTTTTAATGATCTAACTTTTAACAGAAATTGATAACGGTATCGATCTATGCTGTCACTTTCCTTTCTTCCTACTATACTGCTGCTGCTGCTGCTGCTAAGTTGCTTCAGTCGTGTCCGACTCTGTGTGACCCCATAGACGGCAGCCCACCAGGCTCCCCCATCCCTGGGATTCTCAAGGCAAGAACACTGGAGTGGGTTGCCATTTCCTTCTCCAATGCATGAAAGTGAAAAGTGAAAGGGAAGTCGCTCAGTCGAGTCTGACTCTTAGCGACCCTATGGATTGCTATACTAATGGGTGAAAATAAGACTTGCAAATACTCATTTCTTCTGGCTCAAAATAGATACTTGGCTTAAAGCCTATACTCCTAAAAGAGTGCACTGAACTCTACATGTCTTGTGACCAGACATATTAGTTGCTCATTTTTATAATTCTCATAGCACTAAGGGGAAGCCTACTAACACTTGACAGGTAATTACTAGTTTGCTAAACTGAGAAGTAAAAATAAATATACAAGCTTTATTTTTATTTATATTACACATGCTGCAAGTTCTACACAAAACTAAAGAAGAAAATTACTTTATACAATGAATGTTCCTTATAAAAATGTAATTTGCTTATATCTAACAACTTATTTTAATTTATATGTGCTTTTTTTGCTGAATCTTTCAGGATTTCAGAAAAAAAAAAGTCTTTATTCCCAATTGACAATCAGGAACAGCAGTTCATCCTTAATTCATTAAGTGCCATTTTTTACCCTCTTACATTTGTCAAATTATAGGATTCACTATAACAGGGATGTAGAGTTATGGCTTTAGCTCTTTTTGTTCTAATCCTTTTTTCATATATTCTTTCTTTTGATTTGTGACCTTCATTACCAAGAGAGCTCCCTTAATGCTTTCAGTTCAGTTCCAGGAGGATAAGCAGTCAGATACCGTAGGAATTATTTTACATACCATACTTATTAACATGATTACTCAGAGAAATTATATTAATATGCAAGGCACTCCAATACTTCCAGGAAAAAGAAAATGCTCTTTATCAGAATTTTTCCTTTAACACAGAGACACATTCTTCACTATTTACAGTTAAAATCCCTAAGTGAAAGCTTCTCAGTCAAGCAGAAATGCATTATAAAGAGCTCACTGGAGACACAGACCACCTCGTTCATCGATTTGTTTGTTTTTTTTTCTCATTGTAAAATAACATATTCTGATTACACTGAATTTAGAAATTAGAAAAACAGTATAAATTAAATAAAATCACCTGCAATCCCACAAACCCCAAAATAAACATATCATTTGAATGTTTCTTTCATCTTTTTTCTATTTATGTTAAAGGTATTTAGGGTATGTAGATTTAAAATCGTTCCATATTTATAATTTTACATCAATTTTTTGCACCTACTTTATGAATAACTAATTATTCTTCAAAATTATTATTCAAACAGAATATAAATGTACCATAACTTATTTTAACAATCTGCTACTGAAACTCTATCTAAGGCAAATTAATATATAGTGACAGAAAGGTAATCAGTGGTTACTGAGGGTAGGAGAAAAGGCAGGAGAGAAAAACTTAAAAGGGACACAGGGAAACTTTTGGAAACGATGGATAAGTTAGTTATCTTAGTTGTGGTGATAGCTTCATGGTGCAAACATGTAAAAATGTATCAGATTTCACAATTACTCACCAAACTAGTCACAGTTATTGTATGTCAATCATGATCATAAAGCTAATAAAACTATTTCTGTAATATTCTCCTATTGGACAGTAGGTTGGTTCCAATGTTTAGCAATTATAAATAAAGTGGCAAATATAATTCACCACTTTCTTTCAAAGAGAATAGTTTGCATATTTAAAGCAGATTTATGGATTTGATAAAGAGATTTCAATTCCTGTGCAATTTGCAACAGACATTGTTAAATTCTTCTGAAACTCATTTTACTAACATATTTACTATACCATTAAGTTCAGGACTAAAAACTATTTGGACAAAATTAGGTAAACAGCTAATTGCTGTTACTAGAGCTCACATTCATTGAAGACTTTTTCTGAGCTAGAGACTGTATTCACAATTTATATTACACAATTATCTTATTTGTTTCTTTCAATAAAAATAGGCAAAATGAAGTAAAAATATGACAACACTAGGTAATGAGGTCAGAAGGAGCTTAACTACAGAATGCAAAGTCTTTGGGGAATGTTCAACATTGTCCCTTTAGGTTTCAAAAAATAAAAAATAAAATCTCCAGAGGAGCAAATCGACAATGAAATACAATAAAAAGGAACAAACTACTGATCTGGTATTAACATGAATGATGAACCTCCAAAACACTACGGTGAGTGAAGAAAGCCAGACACAAATGGGTAAGGTCATAGGATTCCATTTATATGCAACCCTAGAAGAGGCAAAACTGTAGCTACAGAAGTCTGAAAGTGTGGGATCTATGGGAGCGAGGATGGAGAAGAAATCAATTGAAAAGGGTGGTGAAGGAGCTTCCAAGAAGTGGCTACAGGGTTGTACCCAATGGTCAAAACTCATCACATGCATGCATGTTCAGTCACTATTCTTCGCGACACTTTGGATTTCCCAGGCAAAAATACTGAAGTGGGTTTCCATTTCCTCCTCCAGGGGATCTTCCCGACCCAGAGATGGAACCTGTGTTTCTCTCTGTGTCTCCTGCATTGGCAGGCACATTCTTTACACTCAGTCATCTGGGAGGGCTTCCCCAATGATGCTGATGAGAAAGGACTTCCTCCTCACTAACAAAAAATACTTAAAATTAAATGAGCAAACCTATTTAAAAGTCAAACACCCTGTTTGAAATAAGCTAATCTAATCATTTACAATCTGATTTAAGGCCACAGGTAAAAATGAACATAAGGCCAAATAGTCACAGAACCTTCAAACTCCCCCCTCAAATAAGCCTGTTGTGGACCATTTTGAAGCAATATGGTGTATGGCTGAACAGTTTCCATATCTGAATTGCTTTTCTTCCACAAACACAGCTGAGGTTGGCTCCCTGTAAACTTCACCCACTGCATTGAGTTCCGCCCTATTTAGCAATCCCCTCTTCCATGTCAGTCCAGCGCTATCTGCCAAGAGAAGGCAAATCTCGTTTAAGTTCCTATTATAATTAAACTAAACAGTTCCCTCAACTATTCCTCATGCAGCACGATTTTTAAGTCACCTCACTATTCTATTTAAAGTGTATGTCCCAGATCAGACTTAATGATTCGATATGTGGTCTAATCAGAACACAGGGCAGCAGAGTTCTAAGTTCCCTCATCCACACTTCTATTTGATGTTTTCAAAAATGAAAAGGAAACTTCATGATTATCACAGCTCACATGTCCTCCATAATGTGAGAAGCAGACACACCCAGGATGCTCCCATAAATCTGCAAAGAGGGCTGGCAGGTCAAACTCAACATACAAAGCAGACTGACAGAACAGATTTCAGGAGCATGAGGGCGTGAATGTGGTTTTACCAGAAAGCCTCCTTCCAGAATGGGCTTTTGAAAGTTTTCTCAGCAAAGCCAGGCCATGGAGGTGCTCTTCCCCTACTGACCTCTTTTTTGAGCAACACGACACCCTGCTGAAAAATGCTTGTGCAGATAAAATGGTTGTGAGAATACCCAGCCCCTCAATTAACAATAGGCCAATATGAGATTCAAGGAAAGAAAAACTTACTAATTTTAATATAAAATGTGCCTCTTCATCAGGAGGATCATGACTGCCTTTGGATAATAAATTTATCATATGCAACTCTGCAGATATCAATGATAACATTACTTTTTCCTGGAGTATCAACACTGAAGGGAAATATTTCCCTTCGAGAAAGCCAAAGGAGCAACTATTAGGGACTGTCAGGAGAAAAACATCCAAATGCTGATTAATAAGAAAAAATTTCTTAGAATTTTTGCCCCCAACCAAATGCTTAGGTGCCTGTAACTTCTAAAATATAATAATAAAACAAATTAAAATACTATAATAGGAAACCAACAAACAGACCAATAATGTGAAAGGATTTGGAAGATTACAATGCAAGGAATTACTAAAATTAAAATCTATAAAATAGATAAACTCAAAACCTCAAAATAAAGTGAAAGACTATTATATTGATAAAATGTAAATGAGTAAAAAATAATAATCAAGGGAAAAGAGCAAAGAAAAAATATCAATGGTATTAAAGGAAGATGAAAAACTACAACACTAAGAAAAGTGGGGGGAATATAAGACAAGTGATAAATAACAATTATATAGAGAATATTAAAAGAATTTGAAAAAGAAATTCAAACATTAAAGATACATAAGACCATAAGCTGAGACATTTAAGAGTGTAAATATGCTAAGTATAAGAGATTTTGACTTTTTAAAAGTTAATACGATAAGCTCTCAACAACCTAAGTATAGAAGGAATGTACTTCAACATAATAAAGGTGTATACAACAAGTCCACAGCTAACATTATATTCAGTGGTGAAACATTGAAAAGTTTTTCTCTTAATCAGGAAAAACACAAGGATGCTTACTCTTGCTACCACCTTATAGTACTGGAAGTCCTAGCTGAAATAAGCAAGAAAAAGAATAAAAGGCATTTAAATTAAAACAAAGTAAAATGTTTTAAAAGCAAAATATATGTACATATCATATGATGTACATATGACATACGGTAAATTGATATGGGCAATGGAATAATGTTCAGCCTGGTGGCTCAGCTGGTAAAGAATCCACCTGCAATGCAGGAGACCTGGGTTTGATCCCTGGATTGGGAAGATCCCCTGGAGAAGGGAAAGCCTACCCACTCCAGTATTCTGGCCTGGAGAATTCCATGGACTTTATAGTCCATGGGGTTGCGAAGAGTCAGACACAACTGAGCGACTCTCACTTCACATCCATATGTGACAATATGGATGAACCTTAAGGACTTTATGCTAAGTGAAAATAAGCCCATCAGAGGAAGACAAGGACTGCATGACTCCATTTACATGAGGTATCCAAAATCATCCCATTCATCGAATCAAAGAGCAGAATGGCCGTTTCCAGGGGCTAGGGGGAGGGGAAACACGGAGTCACTAATCAACAGGTGTGTTGCTGTTGTTGTTATTTAGTTGCTAAGTCCTGCCCAACTCTTTTGTGACCCCATGATCTGCAGCCCACCAGGCTCTTCAGTTCATGGGATTTCCCAGGCATGAATACTGGAGTAGGTTGCCATTTCTCCAGGGGATCTTCCTGACCCACGGACCGAACCAGCTTCTCCTGTATTGCAGGTGGATTCTTTAACAACTGAGCTACTGGGGAAGTCCAAACAACAGTTCAGTTCAGTTCAGTTCCGTCGCTCAGTCATGTCCAACTCTCCGCAACCCCATGAATCACAGCACGCCAGGCCTCCCGGTCCATCACCAACTCCCAGAGTTCATTCAAACTCAGGTTCATCAAGTTGGTGATGCCATCCAGCCATCTCATCCTTTGTCATCCCCTTTTCCTCCTGCCCCCAATCCCTCCCAGCATCAGAGTCTTTTCCAATGAGTCATCCCTTCACATGAGGTGGCCAAAGTACTGGAGTTTCAGCTTTAGCATCATTCCTTCCAAAGTACACCCAGGGCTGATCTCCTTCAGAATGGACTGGTTGGATCTCCTTTCAGTCCAAGGGACTTTCAAGAGTCTTCTCCAACACCACAGTTCAAAAGCATCAATTCTTCAGCACTCAGCTTTCTTTCTTCACAGTCCAACTCTCACAACCATACATGACCACTGGAAACACCATAGCCTTGACTTAGATGGACCTTTGTTGGCAAAGTAATGTCTCTGCTTTTCAATATGCTCTCTAGGTTGGTCATAACTTTCCTTCCAAGGAGTAAGCGTCTTTTAATTTCATGGCTGCAATCACCATCTGCAGTGATTTTGGAGCCCCCCAAAATAAAGTCTGACACTGTTTCCACTATTTAGTTTCAGTCAAATAAGAGGCATAAACTCTTCAGATCTACTGTGAAACATTGTACCTACAGTAACTTTGCAAGCTGACTCTTTACCATCAGAGCCACCAGGGAAGCTGTCACAATAATATATTGTACACCTAAAATTTGTTAAGAGTGTGGATCTCATAAGTGTTCTTTCTACAATAAACTAACAAAAAATTAATATGATAAAGAAATGAAAGAATAACAAAATAGAGGGCTTTTTAAGTTAAACTAGGGAATTTTTTAATTTTTAAAGAGAAAATATGATAAGCATTAAGTGGACTAATAAACTAAGACAAACAATGCTAAGGAGAATAAACAGTAAGTTTAAGCAAATAGAGGTTCTTTACTAAAGTAAAGATACATGCTTCTCTTAGACACAGGTAAGAACATGTTTTGACTTCAACACAAAGACAATAGATCTATAGATTTCACCCTCCAAGACATAATAGTCCCTGGCAAAGGATTCCAAGATGGTTTAAATTGGAAAGCCAAGGTCACTGAGCTGATGAAGCATAGAAAAATCAGAAACAACACACTTCTCATGGCACATCCTCACCCAAGCTCTGACATCATCTGCTTCTCAAATACCCTGCTTGGGGGTAAAAAGAGGGAAGTGAAGAAATGATTAAAAATTCAGGCAGTTGAGATGGACTGCAGGGCTATATGGAGGTGTTTGGGTAAAGCTTGAACATTTTGAGTAATACAGGGAATAAGGCACTAGAGAGGAGAAGGTTGAAAATCTGAGAGCAGTGATAATTGAAGGAGGAAGTTCCAGACTAGATTGGATAGGATAAAGAGCTCAGAGAAAGCTGCAGAGAAATTCATTAAATGTAAATCCTTTTATAAGCAGTTTTTAATGCAATACTACAGAGCTCACTGAAAAACCCAAGGCTTAACCAATAGGGCCAATAATGAATGCAGATTTGGGGATATGCTTGCTGCTGGCATGACTTCAAGAAAAACGAATCAAAGAAAGACAAGTTCACAAACATTGGTTAGTTATTTCTCCCCATGATATTCACCTCATGTTTCATAGACCCTAAAACCTTGCCCAACTAGGATGTGGTAACCCCTTCCCTGGTGGCTCAGATGGTAAAGAATCCGCCTGCAATGAGGGACACCTGGGTTCCATCCCTGGGTTAGAAGTTCCCCTGGAGGAGGGCATGGCAACCCACTCCAGTATTCTTGCCTGGACAATCCCCATGGACAGAGGAGCCTGCTGGGCTATAGTCCAGGGGGTCACAAACAGTCTGAGTGACTAAGGACAGCACAGCACAGCAACCTGGTTGTTGAGTGTCAACAACTAATTAAGCCTCGGGCTTCCCTGGTGGCTCAGGTGGTATAGACTCTGCCTGTAATACAGGAGACCCGGGTTCGGTCCCTGGGTTAGTCACTGAGGTTTCTTATAAAAGAAACCTCTTATCACTTTGGAAAAAAAAATTCTATCTCTAAATAAGGTCACATTCTGAGTTCTAACTGAGGGCTAAGATTTGCAATATCTGAATTTGGGGGTGATACAGTTTAACCTGTAACACATACTACAACAGGTATATATATGTATACATGACTATTACTACCACTTATAACATTAATCCAGATGAATTTTTTGAAGATAAAACTAAATGCTCCAAAATTAACTTTGACGCTTGGTCCCAAGTCATTCTTGGTTTTATACAAACTAGCAAAGATATAGATCCCAGAGACTTTCAGTGACTTTACTGTAATATAATCACAAGAATCAAAATAGAATGTGTTTCAACAAATCAAACTTCCAGTTATGTAAAGCAAAACTTTATGCTGCAGCTTCTACACTCTGTAATTTAGTCATTAGATTATCTGGACACAAGCTTGCCTGCCAGAGCATCCTTCTTTAGAAATGAAAAATGAACTTCTTGCAGAAACAAAACAATCATGCCCAGAAGAAACCACTCACAATATTGGCTACAGCGCATCACAGTTGTCATGTTTAAGAAACAGCTTTGAAGGAGATATCTTAGAAAGCAAGACAGAGAAAATGTTATTTCCAGAATTCCTCTTAGGAAAAAGACAAGAAAAAAAATCTGAAAAATCTTTTACGATGAAGGGAAAGTCACAAGCTCACTCAGATTTTTAAATGATCATTATTAAGCTCCCTGCATCAAGCAAGGAAGGGAATGTATAAAGCTCTTAGCAGAGAGAAGCACCAGGATGAGGGGAAGATAGAGAAGGGAGAGAAGCAGAGAAAGTGGAGAACCGGAAGACTAGAAAGGCTGCAGGGCACAAGAAGTAATTCCCACTTGAACCCTCAAATCACTAGTAAACTCACAAAAGGAATCAGGAGCTCTGAGAGCTTCAAAGGAGCTGAGCTTTGCAACCACGTGGAGCAAAACCATTCAGCTTTCCAGAAGGAGCCAGCGAGGATGGAGCTCCTCAGCTGACTTCTGCGTTACAGGAAATAACCATCTAGTTATCTCCTGGTGCACTTTAACTATGACAAACCTAGACAGTGTATTAAAAAGCAAAGATATCACTTTGCCAACAAAGGTCCGTATAGTCAAAATTATGGTTTTTGCAAGCAGTCATGTATGGATACAAGAGTTAGACCACAAAGAAAGCTGAGCACCGAAAAATTGATGCTTTCAAATTGGGGTGTGGGAGAAGACACTTGAGAGTCCCTTGGACAGCAAGGAGATCAAAGCAGTTAATCCCAAAGGAAATCAACTCTGAATATTCATTGGAAGGCCTAATGCTGAAGCTCTAATACTTTGGCCACCTGCTGTGAATAGCTGATTCATTGGAAAAGATTCTGGGAAAGACTGAAAGCAAAAGGAGAAAGGAGGTGACAGAGGATGAGATGGTTGGATGACATTACCGACTCAATAGACATGACTTTGAGCAAACTCTGGGAGGCAGCAGAGGACAGAGGGGCCTGATGTACTGCAGCCCATGGGGTCGCAAAGAGTCAGACAGGACTGAGCGACTGAACAACAACAACCCTGGGTGCAACAGGGTCCAGCATTGCTCAAAGTCAGAGACTGTCTGTGAGAGGACAGCTATGGGACAATAAGAAAATCCCTGTCTTTGAAACATTCTGGGTCACCATACTGTTAGTGCCTCATGAGATAGAATCTAAGACTGCATTAACTCTACTAGCTATAAACACATAACTGGGCACAGGAAGAAGTGGGGATAACCTTGATGGGCCTGGTTTTCTTGATGCAGTAGTAACAATGTCATATACTGAGGGTTGACAGAGACAGAAGTTAAAGGGGGAGCCTCAAGAGAGAGGTAAGACTTGGGGCTCACTGTTAATGAGACAACAAGTATGGATGAACTGGTAACACTGAGGTTCAGCTGAGCCAGAATCCTAAGGTCATGGCAACAGCCTACACAGTTGTGTGGTCTTCTCTATCAGGGTTCAATAAATACGGTCACGGGGAGAGAAACAAATTGTAGCATCCATCTTGACTCCAGATTTTGCTGAGCTGGCCAAGTCTACTTATACCTTTTGCCCAAGGATAAGGATAGCACAGCTGAAGTTGCTGGTGAAGAAATGATAGTTTGGATGATAGAACACATGGTCCCTACTAAGTTGGAAAGGAATAGAAATCAAGAGGGGAATGATTGGTAGATGGAGAAAAAGGAGAGAAGCTAAGAGCTTAATGATCTACTTGAAGTCAAGAAGCAAGCACAGTGGGAGCGGAATTAAGAGAGTTGAGGCAGGAAGGAAGGATATGCATTTACAGAACTAGAATTAGTCACGGCCATTGGCCAAAATGGCCTAACAGAAGCTTGATCACATGCTGTTACTTGTATAACTTTATAGTCAGTTGGAAATGACCACATTAAATGATTCTGCATACATAACAAAAACTACAATTGAAGATCATTCCATCACATCGCTTATCTTTGTCTACACTGTATCTTGGGCTTCCCTGGTGGCTCAGAGGTTAAAGTGCCTGCTTGCAATGTGGGAGACCTGGGTTCGATCCCTGAGTCGGGAAGATCCCCTGAAGAAGGAAATGGCAACCCACTCCAGTATTCTTGCCTAGAGAATCCCATGGATGGAGGAGCCTGGTGGCCTACAGTCCACGGGGTTGCAAAGAGTCGGAAACGACTGAGCGAGTTAACTTTAACTTTCACACTGTACCTTATGCTATGAGGGATTCAAATAACTTACAAAGTTATAAAAAGCATAATAGAATAAATTTAAGATAAGTGGAAGACATGGACCTGATAGCCACTAGACCTTTCACTTAAAACTGTCATCTCCATAGTTAATTTCATGCCTTAAAAATTATTTTTCAATTTATCCTACTCTAAAATCTTTTCTCTTACCTTTCTACACATGGCAGACTGTGACAAGGTGAAATATACTCTGTGAGTTTGGCATATCACTACATTTATCAGTTTATTTTCACAAGTGGAGTATCATTGAAAACATTCTGTATATTAGATCTACAAGTTGTATTGCTTGTCAGCATTCCACCTGCCACTATTTATTTGTACCCTATCATCAAAAAGAAGAATCTTTAATAGCTGGAAGTAAGGACAGTTAGGAAAGGAAACTGCTTATTTATACTAGCTCTTAATATGGGTGACTCACTAGATCAGCAAAATGTGTCTTTACCTGGTTATGCCCCCATCTAGTAACCCATGGGTCTCTTGACAGTCCCTTGGACTGCAAGGAGATCAAACCAGTCCATCCTAAAGGAAATCAACCCTGAATATTCGTCAGAAGGCCTGATGTGAAATTGAAATTCCAATACTTTGGCCACCTGATACAAACAGTCAACTCCTTGGAAAAGACCCTGATGATGGGAAAGACAAGGCAAAAGGAGAAGGGGTGGCAGCGGATAAGATGGTTAGATAGCATCACTGACTCAATGAATATGAATTTGAGCAAACTCTGGGAGATAGTGGAGGATATAGGAGCCTGATGAGCTGCAGTCCAAGTGGTTGCAAAGAGTCAGACCTGACTTAGTGAACAGCAACAAGCTTCTAGCAAGTAACCTGTGGGCCTCCGGCTCAACAGTAGAAATTCAGAGTAACCCCAAATACTATACCAAAGGATTACCCATCGCCACTGCCATTAGATACTTATAGGCCTTTTAAGTCAAAGTTGCTTACATATTTCATTATTCAAATAGGAATCAAACAATTTCTACTTTATTTTTCCCTTTAACTTCATTTATTTCATTTTAGTAATTTTAATGAGTCAATAACAAATGACCACATTAAGTGATTCTGCATTTCTTATGAAAACTGCAATTGAAAATCCTACCATCACACTGCTTATCTTTATTTTGTTTACATTGTTATGGAGGATTTGAATGGTTTTCATATGTATTCAACTAAATAAGAAATGGGAAGTACCAAAGTTAGGCAGCAGACTGGTGGGGTCCATCGGCCAAAGATGCTTGGCTGAATGATATTGCCCACAGGGACCTTTAATATCTGAAACCAGTTCTCCAATTCAACTCTCCAGTGGTCTCCTTGTCCTAAAGGATAGCCCTCTTGAGATGGTTAATAACTTCACACCTAAAATCGCTGTTCCTGGCAATTCAGTGGAACAACGGGCTAGAAATTGCCATCAAGAGAGCAATAAGCTCCACTTCTAAAAACTATTAAGGAAAGCTCCTGAACGTTTTACTTTCTTTTCTTTTTAATATCTGGGATCATTCAGTCCCTATATGACAAATACGAGAGCTTAAATCCATGATCTTCAACAAACTTAACCTTATGATATTGGCCAAACCTCCTTATCAGCCCAGGTATGCAACAACTAACCTTTCGATAAGCTGTGCATTTTTAATTTTCAAAAAACAACCAGGTGGTCCTTTTCTATAATGTTTCCATGAGGGAGGCACATTAGAGGATTGTTATCCACACTATTTTGAATTCTCAAACCAGCTTCTCTGGAATAAGCTTCAAAAGGAATTTTCCATCATATAAATCTTTTATCTGCATCCTTTGCTCATGAAAATTAAGGCATAGCTAGGTATAAAGGTAATCAAAGCCTTGGCTGTGCCCTTTTCACAAAAGCCATCATGCCAAAACTCCTTTGGTAATAAACTCTATTTGATAATTCCAGACTCCTTCAAACAAAGAGAATTTATATGTATTCTAGTTATACTTGAGTGTTCCTGTGGCTCAGCTGGTAAAGAATCTGCCTGCAATGTGGGAGACCTGGGCTCAATCCCTGGGTTAGGAAGATCCCCTGGAGAAGGGAAAAGCTAGCCACTCCAGTATTCTGGCCTGGAGAATTCCATGGACCATATAGTCCATGGGGTCGCAAAGAGTCAGATTCAGCTGAGAAACTTCCACTTTCACTAGCTATACTAAATGCTGGATTTCCAGGAATATTTTCCCTCAACAACAAAAGCTAGTGTAAAATAGACAGCTAGTGGGAAGCTAGGGAGCTCAGCTCAATGCTTTATGATGACCTAGAAGGGAGGGATGGAGGGGCGGGCTGGAGGCTCAAAAGGAGGAGATATATCTATACTTATAGCTGATTCACATTGTGTACAGCAGAAACTAACACAGCATTGTAAAGCAATTATCCTCCAATTAAAACTTTAAAAATAATTTAAAAGTAGTTGAGAAATTTCTTTAACAGTCATATAGCTTTCAATAAGGGAGACGGAAGGTTTTCATGAGTGGACATAAAGCAGTTCAAAAAAAACTAACCAATCTGAAGAGCCTAAGCATCAGCTCCAATTCTCTTTTTCTAAAAATTTTTCTATTTCCACCAAAAATGTCATTCATTTACAAGACCATTTGTCTAAGGCTCAGTCTGTTCAGTCTAAGTACTTTTTACTCACCAGCTGATGGGAAGAGAGGGAATCTATTGCACTTGAAGAATATGTGTTCACCCTATTATTTAAGAAGACTCAATTTTTAAAAAAAAGACAAGCCAAATGAACAGAATGTATGGAACTCGAGAAATGTGATGCACAGAAAATAAGTAAGCTAATAGCATAAGTGAAGAGGCAAAACTTGGAGGACGCATTAAATATAAATAATGAGTAGCTTATGAGACAAGGTATATAATGATATAAATACTAAGTTAGAAACCCATAAGACATGTTAGAGATATTAATAGAATAAATGGAATGTATGGCAGAACAAAGATTATTACTTTTGGATCGGAAGGTTCGGAAGGACCAAGTTTTAAGGTAACATCACATCATTCTGGGCTGACAACTATGTTATCCTTAATCTGTCTAATATGCTTCCATTTTGGCACCACAAGTGTTCTCCCCAAAAGAACACAGACAAAACCCAAAGCTGTTCACCAGGGTAATTGGCAAGCAAAGCTATTGGCAGGCATGCTTGCCCTTGCCTCTGTTTGACAGAGCAAGTATGTGCCCCCAGACACCTGCCATCTGTCTGTCAGAGCCCCTTTCTCAAACCATAGTCTCATCTTCATGAAAACAGCACTAGTTTGGAGGCTTATTCAGCAAAGAAGAGATAAGATATATGAACACTGTATAACCTAGAATTCAGGTTGTGATTTTCCTTTCACCCCAACTGAACACTATCATGAATGCATGAACTTATGCCACCTTTTTCCTCTTGATTCTCATTATTTATCTTAAACTGATTTAACAAACCATGTGATTGGGTCATCTTTTTTTATCTGTGAGCCTTTCTTTTCAGTGGTCTCTGGGTATTATACTGATAGGCTACAGTGTAACTTCTCATACAGCAATGTGAGTGGGGAAAGAATTAGGTTAAACAGAAAATATATATGATGCATTTGGTTACAGGGTTTGCAAAAGTATAATCATGAGATTATGTTAAAAGAAATATACTATAATTTTAGATTTAGAATAATATGTCTTTATCTTGTAACACTGGAAGATGATCATCAAAGATGTAACTGGAAAGAAACAAATACATATAGCTAAGTTTCTGGGCTATTATGATCAAATGCAAAATGCATTAAGAGGTAAATGTACAAGCTCCCGAGATCAAATCCTGGCTTCATCACTTCCTATCTTTGTCATCTTAGGAAAATTTCCTCTTTGTGCCTCAAATTACACATCTGCAAAATAGAGACAATGATAGAAATAAAATAATGGTAATCCTAGCTGAAAGGATTATGTTGATGATTAAGAGTTTACCAGTATATACATCTCTTAGGATAGCCAAATCATAGGATATGCTTTTCATTTTTTAACTATTAAAAATGAAAGAGTGAAAGTTAGAGTATGACCAAAAGGAACAAAATCTTGGATGACAAGTTGCATAAACATTACTTCCCATTGACAGGACCCTCTGCTCACGCCAGTACCATTGTAATGAGTACAAATCACAACATATAAAGCGTGCATTCATGCTAAGTCACTTCAGTTCAGTTCAGTTCAGTTCAGTCGCTCAGTCGTGTCTGACTCTTTGCAACCCCATGAATCGCAGGACGCCAGGCCTCCCTGTCCATCACCATCTCCCGGAGTTCACTCAGACTCACGTCCATTGAGTCAGTGATGCCATCCAGCCATCTCTAAGTCACTTCAGTCATGTCCAGCTCTTTGTGACCCTATAAACTGTAACCTACCATGTTCCTCTGTCTATGGGATTCTCCAGGCAAGAATACTGGAGTGGGTTGCCATACTCTCCTCCAGGGGATCTTCCCAACCCAGGGATGAAACCCACGTGTCCTGCATTGCAGGTGGATTCTTTACCACTGAGCCACTGGGGCAGCCCATATGAAGCAAGAGTAAGTAATCAGTATAGAGTAACAAGGGGTCTTGTGAGTTCTTCTTCAGGGTTGGGATGAGTTTGGGGAGAGCTTGAGTACTGGACAAAAGAATAAGTTCAACCAGGGAAGAGGTTGGGTGGTAAGTGAAAGGTGATTCAGGGAGTCCAGCATCTGGAAAATTGGTGGGCAGCCCCAGGGCCAGCTGCTCCTCCAAACAGAGTGACTGAAGCCAATAAAAATAAGCCAAGTGTTCATGAATATGTAACGTCCTATACATAACTACAACCGTTGCCACCAGGAAGGGACCTTGGATGGTTGGAGAACTAAGCTCCCTCTTCAGGTGGCTGTTATGACCTGGCCCACGCCTTTAGCAAGTATGTCCATCTGCTGCCTCATTATTCCCCATTCCTTGTGACATCAAGAGGTTCCAGCTGCCCAGAGGGAAGGAGAGTAGCCACAGATGTCAACCTACATTGTAACTGAATAACAGCATTCAGAGTATGCCTTTTTTCCAGACATCTGCACTCTGCACCACTTTGGGTGACCCTCTCCTCACATATCCTAGCTCTTCTGTACATTTGCTTGACTTAATAAACCTCTGATAAACTGTACCAGGAAGTCCATAAAAACCTACCCACTTGGATATATCTCAGTACAGGTAAATTAAATTAGTCCCAATTCAAAATATTGGTAAATCAGTAACTCTGAAAGGGCATACTTTCAAAACCCTAAAGGGAAATGAAGGCATTTTTAAAATATTAGGGTGGTTGGGAACACACTTAACAAATAACTAAAAATATTCTTCAGATAGGTGTGCAAACGAATTTAAATCCTCTGTGACCAGTTTGAACAGTTTCTATTTTAAAAGGTCTGGGATTTGGGAAATGAAATTCTTGGTGTCCAAATTTTATTAGGTGCTTTTCCTATCTAGCCCACGCCACACCATTTCTTTTCAGGCCAATGAATCTCCATTAGTTTCAGAACCTCCCATATTCATCCCAAATTTATTCAGTTTCCAGATGAGACTGATTTGCTATGTCTTAATGTATAACTTTCTCAATTTTTTTTTTCAATACAGGTTCTTCAGATATGTCAGCTTCCTATATTTTATACATTCTAAATGATTTGTTAGTGTTAGGCCTCTTGCATGCCAGAGCTGGTAATGGCTCTGCCAAGCTCCTTGCATAGAAATTTCCATTTTGAAAATTGCTTAGAGTTGTGTATTTTTCATGAGAGAGCATAGTTGCCTAAGTCACAGAAAGATAATGCCAAGTAAAATACATTTTCTTCAAAAAATTCACATGTACAGATTTTTGCCTCCTTATAAAATTTGAAAAATTCCAAAAAATGTAATGAAAAAAATTGTCCTAAGTGCTTCTTGTCATAGAAAACAAGTTTTAACAATATGATATATAGAATACAAATTGGAGGACTATACCTAGGTCCGTTTGTGTATTTTTAGATGATAGGAGTTAGAGCATACAGAATATTTTACATACCACCTTTTCAGTGATTAATATATTGTGGTCATGATTTAGGGCTTCCCTGGTGGTCTAGTGGTTAAGAATCCACCTGCCAATGCAGGGCATACAGGATCTATCCCTGGTCCAGGCAGGTCCCATGGACCAACTAAGCTCGCACACCATAGCTACTGAAGCCCACAGGCCCTAGAGCCCATAGGAGCCACCACAAAGAGAAGGACACACACTGCAACTAGAGAGTAGCCCCTTCTCATCACAACTAGAGAAAGCCCGTGTGTAGCAACCAAGACCCAGAAACAACCAAGAATAAATTAATTAAATAAATCTATTCAAATACATATTAAAAAAAAACCCCTGCTTTAAATGTCTTCAAAAACAACATAGACCTTGAATTTGTTTCCTAGGGCTGCTGTAACAAAATACCACAAACTAAGGTGGCTTAAAACCATAGAAATATATTCTCTCTCAGTTTTGGACACTGGAAATCTGCAATCAAGGTGTCAGCAAGGCCATGATTCCTCAGAAACCTCCAGGGAAATCCTTCTCAGCCCTCTTCTTAGCTTCTGGTGTTGCTGAGAACCTCTGCATTCCTTGGCCTATAGCAGCATCACTCCAGTCCTTCCCTTTACCATCACGAGTATGTCTGTCTTCACACAGTCATCCTCTCGTAAGGACACCAGTTACACTGGCTTAGGGTCCCACTGTACTCCAGATTGACATGTTAACCAACTGGACCTGCTTAAAGTCACATTTTGAGATACCGAGGGTTAGTATTTCAACGTGTTTTCAAGGAGAGAAGACACAACTCAAACTTTTAAAGACTTCTATGGTGCACGTGTGCATGTGTGTGTGCATATGTGTGAGTGCTCAGTCGTGTCTGACTTCTTTCGCTCTCTGGCCTTCAGCCCTCCAGGCTCCTCTGTCCATGGTGTTTTCCAGGGAAGAATACTGGAGTGGAATATTCAACATAGTTTTGGAAGTTTTGGCCACAGCAATCAGAGCAGAAAAAGAAATAAAAGGAATCCAGATTGGAAAAGAAGAAGTAAAACTCTCACTGTTTGCAGATGACATGATCCTCTACATAGAAAACCCTAAAGACTCCACCAGAAAATTGCTAGAGCTAACTAATGAATATAGTAAAGTTGCAGGATATAAAATCAACACACAGAAATCCCTTGCATTGCTATACACTAACAATAAGAAAACAGAAATTAAGGAAATAATTCCATTTACCATTTCAATGAAAAGAATGAAATACTTAGGAATATATCTACCTAAAGAAACAAAAGATCTATATATAGAAAACTATAAAACACTGATGAAAGAAATCAACTGCTGCTAAGTCACTTCAGTCGTGCCCAACTCTGTGTGACCCCATAGACGGCAACCCACCAGGCTCCCCCGTCCCTGGGATTCCCCAGGCAAGAACACTGGACTGGGTTGCCATTTCCTTCTCCAATGCATGAAAGTGAAAAGTGAAAGGGAAATCAAAGAGGACACAAATAGATGGAGAAATATACCATGTTCATGGATTGGAATAATTAACATAGTGAAAATGAATATACTACACAAAGCAATCTATAGATTCAGTGCAATCCCTATCAAGCTACCAACAGTATTTTTCACAGAACTAGAACAAATAATTTCACAATTTGTATGGAAATACAAAAAAACCTTGAATAGCCAAAGCAATCTTGAGAAAGAAGAATGGTAACCTGCCTGACTTCAGGCTATACTACAAAGCTAGTCATCAAAACAGTATGGTACTGGCACAAAGACAGAAATATAGATCAATGGAACAAAATAGAAAGCCCAGAGATAAATCCACACACCTATGGCTATATATTGTCACCCTGCTTATTTAACTTATATACAGAGTACATCATGAGAAATGCTGGACTGGAAGAAACACAAGCTGGAATCAAGACTGCCGGGAGAAATATCAATAACCTCAGATATGCAGATGACACCACCCTTATGGCAGAAAGGGAAGAGGAACTAAAAAGCCTCTTGATGAAAGTAAAAGAGGAGAGTGAAAAAGTTGGCTTAAAGCTCAACATTCAGAAAACGAAGATCAGGGCATCCAGTCCCATCACTCTATGGGAAATAGATGGGGAAACAGTGGAAACAGTGGCAGGCTTTATTTTGGGGGGCTCCAAAATCACTGCAGATGGTGATTGCAGCCATGAAATTAAAAGACGCTTACTCCTTCAAGAAAAGTTATGACCAACCTAGATACCATATTCAAAAGCAGAGACATTACTTTGCAGACTAAGGTCCGTCTAGTCAAGGCTATGGTTTTTCCAGTAGTCATGTATGGATGTGAGAGTTGGACTGTGAAGAAGGCTGAGCACTGAAGAATTGATGCTTTTGAATTGTGGTGTTGGAGAAGACTCTTGAGAGTCCCTTGGCCTGCAAGGAGATCCAACCAGTCCATTCTGAAGGAGATCAGCCCGGGGATTTCTTTGGAAGGAATGATGCTAAAGCTGAAACTCCAGTACTTTGGCCACCTCATGCGAAGAGTTGACTCATTGGAGAAGACTCTGATGCTGGGAGGGATTGGGGACAGGAGGAGAAGGGGACGACCGAGGATGAAATGGCTGGATGGCATCACTGACTCGATGGATGCGAGTCTGAGTGAACTCTGGGAGTTGTTGATGGACAGGGGGGCCTGGTGTGCTGCGATTCATGGGGTCGCAAAGAGTTGGACACGACTGAGTGACTGAACTGAACTGAACTGATGGACACCTTATCTTTGACAAAGGAGGCAAGAATACACAATAGAGAAAAGACAATCTCTTTAACAAGTGGTACTGGGAAAATCAGTCAACCACTTGTAAAAGAATGAAACTAGAACACTTTCTTACACCATACACAAAAATAAACTCAAAATGGATTAAAGATCTAAATGTAAGACCAGAAATTATTAAACTCCTAGAGGAAAACATAGGCAAAACACTCTCCAACATAAATCACAGCAGGATCCTCTATGACCCACCTCCCAGAGTAAAGGAAATAAAAGCGAAAATAAACAAATGGGACCTAATTAAACTTAAAAGCTTTTGCACAATGAAGGAAACTATAAGCAAGGTGAAAAGACAGCCTTCAGAATGGGAGAAAATAATACAAACGAAGGAACTGACAAAGAATTAATCTCAAAAATATACAAGCAGTTCATGCAGCTCAATTCCAGAAAAATAAATGACCCAATCAAAAAGTGGACCAAAGATATAAACAGACATTTCTCCAAAGACATACAGATGGCTAACAAACACATGAAAAGATGCTCAACATCATTCATTATCAGAGAAATGTAAATCAAAACCACAATGAGGTACCATTTCATGCCAGTCAGAATGGCTGCTATTCAAAAGTCTACAAACAATAAATGCTGGAGAGAGTGTGGAGAAAAGGGAACCCTCTTACACTGCTGGTGGGAATGCAAACTAATACAGCCACCATGGAGAACAGTGTGGAGATTCCTTAAAAAACTGGAAATAGAACTGCCATATGACCCAGCAATCCCACTGCTGGGCATACACACCGAGGAAACCAGAACTGAGACACGTATACTCCAATGTTCATCGCAGCACTGGACATGGAAGCAACCTAGATGTCCATCAGCAGATGAATGGATAAGAAAGCTGTGGTACATATACACAATGGAGTTTACTCAGCCATTTAAAAGAATACATTTGAATCAGTTCTAATGAGGTGGATGAAACTGGAGCCTATTATACAGAGTGAAGTAAGCCAGAGAGAAAAACATCAATACATTATACTAATGCATATGTATGGAATTTAGAAAAATGGTCACAATAACCCTATATGCGAAACAGCAAAAGAGACACAGATGTACAGAACAGTCTTTTGGACTCTGTGGGGAGAGGCCAAAGGTGGGATGAGTTGGGAGAATGGCATTGAAACATGTATATTATCAGATGTGAAATGGATCGCCAGTCTAGGTTCAGTGCATGGGACTGGGTGCTTGGGGCTGGTGCACTGGAGATGGGAAGGGACGTGAGAGGGGGTTCAGGATGGGGAACACACGTACACCCATGGCTGATTCATGGCAATGTATGGCAAAACCACTACAATATTGTAAAGTCATTAGCCTCAAATTAAAATGAATAAATTTATTTTAAAAAATAGAAGTAATAAGTTCTTATGAAAAAAAAAAAAAAAAGAAAGAATACTGGAGTGGGTTGCCATTTCCTCCCAGAGATTTTCCCAACCCAGGGATCAAACTCATGTTTCCTGTGTCTTCTGCCCTTGCAGGCAGATTCTTTACCACTGTACCACCTGGGAAGCATCTATGGTAGAACACAATTTCCTTTTTTCACTGTTATATTTAATGCAGATAAGGAAGTCAACCTGAATATTCACTGGAAGGACTGATACTGATGTTGAAGCTCCAATATGTTGGACAACTGCTGTGAAGAGCCTTCTCATTGGAAAAGACCCTGATGCTGGGAAAGATTGAAGGCAGGAGGAAAAGTGAGTGACAGAGGATGAGATAACATCACTGACTCAATGGCCATGTGTTTGAGCAAACTCCAGGAGATAGTGACAGACAGGGAAGCCTGGCATGCTACAGTCCTTGGGGTCACAAAAAGTGACACAACTTAGTGACTGAACAACAATAGTCTGTGAAAGTAATTTTAATCTTGATGTACTATTTCAGGGCCCTTTAGTCCTCGCAACAACCTCATCCCCACTTTATAGAGTGAAAATTGAGCAGAAATAGCAAATAACTGCCAAAGAGCATCCAGAAAATACAAGAAGAGCTGCCAAGCTCTCTCGTTCCATAGACTTTGAGATTAACCATCCTATACAGTAGGGAACGGGATAGTGGCAATGCAGATTTCATTTAATCAAAGATTCAAAATAATTGATCACTGAGCAATTAGGCATTCTTTGTTGATCTTAATCCTTAAGTATTTTGAGTGTATGCATTCTCTGTGAACCTATGGACTGTAGCCCGCCAGCCTCCTCTGTCCATGGGATTCTCCAGGCAAGAATACTGGAGTGGGTTGCCATTTCTTCTTCCAAGGGATCTTCCTGACCCAGGGATTGAACTCTTGTCTCCTGCACCTCCTGCACTGGCAGACAGGTTCTTTACAACTGAGCCACCAGGGAAGTCCAAGTAAGTATTTTTTACTATTTTAAAATCTACTTCCCCCTTAAAGTTATCTTAAGTCTCAATTTTGATATCCTAAATTCTAGTGATAAAAGAATATCTAGCATCCAAATCTTTATAATTTATAAAGCACATCAATATCTATTATATTTAATTATATTTAATAAAGATATATTGCAGTCATTAGCATACCTAGTAAAATCATTCTGGAGTAAAATACTATTCTCTTGTTCCCAGTTTTTTAATGTTTCCCATTATTCTAAATTCCTTTAAATACCTTTTATATCTTGTAAATTGATAGTTATTCTATATAATTTTACATTTATAAAGTGATTAATTTTTACTGCATTTCAGAGGTGTTGTTCAGTTGCTAAGTCGTGTCCAACTCTTTGTGACCCTGTGGACTGCAGCATGCCAGCCTCCTCTGTCCTCCACTGTCTCCCAGTGTTTGCTCAAATTCATGTCCATTGAATTGGTAATGCTCTCTAACCACCTCAGCCTCTGCCACCCCCTTCTCCTATTGCCTTCAATCTTTCTCAGAATTGGGGTGTTTTCCAATGAGTCAGCTCTTCACATCAGGTAGCCAAAGTATTGGAGCTTTAGCATCAGTCCTTCCAATAAATATTCAGGGTTGATTTCCTTTAGGATTGACTGGTTAGATCTCCTTGCAGTGCAGGGGACTCTCAAGAGTACCACAATTCAAAAGTATAAACTCTCCAACATTCAGCCTTATTTATGGTCTGACTCTCACATCCATATAAAACTATGGGAAAACTATAGCTTTGACTAGATGGACCTTTGTTGGCAAAGTGATGCCTCTGCTTTTTAATACACTGCCCCAATTTGTCATAGCTTCCCTTCCAAGGAGGAAATGTCAATTTCATGGCTGCAGTCACCATCTTCAGGGATTTTGGAACCCAAGCATATAAAACCTGTCATTGTTTCTACTTTTTCTCCTTCTATTTGCCATGAAGTGATAGGACTGGATGCCATGATCTAAGTTTTTTTAATGTTGAATTTTAAGCCAGCTTTTTCACTCTGTTCTTTCACCTTCATCAAAAGACTCTTTAGTTCTTCTTCACTTTCTGCCACAGGTGTATGGATGCCATTGGTGGATAAAGTACGAAGAACTATGGATTTATCTTGTGCTATAATTGTACTGAACTCTTATTACTATAACAGTTTTTTAGTAGATTTCTCAGTTTATTTTTACACATACAATGATGTCTATACTTAGTAACATATGTTATTTATCTGTTTTTTCCACTCATAGTCCTGCAACAAGCATCTCTAATACCGCTGATTAGGAATATTGACAGAGGTCAGTTCAACACTTTTCCTAGTTCTCCTTTCATAAGTTCTCCTTCTCCAGGCTAGAAGAAGTCTCTACTTCCTTCCTATGGTTTTCATCATCACTCTTTCTTTTCGTGTTTTGGTTTGCTAGAGCTCCTGTAATAAACTATCATAGACGAGGTGAATTAAACAACAAGAAATGTATTTCTTCACAGATCTGGAGGTTAGAAGCCCAAGATCAAGGTATTGGTAGGGTTGATTTCACTCTATGGAGTTTCTCTTTAGCTTGTAGATGGCCATCTTCTTTCTTTGTCTTCACATTGTCGGCTCTCTGTGTGTATCTATGTCCTAATTTCCTCTTTCATAAGGAATCATATTGTGTTAGAGCTCCCCCAATGAGCTCATTTAATCTTAATTACATCTTTAAAGGCCCTATCTCAAAATATAATCACACTTTGAGATGCCAGGATTAGGACTTCAACATATGAATTTTGGGGAGACACAGTGCAGCTCATTACAGTGTCCCTATTCTTTACAGTGCCTATTCTTCAGATTTATCTCAATCTATTTTCTATATTCAAGCAACCTATTCTATATTTTTAATTCAATCCCATAGTGCTACATTTTATAACTAATGTAATCTTCACTCCAGCACTCTAAGCCTATCCTTTGCACCCTATCTTATTTCCTGGGTATTTCTGCAGCATTTCCATGTGCTGCAGTCATTCATCTTCACTACATGTTTTTATAGATAATATACTTTCTTTTCTGTCTTCTCAAGTGGATATAATCATTCAACCTTGTATCTTTGTCATTTTTTAATATTTTTTCCACTTCTACCAGTGCAAATACTGGTCATACAAATGTGCTCTTCCTCTTTGGTGTTAAAATATTTTCACAGAGAGATCTGATTGTTTCTTAAATTTATTTTAAATTTTTGTCTATTGCTTTTAAAGGTTATTTTCCCTCCGTGATACTTATTATGATTTCTGTAATTCTCTTGCTATTATTTTGATATGTTTAGACCACAGAGGGCATTTTACCATGTTAATCCTTTTAGCATTTTCCTGGAAGTCTTTGTCTTATGAAATATTCAGTCTCTTTCATGCTACAGAAATCAAGACTCTTAGGACTCCACTGAGAACTCTCAAAGTACTTAAGGAGGTAGGAAGCAAGGAGAGAGAAAGGGAAAGGAATTAAATTACTAATACCTACTACATCCTAGAAAATTTATTTCACAATCTCATTTAATACCCAATCCTATAAACTGTATTAAATTATCTACCTCATTTTACAGATGAGTAAATTGAGGCTCAGATAACTTGGTGACTTTCTCAAGTTCCTATATGTAGTAAATAATAAAGATCAGGCTTGAAATTAATTTGTATACTCCAAAACCTATGCTTTTCCCATGACTTCCTACAAACTCCCTTTGATCCCTAAATATATTAAGACCTACCTCCAAGTTCCCCTAAGCCTATCTGCAGAAGGGGAATGATTAGAACCCAAGTCAGGCACACCAAAATCACAACAGGACTGTGGTTCTGCACCTGTACCTCTCTAGCTTTCATTTTTAATCAAGTTTAAAATAGTAGTACACAGGCATTCAGTGGAAAATTTATTGCAATTTAGCACTTGCTATGAGAATGAACTAGAAGACATTTGAAAGTTCAGTTCAATAAATGCACAGAGTACTTTCTGCATGCCAGAGACCACACCAGTGGTTCAAGATACATGGATGCGTAAGACACCCATCCATCATTGAAACACTTGTGATTTGGGTATTGAGTGGGGAGGGGAGATTGCAACACATGAAACATGTATGGAGATGCTTGTTGTACTATTGTTCCCTTCTCAAGAAGCCTGCCCCAAGCTACAACTCTGATGATTAGAAAACAGCCACGTGTATCTCATCACTATGTCATTCCATCCCATCACCCCCACACCCTAGTTGGGTCAGGTGAGGTGGGCCAGTCAGAGTTCTCAGCCAAAAATTTATAATAGGCATATGAGAAGCATGTCAGGTAGTAGCAGTAGAAAAGAAGCCAAATGTCAATGAAGGAAAATTAGGTTTCATGCATTCCTGCTGTCGGGTGCCCAAACTTAGATTCTGATGACTCTTCCTGACACCTGTCACACAACAAAAAAACGGTTGTTTTACTATCTGCTTTCCAGAAACGTTGTTGTGGCCTGCCAGAATCTTAAACAAACATCACTTTTTGTATGAGTTAGTTAGATTAATTTCTGTTGCTTGGAAGTAGGTGAGCCCCAACTAATGCAAAAATGTAAGTCGAATGTGATAAATGTTATAACAAACCTATCAGTAGAGCTGTATGTCTGTCAAGAAAGAGTTCTTGATCAAGCCTCAACAGAGGACTCCTCAACTGAGTCCTGAAAAACTAGTAGGATGAGCAAAGGCACAGAGGTGGAGGGAGAAAAAAGAGGCACAAGTTCAAAGAGGAAAAACTCCTATGATTGCCCAACTATTAAGCCAGATCATCAAAAAGTCGCATATCTGAGCAATTCAGTCAAAAAACACTTATTGATTGCCATGACCCAGCATGTTACAGAAATGGATAAAATTAAAGTCCATGTGCCAGCAAAAGTCACAGTTTGGCCCCAAAGTCTTTGCTCTCAACACAAAGGTTTGTTGATTATTTTTTCCAGATGGCACCAGTCAAAGAATCTACCTGCCAATGCAGGAGATGAAAGAGACACAGGTTGGATCCTTGGGTCGTGAAGATCCCCTGGAGGAGGAAACGGCACTGCACGCCAGGATTCTCGCCAGGAGAATCACCCAGAAAGAGAAGCCTAGCGGACTATGGTCCATGGGGTTGCAAAGAGTCAGACATGACTGCGCATCTGAGCACAGAGCACATTTATTTAGTTACTTTTGGCTGTGCTGGGTCTTCACTGCTGCACCAGCTTTTCTCTAGTTGTGGACAGTGGGGGCTACTCTCTAATTGCGGTACTCAGGCATCTCATTACGGTGGCTTCTCTTGTGCAGCACGGGCCCTAGGTCTCACAGGCTTCAGTAGTTGAGGCACGTGGACTCAGTAGTTGCAGCACGCCAGCCCCAGAGCACAGGCTCAATAGTCGTGACACTCTGGCTTAGGAGCTCCTCCTCTGTGGGATCGTCTCAGATCAGGGATCAAACCCACGTCTCCTGCATTGCCAAGCAGATTCTTCACAACTCAGCCTCCAGGGAAGCCCCACACAAAGATTTATGAGAAGTCAACACCTATTTATTAGGCCTTGGGATGGTGTTTTGTGAGAACAGCATTTTATTGGGGGATTTTTCTAGTCTTTTATATCTTATTAGAATCAACAGTACACCAACAGCTAATACTGACACAGTATTTTATATATGCTTGGCACTTTTCTAAACACATTCCAAATATAAACTCATGTAATTCTCACATCTCTCTAACACAGGTGCTATTATTACTCCCAATTAATAAATGAGAAAACTAAGACACAAGAATGGTAAGTAGCCTTCCCCATAGCTAGTAAGTAGAACTGAGTTATGTACTCACTCTTTGGCTAACTAAAAATCTAATCTTCCAGTGTGGTTGTGAATCTGTGGTATTCCTACAGGAACCCAGCCCTCTTCTTTCCCATTTTATTCCAGTTCTATTGTTTTCACTGTACATACTTCACATGTTTAACAGAGATAAATCTTTCAGGCTTTTTCTCGTGCTTTCCTTTATTGCTTCATATTTTGGAAAGGATCACTCTTTCCAAGGCACTCAAATATGCCCAATTTTATATTATCCCAAAGTTTATATTATAGTACTTTTGTATGCTTAAATATCAAATTCATTTGGAAAATAATTGGTTCTGTGATATGTAAATGTTGTTGGGAGACTGGTTATGAACCGACCACTTCTTTTCCTATTGCTCTGTGATAACTACAACATCATACATTCAATTCACAAATATAATCTTATCAATTTCTGGATCTTTCCATCCTATTTATGTATATTTCCAGCTATGCATCAATAGATACAGTTTTTTCACAATTGCTATAAATTTTATTAAATAACGATCCCTCAGAACTTGTAAGGAGCAAATTTCCTACTATTTTTACAAAATAAATTTAAACTTTTAAACTTGAAAAATGTACATTTTAGAATTTTTTCCACACAGAATTTTAATGCCGTTTCATATTGTGTGGATAACGCAGTATCTAAATATACAGTAGAGAAGGTAATGGATTGTCATTAGTTGCAAGACAATTAGCTGAAAATAAGATTTGCAGAAAAAGAAAAAAAAATTGTATCTTTGAACCTGAAAATTTGACCACTTTGAATATTATATTCTTCTACCCCATGAAAAGGATTAATTTTTAATGGACTGGTTTCTGAAACCACATTGAGAGGAAAGGAAATTCAAAAGAAAGCATTCTCAGGAATAAATGTGCAGGACTTTCTTGATGATCCAGCGGTTAAGAATCTGCCTGCCAACACAGAGAAGCCTGGCTCGATCCCTGGTCCAGGAAGACCCCACAGGCTGCAGGGCAGCTGAGCCCATGCACCACAACTACTGAAGCCCACATGCCTTAGGGACCGTGCTCCACAAGGAGAAGCCACCGCAACAAGAAGCCCATGTAATTCAACTAGAGAGTAGCCTCTGCTCACTGCAACTAGAGAAAGCCCACGTGGAGCAACAAAGACCCAGTACAACCAACAAAAAAATATGAAAAACAGTACTTTAAAAAAATAAATAAGTAGACTATTGATCTGCAAAGAATATTTGCTCAAAAGGTGACAAAAATGACACGAGTTTTGGTAGCCATGTCCTTTTTCCAACTTTTCACAACAGGTGTTTTCCGAGCCTCAGCAAAATTTGACACATGGACCCAGGCTAGCAGCTCTACATTCAGGTGCTTCTGTAAGCCTGTAGATGCAATTTTACTTGTTTACTTTCTAATGTGGTTACTCCACTATAACGTGGAGTAACTGCACCTCTTCACTTTTCTCTTTGAATATTTCTGGTAGGCTGAGGTTTGTTTTTTTCTTTTTTTTTTCAAAGTGTTTTAGAACGATTTTATCAAGAAAAGACCTAGCAGATTTTCTTTATTCTGAAACCTATTAACTTGATAAAAAATTTACAATATTTATTATAGTCATTCTTCCATTCAGGAAACAGTTCTCTGTTTATTTATGCTTCAAGTATATCTCCAATGAAGTGCTGTAGTTTGCTTTATTAGGGATCCCTAAGAAAGCTAATTCCTAAGTATTTTATGACTTCCCTGATGGCTCAGAGGGTAAAGTGTCTGTCTGCAATGCAGGAGACCGGGGTTCAATCCCTGGGTCGGGAAGATTCCCCCGTAGAGAAGGAAATGGCAACCCACTTCAGTACTATAGCCTGGAAAATCCCATGGACGGAGGAGCCTGGTAGGCTACAATCCATGGGGTCGCAAAGAGTCAGACAGGACTGAGCGACTTCACTTTCACTTTCAAGTATTTTATATCTTTGTCATTACAGTGAGTATGATCTTTTCATTATATTCTACAGTCATTTATTGCTAATATGCCAAAATCTTTGTTTTATAGAGTTGACGTAAGTAACAGCCTTTTGAAGAATGTTCTGTATCTTCTGCAAAACTATCATGGAAACATTGTTCTTAGTGTCATTCCATATCCTTTTAAGCAATAAATCTCTTCCAGGGGTCAGAAAAGGTTTTATTTCCCCTGAGTCAAACTTAACCCAATGACAAAAGCTAAGTATTTTTCTTTTTGTCCTAAAGCCAAGATATTAAAAGCTTAAGTTCATGTTTAACTACACAAATGAACTAAATGTACACGCCTGGCACATACATTTTTCTGTTCCTTTTAACTGGTTTTGGTTTTACCCATATTTTTAATTGTCCAATTTTAATTCTGTAATCCACCTTAAATAGTCTTTGGAGGTAGGCAGTTTGCTTAGGTTGTGTACCTTAATATGCACGTTCACAAGTAATTAAGCTGTATGACAATTGAATAGTATTGTTCATCTGTTCCTAATTATATATGCTAAAAACAGAGTAATCAACCTTTTTCCCCAGGACACACTCTAAATCTACCCTTTATAACGTACTCAAGAAAGCAGTACAGAACTAAGTATAATCCCACAGGTCACCTTGGGTCCTTTTTCATCTTTTTAAAAAAATCATTTTTCATAAACTGGTGCTTCCAACATTTTTGGTGATAAGTCACTTATGGCCCCACATAGTAACTGGTCAAAGTGCAGCAAACAGCATGGCATCAAGACACATCTGGACACAAATGGGTGAAGAGTGGGGAGAAAATGATTTTGGAGAAGTTCCTTGAGAAGGTGAAGTCATGTGCAGATCCTGATCGTAACTTGTGAAGTCTTTACCATAACCTTTGGACAAAATCCTCCTCTCTTTATTCTGAGTTCTGACAACTCTTTATTATCACTCCATTCCCTCCAGGCAAGCCTTTCCTGCCCACATAGGCTGTGCCTCACCCCTTTACTGTGCATGCACTTCACCTGCATTTCAGCCCATCCCTCATTTCATTATAATTGTCCGCTTTGCAGTCTGTCCACAGTAAGGTCCTTGAGAATAAGGACAACGTCTTAGTCACCCTTGATCTCCCGCACCCAGCACAGTACTTAGCACTTTCCATCTCCTCACACTGTATCCTAATTATTCATACTGTTGTCCCCGATTAAGAGGAGAGGTTTTTTTTTTTTTATCAGCAGGGCCTTAGCCACCTCTGCAAGCCCAAACCTGTCATATATGACCAAACATGAAGGGAAAGGGCTTAACAAATACTGGGTGCTGTGCCCTTCCACCATTTTAAAAAATTATTTATTTAGTTTTGACTGCACCAACCAGCATGTGGGATCTTAGCTCCCCGACCAGAGATCGAACCCATGCTCTTGCATTGGAAGCAAAGAGTCTTGACCACTGGGGCCTCAGGGAAGTACCCCCCTCAGCCATTACTACCTTCTTATTCAAGCTTTCTTGGGCCATTTTTGGACCTTATTCCTAGGCCCTTTCTTGATCCCTCTAAGCCTTTTTGATGCCTCAAAGTCACCAACATCAGGACGTCCTTGCTGGTCCAGCAGCTGGGACTCCACGCTCCCAATTCAGGAGGCCAAGGTTCAATTTCTGATCAGGGAACTAGATCCCACAAACTGCAATCAAGATCCTGCATGCTGCAACTAAGACCTGGCCCACCCAAAAAGAAAAGTCACTAACACCAGTGTAACTTCCTGTACCATTGCATCGCTTCTCCACAACAGAACAAGAGGATATCAGATTCTGAATAAATGTAAGTAGCTCTCCAAATGTGAAAAGAATCAAGCTTTAGACAAAACACAGGCCAATCCATCTATGAACAAGGCTGCCTCCATATATAGGCAATGCAAGACCTGTTGGAAACCATAGTAATTACCCCTTAATGCATCCTTCTCCTGGTGCATCTCATCAAAACCACAAGTGCTTTGAAATAGTCTGGCCCTCCTTTATGAATGTGAGTTGTCTCCTTGAGAAAGCTTTATTTCGGAGAAACCCATCCACTCAGATACTGCCATAGGATCTGCTGAGTCATAGCGTGTTTCCAGATTCTAGGGCTCAGCTCGTATCCATGGTCACACTTTATTTCCTCTGAGGTCATCTGTCCACTAGAAAATCTCATGATTCCGGCAATATAAGGACAGGCCTGTGCTGTGTTAGGCCAACAAGAGGCATAATAGAATCTCAGTCCCTTTGGCACCAGGCTTAAAATAAAGTGTTTTATAGAAAACTTTACTAGTATTATTCACATTTCTGCTATAGGGAATGCCTAATAAAACTGTCTTTTTAAGATATTTATTGATTTATTTATTATTCATTGGCTGTGCCAGATCTTAGTTGCAGCATTTGGGATCTTTAGTTGCAGCATCCAGCCACTTAGTTGTAGCATTTGGGATCTTTAGTTGCAGCATCCAGACACTTAGTTGTGATGTGTGGGGTCTAGTTCACCAAGCAAGGATCAAACCCAGGCCCTCTGCTTTGGGTGTGTAGAGTCTTAGCCAATGGACCATCAGAGAAGTCCCCAAAACTTTTGATCACTGCAATTAAGTGACATCAATAAAGATCATGGAAGTCATTAGACTTCACATTTCCTGGAATGCTGCCCTCTAACCGTACTGTCCTGGAGCTTCTATGCCCCTAACTGAAGGAGGAGGAGCTTTCCCCTTCTCTGCAGACATACCTGGGTCCTGCTACTAAGTGGCTTCAGTCGTGTCCGACTCTTAGCGACCCCATGGACTGCAGCCTACCAGGCTCCTCCGTCCATGGGACTTTCCAGGCAAGAGTACTGGAGTAGGGTGCCACCGCCTTCTCCAGAAGGTGGGTCCTACCACCTCTTTTTTACCTTCCTATCTCTACTTCGTTCATGTCCTATTTTTATTCTCTGCTCTCTTCTCTCTCCTTTGTCCCTCTCCTTCTTGATTCATCACAGTCCTGAGTAACTCAACAGCCTAACGGTCTGACCTGAGGGTCCCCTGCCCACGCATCATTCCTTATCACCTTTAACCCATCATGGACCTCCTCACCTTCCTCACCAGGCTCTCAACTTTCGTCTCCTACTCAACTTTTATCATCATTCTTGACTTCAACCTTCCCGTGAATAATCTAGGCAACATCTTATCCCTGCCATTCTTCCACCTTCTCAGCTCCAAAGATCACTTCCCCCCATACTTCAGGGCCCCCTTCATGTGGATCACAAAAGTTACAGCCCTCCCTCGAGCATCTCAACTCCAAACACCCCGTTCTCTGGCCATTAGCTCTTCTAAACCAGCACCCGAGCTCTCCTATTACAACTCCCCAAACAGACCTCTACTATCAGCACACTGTGAATCCTACCACTTTTCTTCCTATCCATCATCCACCCTGATATCCTCATTTCTTTCCTCAGTTCAGTTCAGTTCAGTCACTCAGTTGTGTCCGACTCTTTGCAACCCCATGGATCATAGCACGCTAGGCCTTACTGTCCATCACCAACTCCTAGAGTTTACTCACACTCATGTTCATTGAGTCGGTGATGCCATCCAACCATCTCATCCTCTGTCATCCCCTTCTCCTCCGGCCCTCAATCTTTCCCAGCATCAGGGTCTTTTCACATGAGTCAGCTCTTTGCATCAGGTGGCCAAAGTATTGGTGTTTCAGCTTCAGCATCAGTACTTCTGATGAACATTCAGGACTGATCTCCTTTAGAATGGACTGGTTGGATCTCCTTGCAGTCCAAGGGACTCTCAAGAGTCTTCTCCAACACCACAGTTCAAAAGCATCAATTCTTCGGCGCTCAGCTTTCTTTATAGTCCAATTCTCACATCCATACATGACTACTGGAAAAACCATAGCCTTGACTAGACGGACCTTTGTTGGCAAAGTAATGTCTCTGCTTTTTAATATGCTGTCTAGGTTGGTCATAACTTTTCTTCCAAGGAGCAAGTGTCTTTTTATTTCATGGCTGCAATCACCATCTACAGTGATTTGTAGCCCAAAAAAATAAAGTCTGCCATTGTCCCCATTGTTTTCACATCTATTTGCTATGAAGTGACGGGACCAGATGCCATGATCTTAGTTCTCTGAATGTTGAGCTTTAAAGCCAACTTTTTCACAGTCCTCTTTCACTTTCATCAAGAGGCTCTTTAATTCCTCTTCACTTTCTGCCATTTCTGTCCTAACCAGCCCAAATGACATGACCCCACACTATAAATGCCTCTAGGTAAACAGCCATAACCCTCCTGCTCCTTCCTTGGTAAAACCCCAATCCTGGTTAAACCCAACTGTGTACTTAGCCTGTGCTTCCACCAGAGCAGCTTAATGTTGCTGAAGAAAATCCCAGAACCACAAGCCAAATAGACTGGTTTCAAATGTATAATCACAGAACTTGAAAACAGAATTCAATTCTGTTAGACAGCTTACTTCCCTTGGGAACATGTTTTCCCAACTTCCAAGATCATTATTCATATCTTCTCTGTTCTCAAATTTCCAGCATTCTTTCCTCTCTTTCCCACTCCCAGCTAATGACCTTGCTTTGTACCTCACAGAGAAAAGAGATGCAATCAAATTAGAACGACCTCATCCTTCAACTATCAATTCACCAGGCTTCCCGTATCAGTACACAAATGCTCTGCCTTCATTTCTGCTCAAAAGGGAAGAAGACAGATGAGATTCTGTATCCTGTGATCAGATCCCCTCTCATTTTAAAAACATCACTCCTACCATCACCTGTCCTTGCTTTATCACTTCTGTGAGCCTTTAAACATGGCTCAGGGGCCCTGGCAAGGTGTCAGTCTCTGCAGACTAGATGAGGCCTGAAGGACCCTCCTGCCAAGCTCACTTATAGGAGGTTTCAGTTCCTTGCCATGTGGACCGCTCCATAAGGCTGCACAGAGCGCAGCTTCACCCAGGACAAAGGATCCAAAGGAGAGAGAGAAAGAGAGAACACCTAAACCGAAGCCACGATCCTTCTATAATCCAACCTCAGAAATGGCGTCTCATCCCTGTGGTTGTATTTGACTCATTAGAATCAAGTTACCGAAGTCAACATTGAGGGCGGAGACAGGAACGGAGCTTCACCTCTGGAAGAGAGGAGCATCAGAGAATTTATGGACATATTTGTAAAACCATCTCTGTTTAAGAATTTAACATTATTCTAAATTCAATACTGAATCAGAATCACTTCCCCAATCTAGTATATATTCAGGGGTCTCCATAAACCACCCCTCATCCACCCCAGTATCACCCAACTCTTCAGGCAGTTCAAAGCCTTTATTATGTGCCTTCTTCACTCCTGCACACATCCACCCTCTTTCTTTCTTTAAGCACATCTTCTTCAGAATTTCTATATCTAGCTCTGATTGTAACACCGTGAATTGATTTAAATGTTGTGATGTAAATATTTCCAACTCATTTTATCTATGACTTACATATACTATGATTTCACTCCTTGAGAGCCAGGACCGAGTCCTCTTCTCAATCTGCGTCTTCTCCAGTACCTGGTGTTAGCTATGTACAATCATGGATCAACCAATCAATCAAGCTAGCTAGAAAGAAAATGACCTCAAAATAAAATCAGATATGTTAGATCTCTTTTGTCAACCAGTCAGTGTTTTCCACAACATTGCTTAAAGTTATAAGTAATGGGCTGTCTCAAGTTTTGCTTGCTTTGGAGCTTTACAGCTCTTCCCTTCTCTCCCTGCCTCTGCTATCTATGTCCTCCTGTAGCTTAGAACCATCTGGCTTAAAGACCTGGTCCCACTCCCATCTCTGCAACCAATCCACAATCTTGATCATGGATATGAGGGCACTGATTACTCTAATCCTGAACCTAGACTCAACTTGACCTTGCACCTGTACTCGGACACCTGGTTTCTACACTGATTCAGAATCCACTTTCCATCACTTTTGTGCTTCTGATTAAGTAGATTCTTCATCCTATGTTTGAGTTTCAATCTTGGGGATGGCTTTAAGGATACCTGGAATTTGTTTTAATCTGGTAGGGTAAGGCAAGCAGAACTATGGACGGAGGTTTGTGATACTGTACAGGAGGTGGTGATCAAGACCATCCTCAAGAAAAAGAAATGCAAAAAGGCAAGTTGGCAAGATGTCTGAGGAGGCCTTAAGAGTAGCCAAGAAAAGAAGAGACATGAAAGGCAAAGGAGAAAAGGAAATACATACCCATCATAATGCAGAATTCCAAAGAAGAGCAAGGAGAGATAAGAGAGCCTTCCTCAGTGATCAGTGCAAAGAAATAGAGGAAAACAATAGAATGGGAAAGAATAGAGATCTCTTTGAGAAAATTGAATATACCAAGGGAGCATTTCATGCAAAGATGGGCACAATAAAGGACAGAAACAGCATGGACATAACAGAAGCAGAAGTTATTAAGAGGTGGCAAGAAAACACAGAATAACTATATAAAAAACATCACGACCCACATAACCACAATAGTGCGTTCAAATCCTAAAACACGATGCTGTGCAAGTGCCGCACTCAATATGCCAGCAAATTTGGAAAACTCAGCAGTGGCCACCGGACTGGAAGAGGTCAATTTTCATTCCAATCCAAAAGAAAGGCAATGCCAAAGAATGCTCAAACTATGGCACAATTGCATTCATCTCACTCACTAGCAATGGAGAAGGCGATGGCAACCCACTCCAGTACTCTTGCCTGGAAAATCCCATGGATGGAGGAGCCTGGTAGGCTGCAGTCCATGGGGCTACTAAGAGTCGGGCATGACTGAGCGACTTCACTTTCACTTTTCACTTTCATGCATTGGAGAAAGAAATGGCAACCCACTCTAGTATCTTGCCTGGAGAATCCCAGGGACAGAGGAGCCTAGTGGGCTGCCATCTATGGGGTCGCACAGAGTCGGACACGACTGAAGCGACTTAGCAGCAGCAACAGCAGCACCCACTAGCAAAGTAATGCTCAAAAGTCTCCAAACTAGGCTTCAAAAGTATGTGACCCAAGAACTTCCAGATGTTCAAGCTGGATTTAGAAAAGGAAGAGGAACCAGAGATCAAATTGCCAACATCCGTTGGATCATTGAAAAGGCAAGAGAGTTCCAGAAAAACATCTACTTCTGCTTTATTGACTATGCCAAACCCTTTGACTGTGTGGATCACAACAAACTATGGAAAATTCTTCAACAGATAGGAATACGAGACCACCTAACCTGCCTCCTAAGAAATCGGCATGTAGGTCAAGAAGTAACAGTTAGAACCAGAGATGGAACAACTGACTGGTTCCAAATTCATAAAGGAGTACATCAAGGTTATATATTGTTACCCTCTTTATTTAACTTCTATGCAGAGTACATCATGCGAAATGCTGGGCTGGATGAAGCACAAACTGAAATCAAGATTGGTGGGAGAAATATCAATAGCCTCAGATGTGCAGATGACACCATCCTTTTGGCAGAAAGCAAAGAGGAATTAAAAAGCCTCTTAAGGAAAGTGAAAGAGGAGTAAAAAAGCTGACTTAAAACTCAACCTTCAGAAAACTAAGATCATGGCATCTGGTCCCACCACTTCATGGCAAATAAATGGGAAAACAATGCAAACAGTGAGAGACTTTATTTTGGGGGGCTCCAAAATCACTGCAGATGGTGACTGCAGCCATGAAATTAAAAGACACTTGCTCCTTGGAAGAAAAGATATGACCAATCTAGGCAGCATATTAAAAAGCAGAGACATTACTTTGCCAACAAAGGTCCATCTAATCAAAGCTATGGTTTTTCCAGTAGTCATGTATGGATGTGAGAGTTGGACAAGAAAGCTGAGTGCCGAAGAATTGATGCTTTTGAAGTGTGGTGTTGGAGAAGACTCTTGAGAGTCCCTTGGACTGCCAGGAGATCCAACCAGTCCATCCTAAAGGAAATCAGTGGCGAATATTCACTGGAAGGACTAATGCTGAAGCTGAGGTTCCAACACTTTGGCCACCTGATGCGAAAAACTGACGAATTGGAAAAGACCCTGATGCTGGGAAAGACTGAAGTCGGGAAGAGAAGGGGACGACAGAGGATGCGATGGTTGGATAGCAGCACTGACTTGATGGACGTGAGTCTGAGTGTACTCCGGGAGCTGGTGATGGACAGGGAGGCTTGGCATGCTGCGATTCATGGGGTCACAAAGAGTCAGACACGACTGAACTGAACTGAATGCAAGTACTTCAGAGAAGGCAATGGCAACCCACTCCAGCACTCTTGCCTGGCAAATCCCATGGACAGAAGAGCCTGGTAGGCTGCAATCCATGGGGTCGCTAGGAGTCGGACAGGCCTTAGCGACTTCACTTTCACTTTTCACTTTCATGCACTGGAGAAGGAAATGGCAACCCACTCCTGTGTTCTTGCCTGGAGAATCCCAGGGACACGGGAGCCTGGTGGGCTGCCGTCTCTGGGGTGGCACAGAGTCGGACACGACTGAAACAACTTAGCAGCAGCAGCAGCAATGCAGGTATTTATATCCATAAATCACTCTGCCTAGAACAGAGTAACCAGTCAAAATGGCAGCAGCAATCACTCTTTCTTCTCCCTCTGACTTCCCTTAACTTGAACTGTATGTAATTGGTACACAGTAGATACTCAATAAATTTATGTTGAAGTTAACTGAACCAATAGAAGGAAAAAAAATCAATAAACAACCCCTGTCCTGGGACTTCCCTGGTGGTCCAGCAGCTAAGACTCCACAGTTTCAATGCAGGGGGCCCAGGTTCAATTCCTCATCAGGGAACTAGATCTCATATGCCGCAACTAACATCCAGTGGTGGTTTAGTCATTAAGGCATGTCCAACTCTTGCAATTCCATGGACTGTCACCTGCCAGGCTCCTCCATCCATGGAATTCCCCAGGCAAGAATACTGGAATGGGTTGCCATTTCCTTCTCCAAAAAAATAGTAAGCAAGTGGTGATACTGATTAGAACCCTTCTTATAGTGTTAGTCGCTCAGTCATGTCTGACTCTTTGCAATCATGGATTGTAGCCTGCCAGGCTCCTCTGTTCTCAGAATTCTCCAGGCAAGAATACTGGAGTGGGTTGCCATTCCCTTCTCCAGGGCATCTTCTCAACCCAGAGATAGAACCCAAGTCTCCTGCATCGAAGGCAGATTCTTTACCATCTGAGCCGTGAGGAAACCCATATATCTGGTGCAGTCAGATAAATAAATAAATACTTTTTAAAATAATAACAATCTCAGTTCTTTGACCAATCACAGAAATGCAACACTTTTAGCAGACATAGGTTAGAATATTTGACAGGCTAGAACTCAGAAGTGAGCCCTGGGTTGGAAGTCTAGCTTTACAATTTAATCCCATGTGACTCTCTAAAACAAGATGGAGATGGTATTGATAGCCTCTCCAACATCCATCCCTCTTTTCCTTTGCTGGGGGAGCCCCAAGCTTGTCCTGCTGTCCACATGTGGCTCAAGGGAGGGCATTCCTAGCCCCATCTTCAGGGACAAATCCTGGAGGGTTTGATGCCATTGCAGGCAATTGATTTCCTGATGGGGATGTCAGCGTTTCCCCTTTAGTCATTGTTCATGTGGCCAGGAAATTCTCCATGCATCCACAGCGTCCTAGCAACCACAAGGGAGGCAACCTATGGCCCAAATCAGCAAGCTTAGGGTGGCAGAGTAAAGATGTGGAAAACCACCTGGGTCCTCAGTAAAATAACACCAGCTAACATTTAACAAGTGCTTACTATGTTTCAAGTATTCCTAAATATCTGTGTGCATTAACTCATATATACAGACTTCCCGGTAGTCCAGTGATTGAGAGTCCACCTGCCAATGCCGGGGACATGGGTTTGATCCCTGGTCCAGGAGGATTCCACCTGCTGTGCAGCAACTAAGCCCACGTGCCACAACCATTGAACCCATGCTCTGGAGCCCGCAAGCTGCAACTACTGAAACCCACGTCCTAGAGCCTGTGCTCTGCAACAAGAGACACCACCACAATGAGAACCATGCACCACAATGAAGAGGAGCCCCCACTCAGCGTAACTGGAGAAAGCCTGCCTGCAGCAACAAAGACCCAGGACAGCCCCAAATAAAGAAATAAATAATTTTTTTAAAAGATCATATGATGCTCATCACTAATAACAGGTAGGAATGTTTTCTATCAGTTTTACACAAAGAGAAAAAAGCCTGAAGAATTCAGCAATTTGAGCAAAATTTCATAGTGAATAGATGCTAGAGTCAAGCTTTAAACCCAGGGTTGAGTACCAGAATTTATATTCTTCGCTTAACTGGATCTGGAAAATGCTACTGAGACAGAATCAATCACTTTCCTCTGGGCTTGTTACGAGATTTTAAAATGTCTTATTAAGGCAATTTGAATTTGAGTTTTTGCTAAATGCTGCTGATGGCATCCTAATAAACATATACAGATTCTTCATCTTCAATATGGGACACTTCTCCATGCTTCCGAGGGCTGCTGTTAAGATGACGTGTTCAACAAATGATCATGCCGCCATCAGTTCTGCCAGAGCACCTCCTACCACAGGCATCACACCTCTCATGGTTTTCCATCAGTTTGCTGAACCTCCTCCAAGACTCCACTCCAGGTCAGGAGCTGTGCGTGCTTCTAGGTCTCTGCCCATGCAAGCGTGTATATCCTCTGGAAGCAATCAGGCATTGCCTCATGTATAAAAATTAACTCATTACTAAGGAAAATTATTCTCCTAATAGATGTGTATTATCATGCAAACTCTAGCCTCTGGAAGATTTTATTTTATGTTCTTTCTTTCTCCATAATTAGCTGCAAAACCAAGTTATATAGTGAAGAGCTCAGAGGATTATCACATCCTAAATCAGCTCAAATGAAGAAGTTACATTCTGAGCTCACTTGCAAGACATATTATTAACCAATAGCCTTAATTTATAGCTGTCATGTGAAAATAATGAAAAAGAATAGATACAAAATTTAAAATATTAACTCCTGGATAACGTTCTCAAAAGGGTAAAGCAATGGAGAGAAAAGAAACTTTTGTACCTTGATCTGTGCCAAATCCCTGGGGAAAAAAAGGATTTCCTGATAGTCTAAGGAAAAGACTTATGCGTTCTAACAAGCCTTTAAAGATATATTATGTCCTGTTTTAAAAGAAAGTGCTCATTACTTCAACAAGTTATCAAGCTGAATGTGTATTTTGCATATTTTTCAACTGCATCTTTGTCATTCCCAATTTTTGAAGCTCTCCATAAAAGCTGAATTATATATGCAGTGCACTTCCAAAATCCAACTTTACTTCCTTCTCCATTCTATATCAAATGGATTCTCACTGTCAATATAAATTTAAATTTGTATAGTACTTTATATTTTATGAAGTGCCTCAGAGTCATTTTCTTAATCCACAACAACTCTTAAAAAAAAGAGATAGGATATACAGTGTTATCCAAATTGTCCAATAAACCTGTAAATTTATTTATGCTTGTTTTCATTTATTCAGTCATTTACTTGACAGCCATAATGTACCAGCATTAGTCTAGGCACTGAAGATGCAGAAGGAAACAAAACCGTCACCATCTTCAGGAAACTTAAATTTTGGCAGGAAGGCCAAACAATAAACAGCAAATCAATGAGGAAGTCTAGATTGAAACTCTGGTTGCCTGATCCCAACTGTAGAGCCTTTTACAGGATACCACTTTGCCTTCCTGGTCCAGATTCACTGATGCAAATGTTCTCTTTGCCATGAAGACAGTTTGTGGACAGCTTGATTTCTCAGACTTGAATCTCACTGGGTTTTCAAAAGGTCTCAGACTCTTTTCCACTCTCTTGAAGTAATCCAATGGACAACAGTCAAAATGGCATTTAATAACCAACACATTTAGGACACATACTCCCCCAAACAAGAGAACCATGGAGATAAAAACTGAATTACAAAAGGAACATATGCACGCATGAGTGTTTGTGTGCCTTCACTCGTGTGCTCATCATTAATCATTGGAGGGGGTCATCTAGAGGGTGTCCCGAGAGCTGGACTCAAGCAATCAGAGGCTCCTCTCCCATTCCTTGGTCCTTGAAATGGAAGTGCCATCCACTGTTCCCACCCTCAAAGCTGTTTCAAAGACACAGTCTCAAGAGAGCAGGGTGTTGTTGAGAACATCTGAACAGCCTCCATGCATGAACCTCACTAAAACCTCTATATAAATGCTATATAAAACCTTAATATAAAGATTCTAGTAGGTGGGTGCAGAGGTCTACTTATCTTGTCACCACTAAAGACAAACCTCACGTGTGACCTTCCTTGCTTATTACACCTGCCACCTACCCTGGAAGGATCTGCCACTTCTTTCAGCCTCTCCCTGCTCTCCGTGTGTGATGCCACCTTCAGATTTCACCTGGCAAGTCCCCCAGGTTGCAAACCCACACTAACACCAGGTAGGAAGGTTTTTATCACTGTTTTACAGATTGCGTGTGTGAATGTGAGCTAATTCACATAGTAATTCGTGGTAGGATCAGGTCTGAGTGTGCAGTGTGTTCAGTTGCTCAGTCATGTCCCGCTCTTTGCTACCCCATGGTTCCTCTGTCCATGGAACTTTCCAGGAAAGAGTACTGGAGAGGTTTGCCATTTTCTTCTCCAGGGGATCTTACTGACCCAAGGATGGAACCCGTGTATCTTGTTTCTCCTGCATTGGCAGGCATATTCGTTAAAGCTGAGCCACCAGGAAAGCCCTGGTAGGTAGAATCAGGGCCTAAACCCAAATCTGGGCTTCACAGCTGATGTTCTTTGCCTCTTGGCTTTACTGGATCTAGAAAATGCTGTTGAGACAGAATCAGCCAATGCTAAGGGCTTTCTTTACCTGGAAAAAAAAATAGGTTCACATTAAGTTTGGAAGTACAGATGAATGTCTCGCAAGAGTATGCTCATTTAGCTATCAGCAGTTGTCTGGCTACACAGAGTTTCTATAGGACAGCGTCTCAAATGACTGCCCTCGACTGTTTTCCACCTCACAGCACTCACTAGCAAGTTAACCTGTCCCATGTATCATTAGTAATTCATGACTTATTTGCAAAAGTGCAGGAACAGCACTACTACAGACCTAATACAATGAATATCTTATTAGGAAGAAATTAACAAATGAATTGTTGCTAATCAATAGGTGTTGAAGAGAAAATTACAATGATAGCAAAGCCTAAATAATTTATACACAATATTGATTTTTTCATTACATTAATTATTCCTTATAGCACACATAAGGAACTAGGAGAATAAAACTTTCAAAGCAAAGAAATTTATCTACCATAGTGGACTGTAGGCTTAAGTATGAATTTAAAAGACAAAGAATGGATCAGGATAGTTGACAAATATTTCCAGACTAAAAATGCGTCAGGTAATAAATTTGACACTTCCAACGTTGCTAAGTTCCTTCATGTTGCCGGATGTTTTTATACACAATGCTTTTGATATTAATTTATCAAGAAAGGTATTAATAGCATGTTTATAAATAGAAATATTAGAAACAGAACAATCCATTAATCTACCTCTTTCATCTTATATGGAAGGCACAATGATAAATTTAGTGAAGCTATGTGCAGAAGAAAAATTTCTCTGAAACTTCTCCCAGAATCCTTCAGTTGACTAGACTTAAATCCAGTTGAACAGTGTGCAGGTTCCTTACTACTAATGGCTTTCAAAGCCAGCAGAAAACAACACCCTAAGCCCATTTTTTCAGGGCAAGTCACTTTCATACAGATGTACGGGCCTGAAGATGACCCTTGTGTTTACAGAGCGTTGCTGACTCTAACCTTGTCCTAAAACGCTGTCCCAGAGAACAAGAAGAATGTATTGTGCGTAAGAAGAGCCATGAAAGAGGATGGAGGTTGGTGTGTTCCTCACAGCAGATGGTGCTCCCAGCAACACAAAATCCACCCTACAGATCAGAAAAATGAACTCAACACCAATCCCAGTCCATGCACCAGGTACAGACATTGCACCAAAATGGCTTTTGTCATCTACAAATTCAAACGTTGAACAGCATTTTGCTCATGGCGTTATGACTCTGTAAACTCAAGCAGGGAACTGATGGTTTCTTTTTCTTTATCTTTACTGAGTTTTCTCAGATACCAACTTCATTTCACTATTTTTCAGTAGCCATTCCCTTCTCCAGGGGATTTTCCCAACCCAGGGATTGAACCCAAGTCTTCCACATTGCAGGCGGATTCTTTACCAGCTGAGCTACCACAGAAGCCCAAGAATACTGGAGTGGGTAGCCTAACCCTTCTCCAGCAGATCTTTCCAACCCAGGTATTGAACCAGGGTCTCCTGCACTGCAGGTGGATTCTTTTCCAACTGAGCTACCAGGGAAGCCCATATCTAATATTAGAAGATTCCAGGTTCATACTGTTTTAAAACAGAGTTTCATGAATATATATTTTCAAGTACATCCTTGTTGCTATTGTTTAGTCACCAAATCATGTCTGACTCTTGGCAACCCCATGGACTGTACTTAGCAGGCTCTTCTGTCCATGGGTTTTCTCAAGCAAGAATACTGGAGTGGGTTGCAATTTCCTTCTCCAAAGGATCTTCCCAACCTAGAAATCGAACCCATGCCTCCTGCTTAGCAGGTGGATTCTTTACCGCTGAGCCACCAGGAAAGCCCTAAGCATATCCTATCCCCCTCAAATAAAGATGGAAATAGTGTTTCAAAAGCCTTTTACAATTAAAACTGAAAACGTTAGAATAGTTTCAAGTGTGATATAATTTTTTTCCTCCCTCACCTGTTACCTTCAGAGACTTAAAGCCACATTAATATTATTTTTAATGTGCTTAATGTTCTTAGAAGAAAATCTAAGCAGCAGAAAAAGCATCTCATCTCATAAAATGGAGCCAGTTCAGCAAATTATTTTGTAGTGTCTTAACCAGTATTGTTATGTAACTTCAAATGTATAAAGTACCACACAGAGATATAATTTAAAATGTATATTATCTGGATCTGTATCAAAATACAGACCTAACTCCTCAAATATGTCATGATTGCCAGTCAATTCTGGGGCACCAAGGGGACAAAACACCCAAATCCAGAATGGTTTTTATTACTCAGTGAAAAGTCACTTGTTATGGTGACAGCTCCATTGCTGAGCTTTCTTTGTCTCTTCCATCATTTTTTGTGTAGGAGACTAACGGTCCCTATAGAAAACATGTGCTACAGGTTCTAAAGGAAAGGGTACTTGTTCTCAGTCTCATGTGTAGGATTGAACGGGGCATTCATAAAATGAATCGGAAGACACTTCCAGCTATTTTAAGTCACTGTACAAGTTATTCTCCATGTTCACATCTGCTACCTCTGCAACCCCAAATCCATTCTCCACCCTTCTCTACCTCAGTGAAGCATGTGGAATGAGAATCACACATGTCCTTTAGCTGCCAGGTAAATCCAGCCACTGGAAGACAATGGGAGGACAGGTGGGAGGGGAAGGAAAGAAGGTATTTCCTCCCCACCCCCTCCTCTCTGCCTCAGCTCCATGTGCCGGCGGCAGGCAGCCATTCCTACCACTGAGACTGTAGCTCTTCTTGTAAGACACCTGTAGACATGGAGTGTTGACACTGCCTGCCCAGCTCTGCTACTTCACACCCAGGGCAGTTAACTGCTTTCCTTGTTATTACTTACAATGAACCTTATGTCCAATGTTTGTACCATTACTCGATCCCTACCTCTGTTAATAGTCCCTTGGCAATCAGAAAGGGTGCCTCTGTGTGCTGCCGGGACCTACAATATAGCTACCCATGTTTGAGACAGCAACCAGATACAGAAAAAGAATGTGTAAGTAAATAAAAGAGCAGCAGCAGCATTCAAATACACCAGGCTGCAAGTCAGATGGCCTCTTGATAGACGCTTATTAATACTCCCCGTAAATGTACTAATGAGACAAATCATTGCATACAAGATGCATCTCTGACCTCTACTCTCAATATCACCATCTTTCTGATTCAGTTCTTTAAGGATTTCAAACTTCGCCTTGACTGCTTCTGTCCTCTCCTCGCCCTCCTCTGCAGCAACATTCTAATTTACACTCCACGTTATCACTGTCTGTTCTCTCTTCCTTGACATGTCACCTTGTTCTTTACTGTGTTATACGGGTTCTACCTGCAGATTTCCACACACAGGCCAAGCTACCACATACTTACGTTTAAAGTTATGGTTACTCTTTCTTCTGGGTCTATGTTTTCATTTTTAAGTAAATCTATACAATTCTGCAAATTCCTAACTAGAGCACACAAAATACAGAAGCTGCCATCCAGGTTTACAGTCTTACATCCATAATCTTGAGTTCTTTGGAAGAAATACTCTGTAAAACATAGTAAATAGATATGGAGGCCATCAAGGTGGTTAGCTTTTCTACCCTCCTTTGTTTGTAAAGACACTAGAATGCAGAGGCAACCGTGAACATATGGTATTAAAGGCAAGCTTCTGACAATAAATGACCCAGTACTTACCAATAAAAGCATGGTACTATATTAACAATAGCAATGAACTACAAATATTTATGTGCCCACAGGGAACTAATTCAATTTCACCGCAGGATTGCTTCGTTTATGAATTTAATCGTATGTGTTTAAACATTTTTGTTGCTATTTCATCAATATCCCATAAAAAAATAAAAATGATATGCTGAAGAAAAGAAAGAACGAAAGTCTCTATCAACAGCATTAATTAAGTGCCCATTGCATGCCCATGGTATCCAGAGAATTAACACTTACTTTTATCATTTATGGCTTTTCTCTTGCATCATAACTTGCAAGTTCATTTTTGCATCGTTGAGGATGAAAAGTTGCAGATTCAAAACACAACATACAGGTTTACCTATCATTTTATTTTCACACAGAACAGCACAGATGTTTGAGACCCATGAGAAAATTTTTAAAAAGAGACTTTTTCTGTGCCAGGCTGTTTGAAGAATGCCACACGCATTCTTAGCACTCACCGTGAGATAATATCATTATTATTTCTCCCATTTTCCAGAGCAGGTAACTGACTTTACTCAGGATTACGTGACAGCAAGTGGTTGAACCAGGGTAAAATTGAGCTAACTTGACTTCACAGCCCCTACTCTACACATGACCCTAATTGCATTTACAAGCTGGGCATCAGCATGATTTTCAGGAATATTCAGGGGCTAGTGTATTTTTCACAGATTTTCTCCAATTCCTGCTGAGGACTTTTTTCCTAATCCAAGGTCTCCTTCCATTACTCTCCAAATGACTATCCTTAACCGCAACCACCTCGACCATCTGGCTTTATCCAGGAATAATTCAGCGTCTACATCATTGGTACTTTTCTTCTCCACCCATCCTACATCAGAGTTCCCATGCTCTTGGTTTTGGCACATTCTTTTCCTAAAGTGAGAATGAACGATGAGGCTAACCTTCCCAAGAGGCAAGACCATCTGTCTGTACCCAAATGAATTTCTGATCTGTGGCATATTAAGGGGAGAGACCTCCTAGAATGTTCTAATAAGCCCTGGGCTGAATACTTACTTTGACGACTCTTCTGGCAAATAAGAGGAATTGACATCTTGCTAATTATGAAAGGCAACTATTAACAGTTCAAATTTGCATGACACAAAATAAGAGAGGCAGGACGCCAAATGTTTGATAATCCCAACTTTCAAAGAACCAAAGTCTTGTCAAGTTATGCTGATACTTTTTTAAAAGTAATCTAGAACATAGAGTATATGTTTAGCTAACATTGAACTTCTATAGGTCAGTCTCTGTGCTGGGAACTTTACATATGTTTTACTGAATAACTGCATTTGCTAGAGGAAGATACAAACAAATAACACTCTCTAGGTTAACAAGTATTTGGTACATTTCCCAACACATATTTAAATGCTTAGCTATAATTAAAATGAAGTTCTATTAGCCAATTAAAATCAACAGGAATTTATCCATAATATTCATAATTTAACAAATTTGAAAATAAGATAATTGATTAATACAAAGTATTAATTTGGGTTCCCCATTTACTTGTTTTCATACTAAACCTATTCCTTGGCCCAATAATTTATTTCATGACTCTTAAAATCACATTAGGATTTGCCAGTCTCAATTAAACCTGTTTAATTCATTATCAAGCATAAATAACTTTCAAATGGCATAAGCTTCTGATTGTCCTTAGTCAAAATGAGACGGTAATAATTAGCTTTGGGGAATAATACTATAACAGTCTAAGATTAGGCAAATCCACGTCGCTAGTGGCTAAATTTACTTAGCTTCCAATTATTACACAAACATTTATATTTCTCTGAATTCAACCCTTTCAAAAATCCCAAGGTAACCAGCAAGGAAAATGCAGAAGAATAAACCATATCTTAGCATTTACCATTTCCCGTTCTAGCTTCACAACTCAAAAAAAAAAAAAAAAAGAAAGAAAGAGTTTAATTCAACTTCCTTCTGATTTATAGCAAATATCAGAGGTTTGAACCAGAAGCCATACTTTAAAAGACCCTGTAATGAGTATATAAATGGATATGGCATATAGACAGAACAATCTCTTATCTCCTTGGTTTTATACTGCACACAAACCTGATGGTGAAAATTAACCTTCTTTGCAGTTCAACATTTCTAATTAGAAGAGACATCAAAAAGATTATCCCTTAGAAAGCAGTATGGGCCATAATATTCTAGATAGCCTTTGAAACAGAGCTCCGCTGCTTCCCGTGTATTTTAGGAAAGAAGGAAGGAAGGAACGTTGCTCAGTCGTGTCCGACTCTTTGCGACCCCATGGACTGTAGCCTACCAGGCTCCTCTGTCCATGGGATTTTCCAGGCAATAGTACTGGAGTGAGTGGATTGCCATTTCCTTCTCCAGTGGATCTTCCTGACCCAGGGATCGAACCCCGGTCTCCCGCATTGTAGACAGACACTTAAAGCAATAACCAGATGATCTTTCAAAGCCAGTTATGGCTTTATGTGCCAAGTTATGTTACATTTTCTCATCTTACCTTTTTATACTTATTATGAAAAAGCAGACATCCTCGTATACAGGACCTATTTATTGCTTTTGGCCCTGAATATGTAAAATAGTCTATACCATCAAATCATGCTTTACTAAAAGTTTCCTTGGTAGAAATGTTTACAAATCTTCAAGAACTGACTAGTTCATTGAGAATCCTTTTGTGCCTCTGTGTGTGTGATGGGGGCTGTTTTGTTTTCTCCGTACAAGGCAAGAAAGTAGAGGCGAAAGATGCTTTGAACTCAGCTTAGAACACAGAACCTTCAAATAAAAGGCCACACAGGCTAAGCCCTTCCCTAGGAAGAAATTCCTTTCCAACATCAGTAGTTAATTCGCTAAAATGTTCACTGCTGGGGAGCACACCACTTCACAAAAGAGTTCCTTCTCTTGTAGACAGTTACATGTTTTATGAAGTTCTTTCTTACTCTGAGTTGAAATCCTTGTCCTCTCACTTCTCTCTTCCTTATCCTAATCTCATCCTTTGGCGAAACACAGAACAAATCTCCTACACCTTCCATATATTCCTTCTTTAAGTATTTGAAAGCAATCCTTATGTCTCTCCTATTTTTCCCACCTCCATATTAAATATTACCAGCTCCTTCAATTATTCCTCCTACGACATGGTTTCCAGATGCTGCAAATAAGCTGGAAATGTAGCGTGACTCAAAATTTTTCTTAAAAAAATTTTAAAAGCGATCTGAAGGTTATTTCTCATTTATTTACAAGCATAACTGACACAATTACAACAACTCTCCAGAACCCAATGATCTTCCCAGAAGCTGTATTTATACTAGCTCCCCTTCTTGTGATACACACACAAACACACACACACACCGTCACCACCACCACCACCATTCATGTGACATAGAATGGGTCAGAGAACCTCATCTCCCTGGCCACACTGATTGGCTGAAAGAATAGTCATAAGTTTCAAGCTGGACTAATTAGAGTAATGCCCCAAGATTTCCAATTGGAACTCAGAGAAGACTTGCTTTCCTCTTAGCCCTAGATCTATTAGATTCAAAAGCCATTTACTCATTTCGTGGAATAAGCCATTTTGATATAATGAGTCCAATATGAAAAGGGGTGTGGAAAAGGGTCCAATATGAAAGACAGGATTGTTCTGTCTTTCCTGCGTTCTGGTTATTAAGCCAGATTTTCCCCTTTGTCCAAACTGAGTTTGAGTCAAGTGTGTATCATCTGCAACACAGAGGGTCCTATTGAAGACAACATTCATTACCTTGCAAGCAGTCTAACAGGACCAACAGAATGTGGTCATCCCACCCTACAAAAGGGATGGATGGAATCTCCTTCCATCATAATTTTAAGAATGAGAGCAATACTCACTTACTGAAGAAGATCAAGGTCTATCTTGCCTAAACACCTAAGTTCATAGGGCTGACACTATTTGCTCAAACTATATTCTGAGACCTATCACAGGGCCTGGCACATAGTAGGTGCCTAAGACACCCTCCACTGTACTTGTTAAAGTGAACAGAAGAAACGGCGGGCAAAACATTGAATATAAATGATCAAAATGAAGACATGAGTTCCCTGTGGAAACCTTAGATGTATTTCACATCTCCTTAGTATTAGATAACCCATTGGCCACACAAATTATGGAACCAGATTATCTCTTCAGTCTTTTTTAGCCATAAAATATTAGGAGCCTACCCATACTCCACCAAAGGTGATGAAGAGTCTTCTAAAGACTTAGGCAGGCAGACAAAAATGGGAAACATACTGAGATAATGAAGGAAGCATAAAGATGAGAAACAATAACCTACTAAAGAAATAATAGAGAAAAGAAAGAAAAAGAAAGGGAAGAAATGATCACTAATATGATAAAAGAGGTCATTTAGACAAGCCGTCTTCCTATTACCTTCCTGTCTTATTCTAACCGATTTCTATGGTCAGAAATGCCCTCTGCATTGGACCCAAACTGCCAGCCCCAGAGCCTTACTCCGTTCTGGCCCCTTAAAGCACACAGGATGGCTCCTTCCACTCTTCTAAGAATCTCCTTCCAGAGCTGGCTCCCTGCTTCAGCCTTTGGTCCCAGCTGTTCCCAGCTCCTCGCTCACCATTCCAGTTTATCTCTGTCACCCACAGAATCCACTCAGTTACACGGTATGCCTTCCCATCCCCGAAGCTTCCCTGGTGGCTCAGAGGTTAAAGTGTCTGGCTGCAATGTAGGAGACTTGGGTTCGATTCCTGGGTCGAGAAGATCCCCTGGAGAAGGAAATGGCAACCCACTCCAGTATTCTTGCCTGGAGAATCCCATAGACGGAGGAGCCTGGTGGGCTACAGTCCACAGGTCGCAAAGAGTCAGACACAACTGAGCGACTTTCACTCACTCTTCACTCACTCTGCAATGACTGATGCCCAAATGTTTATAATTTTCAATTTATTGATCAGTGTCTTGAACTTGGGATTTTGTCTCCACACAAATAATCATAAAATGGCATCTCTATAAATTAAGGTGGTCCATTTGCATCAGGCTGCTTGAGGAAATGACCTCACATGCTTTTGTGGAAGACAGCCTTGATTAGGGCAAATACTGCTATTAAAATTAGCAATGAGTATTTAAATATTACTATATATCTCCATACCAAGTATTGGGTGCTATGTATCAGCATATTAAACTATGCACAGATATTATGACAACACTATGTGAAGCCTTTTACACGTGTTTGCTCTCTTAGTTCTCATAAGACCTCAAGAGGTTAAGTACCAATTATTATCCACATATAAGATGAAGAATCTGAGGCTCAGAAAGAGCAACTTGCTAATTTACACAGCTAATAAGCACAACAGCCACACGACCTGACTCCAGAATCCTCACTCTTACAGGTATTCCACAACCCACAAGGACACTGATCCCTGTGAGCAATGGAGAGGGGGTACAGTGGAGGAACCCAAAGCAAAGAGACTAGGGCACCGAAGTCAACATGATCTACTTCTTGATTTTGCTCAGAGCCAGCCCTATTTGAAGTAGAACCTTGTTCCCATTATGTAGCAATAGATTATCTGCCATTTTGCATTGTGGAAATGTACCCTCCATTATCCAGGCTAATCTAGTTGACTGTAGAACGCTGTACACAGATACTCTAATGACAGACAACTAATTCGATCTTCTGTGTGAGGAAGATGCAGCTGAACATCTCTTCAACTTTTTCCCTATCGCTTTTGATGCAGGGTCCTTTACATGCATCACAGCTATTCCTCCATACAGCCTCCAGAGGAGAAAAGTAATTGAGAATATCAGGAAAAGGGAGAGGGAGGGGGTGAGGATGAAGAGGAAGAAAGATTATAAATGTGGTGCCCCCTAAAAAAAAAACATTATTAGAGATTTTTTTAACAAGCAAACCAGTGCAGGTTTATCTGAAAACTTCTGATTTTGAGAGAGAAGAATCTATCATTAAACAAAGACAAGCATTTGACTGTGCAATAGAAACCCTATGTTAAAATAGCCAAGGTGGCACTCTCCTCCATTACCCAGCAGAAAGACAGTATTTCCTCTACCATCTGAGCCACCAGGGAAGCCCATGAAACAGTGAGTATTTCCTGTAGAAGAAGTAAGACCTCGCTGCTGTAACCTGTGCAGGATCTGCAGTAGCAGCAGCATGTCATCACTAAGCAAAAATCCAAGTATTCTTAAGTTTCACAATCTCGAATTGCTCCAAAAGCTTCATCTATTCACTAAAGGTTTTAGGAACATTGATAGAAAATAATGTCCGTCTCTACTGAAGAATCACTAGCTAGGTCTGTGTGATAATTAGTCTCTAGTTTAAGTGAAATGGAAGCTGGGATTCACACTAGTAAACTCTCTGGGGTCATTCAGGAGTTATTACATAAAGGTATAAATACAAAAAGTATAATTTTTGATGAAATGTAGCAGAGACTGTCTCTCACTGAAATAATAGCCTCCTTTGGTAGGAAGTTTGGCAGTCATTATCAACTTAAAAACTGTTGCAAGCTAAAATACAGGGGCAGGATCTAAAACACTACACAGTTAGAAATCTTGAAAAGTTAAAGGTCCTTAAAATATGCTAAGGAAGGAGACTTGTGCTTTCATTCCAAGTCCAACCAGTTTCTTATTCTAAGCAATTTCCATTAAACAGGCAAAAGAGCAGGGAGGAGAGAAAGTATTTGAAAAACTGCCAGAGTAAAAAATCCCATAATGAAATTTTGCTCATTCTTGGAGAAATGAAGTAGAATTAGATGCTTCAGTGGTAGTGAATTCCAGAATCTGGGTAGCTTCCAGTAAATGAAGCTTTTCCATAATGTCAGAGGCAAAAGCTATCTGATATCAACATATTGAGGTTGAGTTTTTAAACTCCTATTTCCTTACACCAAACTGTTTGAAACCTTTGAGATAAAAACCTCAATAAACCAGTGTTCCAAGCTTTTAATATTTTAGTCCCTTGAGCAAGCATGTCAGATTAATCTTCAAATTGCAATGGGCAGAAAGAACATTAAACTGAAATTCTCAAGCCCAGTGCCTCTCTGCAAGGATGTTAATAAGGTAAGCAGTTTCATTGGCTATTAAGATTTCAAACTTTCCTAATTCTCAGCGGCCTTACCATTTTAAAGTGGGTGGGGACAGAGGCGGGAGAGGAAGCTAGGGATTTGTTTCTGACATCTTTGTACGCACGTAGCATTGAGCACACTGCTAGGCACACAGGAAGGCTTTAACAAATGCTTTCAGAATGAGTTGATGCATTGGTCTGGGGCGGGGGAGGAGGGGGAAGAGTGGAAATATTGCTGAGAACAGGAGGAGTCCAAATACTGGCGCTGCTCAGCAACAAAGCCCATCTCCAGAATTAGGGTTATGGAGGTGGAGCAGAAATTCTAACGGGTGTCTTCAAAGCGGCAAGACCCTTGAGAACAGCCACCAAGGAGCCACTTACAGAGGGATGAGACTCGTCTCGGCTTTGCCCTGCCTGGAAAACTCCTACCCTGTCTCTCTATGTCCAGCTCCCTCTGCCTTTCACCGGGTTTGAGTTTCCACTCGCAGAACTTAGGTTCAAGATCCGACCTCGCTGGTCTAACCCAGGCCTCCCAGGGGTTCAACGCACAGAGAGAGGTCACACCGTGCTAGGCATAAGAAAGGTCTCTCTCTCTTTCTCTCACACACACTCACTCACTCACACACACACACACCGACGACGACAGCTCTCGACACTTTTGGGGCGGGGGAGAGAGCGAGGGGGGCTAGGGGAGGAGCGAGTTCAACACCAGGACACTTTCCAAAGGCTGCTTCTCCCTCTCCCAAAACCTCTCCCCGCATCGCGGGACGATACTGGGGAACCACCCGCCCCGCGCCGCCGAGGGAGCGCGGGGTCGCCCGGGGCTGGGGGGTGGTCGGGACTGGGGTGGCGGCGGCGGGGTGGGCTGGAGGGGGAAGGAAGGTGGCCGGAAGCGAGACGACGCGGCGGGGGGACAGTACCTGGTGTGGCTGTGGTTGCGGGGACAGTCTTTCTTCTCCATGATGGCCGGCACACAGTTGGTGAGCTCCGTCCAGTCGGCGTGCAGCCCGCAGCTCCAGCCGGTGGAGAAGCGGGAGAAGAGCCACGTCTCTTTCTTGCCGGGCCGGTGGCAGGTGCACTTCTTCTGGCCGGCTTTGCAGCTGCACGGCTGCTCCAGCCGGATGTTCTTCACCAGGTGCCGGCCGAACGTGGTGCCCCCGGTCTTCTGGATGTGCAGGAAGACAATCACGTCGCGCCCCTTGATGTTGAAATCCACGAAGCGGGTCAGGTCCTTCGGGGTGAAGTTGAAGCGCGGCACGAACCGGGGCAAGGAGCCGTTCTCGGGGGCCTCGGGATCCGGTTCCTCTTCCTCCTCCTCCGCCTCCTCCTCCTCGTCCTCGGGGTCCCCCGGCTCCTCGTCCTCGTCCTCTGGCGCCGCGGCCCCCCGAGACCCCTCGGGCTGCCCCCGGGGTGGCGGGGGCAGCTGGGGCCGCCGCTCCCAGTCCTCGGGCGGCGCCTGTGCCCGGCGGGCGGGACTCGGGGCGGCCGGCTGGCCGGCTTCTCCGGCGCGGGGCTGCTCCCCGAAGTTGGCGCAGGAGCTGGAGCAGGAGGGGGACACGTACTGGTACATGATGACCACGAAGAGGAGAGTGAGCACCGGCGTCAGCAGCCACTTGTTGAACCTTTCATCCATGGTCCCGCTCTCAGGCCGGCAGGCTACGCGGCGACAGCGGCAGAGACGCGGACGCGCGGCAGCTCGGAAGTTTCGGGGACTCCGGGGCGCGGCTCCGAGCCCGCCGCTCCTCCATGCCCCTGACGCCGGGGCGAGCTGCTGGCTGGCAGCCCCGCGGCACTCCGGCGCTCCGGGGCTGGCAGAGCCGGGCCTGTGGATCGAGCGGGGAGACGGGCGCCGGCGCGCGGCTGCGGCGGCGGCGTGGGGCGTCCTGCTCTCCCGGGGGCGCCCGGCTCTCGGCGGCGCCCGGCTCCCTGCTCCCCGCCCCGGGCGCGGCGCGCTCTCAGGCGGCGCAGGGCATCCCGCCGCCGGCGCTCAGGCGCTGGGGAGCGCGGCTCGGGTCCCGGACCTGCCCCAGGCAGCCGGGCAGCTGCGGCCGCAAGCGCGGGGACTGCATGGGGCTCTCGAGGGCGCCGGCCAAGGGCGAAGGCGCGGCGCGGCCCCGCCGACCCGGCCGCCCGCGGGCCCCGCGAGCCGCACGCGCTCCAGGCGCCTTTGCCCTCGGATCACCAGGTGCGGGAGCCACCAGGTGCGCCCGCCGCAAGTTTGCAGAGGAGCCCGCCGCAGCGGCTGCGGGCGAGGCGCAGGTACGGAGCCGCCTCCCCCGGGCGAGGCGCACTGCTGCTCCGGGTCGGTCCGCCCAGGCGCGGGCACGCAGACACACTCGCACACACTGGCTGGCACCGCCACAACCCGCCAGCCGGTGTGACAGGAGCCCTGCTACCCGCAGCAAAAAAAAAAAAAAAAAAAAACCTGCCCTAGGTACGGAGCATGCGCCAAAGCCTTCCCCAGCCCCCGAGGAGTTTCCAGGGGAGGAGTCCGTGGCTCCGCGGGGCTCCGAGCAGGCAACTGGGGGTGGGAATCCCTTCAGCCTTGAGCGTGGAGAGATTCGGAAGAAAGGCAAAGGCGGAGCGAGGAGAGGATGCGAGCAGTTCGTCGCTGGCGCTGATCCGAGACCTCCAAATCCGCGGCTTTCTCCCTCTGAGAGTGGACAGAAATCTGGCCAGGCGATTTGCACGGATAACACGTGCCCACTGCTGGGCAGACCAACCTAGGCAGGACTTCGCACAAGTTGGCTGGTCCCTTGCTGGCAGGGAATATTGGCTCAGGATTGCTTTTCATCTCTACACAAGACGTTCTAACTGGTGCTCAAGTTTTATTCTGGTCCTTCCACAAGTACAGACTCGGTGTGTTCAATTCTACAACTTTATTCAACCAGCATCTATTCATCGATTATCCATTGGGCGCCTACTGTGAATCTGGCTCTGTGTTCACGGCACACTTCAATGCTTCCAGTACCAGACAGTCCAGCCCACAACCAGAGAGGAGTTTAGGGGTCACCTCCTAAAGTTCCCACTAAATTTCCTTCTAAAATTCCGACTACCACACACCGAGCTTCCAGATGTGCAAGTTTCGCCCCTCCCCCCACCCCAATATGGAAAATAAGATCTCCACCTGTATTTCACAAGCTAAAAAGCTCTTGATTAGGTGCAGATTTTAACTTTCTTTGTCAAACATCTTTATTTTGCATTTATCTGAGAAGCAATTCTTTGTTTAATAACAGTTTCTCTCTTTCAGATAATGAATGGAGTAAAAAACAAAAATTGAAATAACTGCCCCTCCCCAATTCATGGACTTGCTCTTTGCCAAGTTGAGAGTGGGTGGCAGTGTACTGAAGGTGGACACAGTGCAGCTTGAATCTGTGGCTCAGGCCGGCATGTCCCTCCTGGGTGCCCTGGCCAGTCCTAGTCTCCCAGCCCCAACATCCCAGTCTTCATAGCAATCAGCGTTCCCTCCTGGCCTCTTCATGGATCTATCCCTTATTTGTCTCTTCCTGAGACACTGTGCTGATTTCTTTCATTTGTCAGACTGTCCCCATCACAGCTATTAGTTAAGATCCCGATCTCTTTCAGGGTTGCTAACACTTGCCTAAAAAAGGCCATTTATATTGTTCTAGGCAGGTTGGACTCTTCTAATGAACTTCCCTTTGCTACTTCCTTTCCTATTTTCAACTCTATTAAACCAACCATAGTGTCCTTCCTGACACTGTATGAGACTACATGAGTCACAAAGGTGTTGGGTAAGATGAATCAGTTTCTTTAAAGCTTACTTGATCCCATTTATTTTTCTCACACTTAAAGTTTAAAATCCTATTAATGGCATCACACTACTCTCCAAAGCCAGGAACTGTGATAGAACAAATCCCAATGAAACCCAACAATTATTTCCTGAAGGCATCTAGTTAATGGTGTTACTTATGTTTAAAATATGCCTTTGCATTAGCAAAGTAAAAACCTGTTACACTTTATTGTATTACTTTATTTGAGAAGTTTCTTGTTTTCTATAAAATCACTTCATATCACATGGATAAATATAACTTCATTAGCTACCTAAATGGAAACCTGAGTACTGGTGGCAATTTCTATAGTGGAAAGCACTTTCCTAGCCATACCTTTTTTGCTCCTTGGAACAACACTCCTAAGGAGATAAGAGAAGTACAGCTCTCCCTCTTTATAGTTGAGGGGGAAAGGGTTGGTATTAAGATCCCTCCCCTAAATCCTGGGATGCTCAAGTCTCTTATATAAAATGGTGCTGCTGTTGTTCAGTCACTCAGTCGTGTCCAATTCTTTGCAACCTCATGGACTACAGCAAGCCAGGTTTCCCTGTCCTTTACTGTCTCCTGGAGTTTGCTCAGATTCATGTCTATTGAGTCAGTGATGTTATCTAACCATTTCATCTTCTGTCACCCCCTTCTCCTGCCCTCAAATCTTTCCCAGCATCAGAGTCTCCAAAGTATTGGAGCTTCAGCTTCAATATCAGTCCTTCCAGGAAGTATTCAGGGTTAATTTCCTTTAGGATTGACTGGTTTGATCTCCTTGCAGTCCAAGGGACTCTCAAGAGTCTTCTCCAGCACCACAATTCAAAAGCATCAATTCTTTGGCACTCAGTCTTCTTTATAGTCCAACTCTCACATCCATACATGACTACTGGAAAAACCATAGCTTTGACTATACAGACCTTTGTCAGCAAAGTGATGTCTCTGCTTATTAAAGCGCTGTCTAGGTTTGTCATAGCTTTTCTTCCAAGGAGCAAGCATCTTTTAATTTCATGGCTGCAGTTACCATCTGCAGTGGTTTTGGAGCTCAAGAAAATAAAATCTGTCCCCATTTCCACTGTTTCTTTTTGCCACAAAGTAGTTATATCAAAGTAGTTGTATATAACCTACACACATCTTCCCATATACCTTTAAATCACTCTGCTGCGGCTAAGTCGTTTCAGTCGTGTTCGACTCTGTGCAACCCCATAGATGGCAGCCCGCTAGGCTCCCCCGTCCCTGGAATTCTCCAGGCAAGAACACTGTAGTGGGGTGCCATTGCCTTCTCCGTTAAATCACTCTAGATTACTTATAATACCTAATACAATGTCAATGCTATGTAAATAGTTGTTGACACAGAAAATTCAAGCTTTGCTTTTTGGAACTATTTGGACTTTTTTTCAAGTATTTTCAGTCCTTAGTTGGTTGAATTTGTGGATGAGGAACCTGAAATACAGAAGGCCAACTGAATAATATGCAATTTCAGAGATGAGGAAACTTAACCAAGGAAAACTAGGTGAAAACAGAACCACAATTAGAAACCACTATCATCCCTGAAATGCATTCAAATCACCATTTAAGAAATCCAATGAACATCAACAACAGAGCCCATAATTTCCATTCTCCTCTCTTGAGATCCTTTGAGTCAAGAGGCAGGAAAAGACAACAGTGCTGCAATAGAACAATTAAATTATTTTTCTCTCTCCCTCTGGCTTTGTAGGCAAAGCTGAACCATCTCTACATCTTGCCTTGTTGTGGAACCTAGTCTGTGACTTTCCAGATAAACAAGGGAATGACAATGACAATCTTAACATGATTATGCCAATGTTAAGTTACCTAGGAGAATTTCAGAAGATATTACAGCAAACAGATATAACAGCTATGTTGCTAACAAAATGTATGTTTCTATAAATAAGTGCACTTTTAACCTTTTTCAAAGAACATTATCCCAGAAGATCTGTTTCTGTTTTCAGTAAAATAACTAATGGAGTGCCATCATTTCCTTCAGGTAGACCCAAGAAAAACAATCCATAGCATCAAGCAATTATACCGATAATTCAGGCATAGACCCAAGTATTCGTTTTTAATAATAGGTAACTTTAGTTGTGTAAACAGTCTGTCTCAGGTGTGTTCTTTCTATTATAATTGTGGAACTTGGTGTGAACCTAATCAAAGCTCTTAAATCACGAGCAATAAACAGGCTTCCTTATCTACGTGGGCAGACCTCACATTCAGGCAAAAATGAATAGAAACTTTCTAAAATTGAATGCTCTCCAGGTAAAAGGGAAAACATGTTTGCATTCAGCCTACTATAGTTACTCCATGATGACACCAGCTGGCAATTGTTTCTGGCTAACAGATTGTAGCTACTATGATTCCTACATAAATTATTAAAATAATAAAAATAATGTTTTCAAAGAGCTTTCTTCCACTTTCTCTGCCAGTCTAGCAATGAGCTTGACACTATCTGTGAAGCAATTTGTTCACCTAATTTTAAGCCTATTAATAAACTTTAACTACAGTTATTTTCTTGCCTGATGTCTTCTCTACCTTAACTTTGGTACTCTTCCTCCCGGTTCTTCTCAAATATTCTCAAACACGTTAACAACACTGCACTCCCGTAGGATTCAAACTTTTGATTAGAACAGTCCCCATTTAATCAAGTTCAATTGGGAGATAAAATTGCATCTCAACTTCTCCCTTTTCCCTTTGGTGCCAGAAACTGCCTTTGAGAATGTTGAAGAAACCCTGGAGAGATTAACAATCTAAACAATCACAGAGAATGGTTTCAGATCCCCTACATTTGCACACAGGAGTATATGGATATGAATGCCCTTCAATACAGATGAAAAACAAACTATATTGTATAAGTCATTGGCATCATAAATCTCTCCTTCAAAAATACAAAGTACTCTTATACACTGAAATAACACTTTTTTTTTTCATTTTTGTAAACAAACCCAAGAAAAAAAAGAAAGAAAGAAAGCCCCCTGGGGTAAGCAGTTTTGCAAATAACCAGCAAAGCAGTAGCTTTCTTTTTCCAAGGGAACTTAAGCAGAAGAGTTTGTATAGATAGGGGAAATTGCAAGAAAAATGGTGATGTTTACTGAATGTATTCCAGTTCACTACATGATTGTAACTCTGGGGCAACCACAACCCAACATACTGTTTCCCATAAAGTTCTATGTATGTGAACAGTTCATTTCCTCCTTTATTGTATGGCACTCTTCATCCACCACTGATAGGTGCCTGAAAGTGATGAATAGAGGTTATTTACCTGTATACACAATGTATCCATTAACTCAGTATTACATAAGCAGATGCAATACCATTTTCATAGAACATATTCACATTCCTTTAACAAAAACTTGTTAAGCACTTAGTATACACGAGGTGCTCTTCTGAGTGCTTTGTATATCCCATTAAAAAGACCAATAAGGACCCTGCCTTCATGCAGCTTTCATTCCAACAAGGAAAAAATAAATGATGAAAAAGGAAACAGGAATCATCCATTTATCCCAAGGTTATTTACTGAGCCCCTACTGTGTTACCAGGTACTTCCAGGTACTTGGGAAAATTTAATGAACACCAGAAACGACAATTTTTGTCCTCAAGAGTTCAAATGCAAACAGGGTAAAATAGTTGGACTTTGTGGGCTATTGTAAGACATTTAGTGCAAAAGAAATAGGGAGCCAACGGGGGGAGGGAGGTTGAACAGTTTATGAAGTGTCACTTTAACTGTTTGGTTGAGAGTAGACTGTAGGAGGACCAACGTAGAAGCGGGAAAAGCAGTGAAGTGGTACAGTAAGTCCCCTACATCCAAATAAGTCCCATTCTGAGAGTGCTTTCATAAGTTCAGTTTGTTAATAAGTCCAACAAAGTTAGCCTAGGTACCTAACTAACACAATTGGCTATATTGTACTGTACTGTAATAGCTTTATAATACTTTTCACATAAATAATACACAAAAAACAAAATTTTAAGAACGATTTTAATCTTACAGTACATTACCTTGAAAAGTACAGTAGTATAGTACAGCAGCTGGCATACAGGGCCTGGCATCAAGGACAGGCAAGAAGAGTTTCGGACTAGAAGAGGAAAGGGAGGCGGAGGGGAAGAACTAAACGATCATCAGCAGTAGAAGATGAAGGGCAAGCTGCAATTTTACTCATGCCTGACATTGATGGAATCCTTGCTCACATCTTTGTAAGTCTGCAAAGATGTGAGCTTTGCATGTAGGGGACTTACTGTATTCTGTAACCAAGAGAGATGATATGGCTTAGACCAAGTCAGGAGACAAAGGAGACATTGGGAAATGGTCAATTGCCCCCATTTTCAGGACAGAACCATCAGTGTTTCCTGTTGGATTGAATGTGGGGTATTGGAGGAAAGGGGAGCCAAGGATGATGTCAAGGTCTGGAGCCCTCGAAATGGGAAAGATGGAGTCACCATCAACTGGGATGTCCGCTGAGACAGACCATTGCAAGTGCTATCAGGGTAAATAAGGAGGGTGATGTGACACTGCATGGATGGCAGGGATGGAGAGGAGGAGGCAGTCGTTTCCACTGGGCAGGCAAACAAGACTGCTGTCATTCAGAGTTCAAGAGGATGAGCCCTGGATGATTACAAGGAATCAGCCATGCCAAGCATTCTAGAGAAGAGCTGTCTGCACAGAACAACAAATGCAGAGGTCTGGAGCAGGAAGGAAACTGGCAGGCTCAAGGGAGAAATGCAACGTCAGGGAAGGAAAGCTATGACAAACCTCAGTTCAGTTCAGTTCATTTCAGTCGCTCAGTTGTGTCCGACTCTTTGTGACCCCATGAATCGCAGCACGCCAGACCTCCCTGTCCATCACCATCTCCCGGAGTTCACTCAGACTCACGTCCATCGAGTCTGTGATGCCATCCAGACATCTCATTCTCAGTCATCCCCTTCTCCTCCTGCCCCCAATCCCTCCCAGCATCAGAGTCTTTTCCAATGAGTCAACTCTTCTCATGAGGTGGCCAAAGTACTGGAGTTTCAGCTTTAGCATCATCCTTCCAAAGAAATCCCAGGGTTGATCTCCTTCAGAATGGACTGGTTGGATCTCCTTGCAGTCCAAGGGACTCTCAAGAGTCTTCTCCAACACCACAGTTCAAAAACATCAATTCTTCAGTGCTCAGCCTTCTTCACAGTCCAACTCTCCCATCCATACATGACCACAGGAAAAACCATAGCCTTGCCTAGATGGACCTTAGTCGGCAAAGTAATGTCTCTGCTTTTGAATATGCTGTCTAGGTTGGTCATAACTTTTCTTCCAAGGAGTAAGCGTCTTTTAATCTCATGGATGCAGTCACTATCTGCAGTGATTCTGGAGCCCAAAAAAGTAAAGTCTGACACTGTTTCCACTGTTTCCCCATCTATTTCCCATGAAGGGATGGGACTGGATGTCATGATCTTCGTTTTCTGAATGTTGAGCTTTAGGCCAACTTTTTCGCTTTCCTCTTTCACTTTCATCAAGAAGCTTTTTAGCTCCTCTTCACTTTCTGCCATAAGGGTGGTGTCATCTGCATATCTGAGGTTATTGATATTTCTCCCAGCAATCTTGGTTCCAGCTTGTGTTTCTTCCAACCCAGCGTTTCTCGTGATGTACTCTGCATATAAGTTAAATAAGCAGGGTGACAATATACAGCCTTGACATACTCCTTTTCCTATTTGGAACCAGTCTGTTGTTCCATGTCCAGTTCTAACTGCTGCTTCCTGACCTGCATACAGATTTCTCAAGAGGCAGGTCAGGTGGTCTGGTATTCCCATCTCTCTCAGAATTTTCCACAGTTGATTGTGATCCACACAGTCAAAGGCTTTGGCATAGTCAATAAAGCAGAAATAGATGTTTTTCTGGAACTCTCTTTCTTTTTCCATGATCCAGTGGATGTTGGCAATTTGATCTCTGGTTCCTCTGCCTTTTCTAAAACCAGCTTCAACGTCAGGGAGTTCAAGGACAAACTTAGACAGCATATTAAAAAGCAGAGACACCACTTTGCCAAAAAAAGGTCTGTGTAGTCAAATCCATGGTTTTTCCAGTAGTCATGTACAGATATGAGAAAAGACCCTGATGTTGGGAAAGACTGAAGGCAAAGGGGAAGTGGGCAGCAGAGGATGAGATGATTAGATAGCATCGCTGACTCAATGGATGTGAATCTGAGCGAACTCCGAGAGACAGAGAGGGACAAAGGAGCTTGGCATGTGCAGTCCATGGGGTCACAAAGAGCTGGGCTCGACTTGGCATCTGAATAACAACACAAGAGACAGTGGTTGGGAAATATCATTCAGAGCCAGGATAATGGTGCAAAGGAGCCATCGGGGAAACTTCGAAGTAAGAGAATGATGTGACTGATGGATATTAAAGGCTCACTCAGTTCTATGAAGAACAGATTATGATTAGGAAGGAGAAAGCCAGAAAACCAGCTAAGAGGTGAGTGCAGTTTCCCAAGCAAGAGAAGATGGGAACTTGGAAGACAAAGAACAGTGGAGGAAATAACTTATAGTCATGAGTCTGCAATCTGTGTGAAAAGAAGTCATGTTTTTCATTTTTGAATAACAGAAAGAAATTTTGCCTTCAGGATTCCATTTCCTGAGAAAGAGGAAAATGAAAGCATTCAACTTAACTCAGTCTCTTCTCAGTTACCCTCTGTCTCTTTAAAGTAAACTGTGAAGCTGGTGCTTCTCCCCTTCTCTTTCTCCTTGTCTTCCTCTAGGCTGATCTGAGCTAAGGGAGTTTATGGAGCATCTTTGCATAGCCTGAAAGAGATACAGTCTGCGGGGAGTGTCCTGTTCCCACATCCTTTCCCCCCACAGTGTACAGTTTGTCTCACCTGGACTCAAGTGGATGTCTTGATTTCTACTGGGTCTTCTGCTGCCTTTTTATGACCTCAGTTGTCCTGTCCACATGACCTACATCTTATTCAACCATACTGTGGGGCCCTTTCTGTCTGCTGGTCTCTTTGGCTTTTTCTTTGGCCTCTTCTCAAGGGCACACTTCCATCTACATCAGTGGTTTTTAACCCCACCAGACAAAGCACTCATTTTTATTGAACCAGTGTTTCAAAATATTCCCTTTAATAATCTGATTTTAAATATCATAGGTAATAGAATCTACCTACATACTTGCACCTGCCCTGGAGGCTCAGACGGTAAGAATCTGCCTGCAGTGTGGGAGATGTGTGTTCAATCTCTGGGTCAGGAAAATCCCCTGGAGGAGGGACTGGGAACCCACTCCAGGATTCTTGCCTGGAGAATCTCACAGATAGGGGAGCCTGGTGGACTACAGTCCATGAAGTTACAAAGAATCAGACAGACCTGAGCGACTAACAAACACATACACACATCTACATACATAATTTACCAAACTAACCTTGCCCAAATTGCAATGCTGAGATACGAAAATTAATTAATAGTAGAACACTGTATATTTTAAAGTGTAAAGGCTCAGACCTGACTTTAGTAGACAACATAAAGAAGTAGTCAGATGCTTGTGTCTCTTAAATACCTTGTTTGAATATAAGAGAAGATCAGAAGCCATCCCTTTCAAGAAGAACTTGAAAGATCAGAGGTGTTGGTGGATACTAGAATTTAAAATAGTGCTAGAATAAGTAAGAATAGCCCTGATTTATAAATATACATACGCTAAGAAGAAGCAGAAATAATACACCAAGACAAATCGCAGATTTTTGGAGTGAGGAAAATAAGGAAGTGTGATTCTCATCAATGAGCTAGATTTTCTTTTTCAATGTTGGATCAAAATACTTCTCCATAATATAAAATATCTCAAAATAATCTACTTTCTATCTCAAAAGCATACTATACGTCAAGGCTACTTCAATTTCAAAATGTAGCGGAATATTTAAAAGTCATGTAGAAGCAAGACAGTTCTCTCATTGCAACCACCAAATGAATGAAGTAGAGTCTCCATATTCTTGTAAGAAGCCCAGACATCCCCAGGGCATTAATACCACTCCTACTGATTCTGGTTCAGTTCAGTTCAGTTCAGTCACTCAGTCGCGTCCGACTCTGCAACCCCATGGACGGCGACACGCCAGGCCTCCCTGTCCATCACCAACTCCCAGAGTTTACTCAGACTTGTGCCCATAGAGTCTGTGTTCCCATCCAACCATCTCATCCTCTGTCATCTCCTTCTTCCAACTTCAATCTTTTCCGACATCAGGGTCTTTTCAAATGAGTCAGCTCTTCGCATCAGGTGGCCAAAGTATTGGAATTTCGGCTTCAGCATCAATCCTTCCAATGAATATTCAGGACTGATTTCCTTTAGGATGGACTTGTTGGATCTCCTTGCCATCCAAGGGACTCTCAAGAGTCTTCTCCAACACCACAGTTCAAAAGCATCAATTCTTTGGTGCTCAGCTTTCTTTATAGTCCAACTCTCCCATCCATACATGACCACTGGAAAAACCATAGCCTTGACTAGACAGACCTTTGTTGGCAAAATAATGTCTCTGCTTTTCAATATGCTGTCTAGGTTGGTCATAGCTTTCCTTCCAAGGAGTAAGTGTCTTTTAATTTCACGGCTGCAATTACTGTCTGCAGTGATTTTGGAGCCCAGAAAAATAAAGTCAGCTGCTGTTTCCACTGTTTCCCCATCCATTTGCCATGAAATGATGGGACTGAATGACATGATCTTCATTTTCTGAATGTTGAGCTTTAGCCAACTTTTTCACTCTCCTCTTTCACTTTCACCAACAGGCTCTTTAGTTCTTCTTCACTTTCTGCCATAAGGATGGTGTCATCTGCATATCTGAGGTTACTGATATTTCTCCCAGCAATCTTGATTCTACCTTGTGCTTCCTCCAGCCCAGCATGTTTCATGATATACTCTGCATATAAGTTAAATAAACAAGATGACAATACACAGTCTTGACGCACTCCTTTTCCTATCTGGAACCAGTCTGTTGTTTCATGTCCACTTCTAACTGTTGCTTCCTGACCTGCATACAGATTTCTCAAGAGGCAGGTCAGGTGGTCTGGAATTCCAATCTCTTTCAGTATTTTCCACAGTTTATTGTGATCCACACAGTCAAAAGCTCTGGCATAGTCAATAAAGCAGAAATAGATGTTTTTCTGGAACTCTCTTGCTTTTTCCATGATCCAGCGGATGTTGGCAATTTGATCTCTGGTTCCTCTGCCTTTTCTAAAACCAGCTTGAACATCTGGAAGTTCAAAGTTCACGTATTGCTGAAGCCTGGCTTGGAGAATTTTGAGCATTACTTCACTAGCATGTGAGATGAGTGCAATTGTGCAGTAGTTTGAGCATTCTTTGGCACTGCCGTTCTTTGGAATTGGAATGAAAACTGACCTTTTCCAGTCCTGTAGCCACTGCTGAGTTTTCCATATTTGCTGGCATATTGAGTGCAGCACTTTCACAGCATCATCTTCCAGCATTTGAAATAGCTCAACTGGAAGTCCATCACCTCCACTAGCTTTGTTCGCAGTGATTCTTCCTAAGGCCCACTTGACTTCCCATTCCAGGATGTCTGGCTCTAGGTGACTGATCACACCATTGTGATTATTTGGGTCATGAAGCTCTTTTTTGTACAGTTCTTCTCTGTATTCTTGCCACCTCTTCTTAATATCTTCTGCTTCTGTTAGGTCCCTACCATTTCCATCCTTTATTGTGCCCATCTTTGCTTGAAATGTTCCCTTGTTATATCTAATTATCTTGAAGAGATCTCTAGTCTTTTCCATTCTATTGTTTTCCTCTATTTCTTTGCACTGATCACTGAGGAAGGCTTTCTTATCTCTCCTTGCTCTTCTTTGGAACTCTGCATTCAAATGCAAAGATTCTGGTAAGTCCCATTTCTTTCCACTATCAGTATAAATCAGTTTGGGGGAGATAAAGAGACCAAATCACTACTCATTTTTTTCCTCACTCAGTCAGACTTTGATTCCTAATAGGCAAAGTCACACTGTTAGGATTTTTTTTTAAATAATACCTAGTGTGGTTTTGCATTTGAAACCAGGACTTCCAGACATTAATTAGTAGTAAGTGATGCTACTTCAGTTTGAACCTGGTGGTCTGCTTCAGAGATGGAGCAAGTGACTGGATCCTAGACAGAAAGTGAAGTCACTCAATCGGACTCTTTGTGACCCCATGGCCTGTAGCCTACCAGGCTCCTTCACCCATGGTATTTTCCAGGCAAGAGTACTGAAGTGGGTTGCCATTCCCTTCTCCAGGGAATCTTCCCAACCCAGGTCTTCTGCATTGCAGGTAGATGCTTTAACATCTGAGCCACCAGGAAAGCCAGCTTCTCCCAGACAGAAACTGGAAGCCAAATCAATAGGACCGGATAAGGGGGAGGGGACTGGCAGTGAGTCAGAGATAATTCTGAGATTTTTCACTGGAGCTACTAGGATGCTAACAGTTGTATTTACTGATAAGCTACATATAAACGAGAAATCAGTTGGGAGGCTGGTGATTCAGGAACAGTGAATTCTGGTGTCAGCTTTGGGTCAAGTTATTATAATGTATTGTCTATAGATTATAAGATAAAGTCAAGCGTGTATCTGCTGATACTTTTTAAGTTGACCTGCCTTTATACTTAGAAATGTCTCTTAATAGTATAGCAGTGAGCACTCTGTAAACATGTGTTAAAGGACTCTCTGAAGGATTAAGTAAGCAGTTACTATATATAGTCCAAGTGAAACACAAACAAAAGGAGTGGTAGTGGAATGAAAGAGCAGAAATTTGAGAAATATTACAAGGGCAGACTCAATAGGGTCTAGTGACTAAATCTGAAGATGTGAGAGAGGAGGAAATTGAGGACGACTTTTTTTTTTTTTGGCAGTTTATTTCATTTATTAAACTGTCCTGAAGGTTCATCTTTATGTAGCATATTACTGAATTTCCTTCTTTTTAAAGGCTGAATAACATTCCATTGTAGATATATTCCACATTTGGCTTACGGACACTTGGGTTTCCTCTACATTTCAGCTAATGTGAACAATGCTACTATAATCGTGAGTGTATAACAAGCTCTTAAAGATCCTAACCTCGGTTATACCCACAAGTAGCACTGCTGGATTATACATAATTGTATTTTTTTTAATTTTTGAGGAACTGACATACTGTTTCCCACAATGGTTGTGCCATTTAACTTTCCCACCATTAGTGCAGAAGGGTTCCAATTTCTCTATGTCCTTTCCAACACTGTTCTTTCCTATCTTTTTTTTTTTTTCAATAGTAGCTATCTTAATAGAAGTGAGGATGTTCTAGCTGGGAAAGCTAAATGAGTAGTAATAACATTACCATGGGAGGAGAAACAAGTAAAGGACTGAGAGTGAAATCAGTGTAGATAATTATTAATTCATTCAGCAAATTTAAATGTTTGCATTTTTCAAAAGGGTTTGAGCTTCGAAACATTTACATTTCATTTTAAGGACGACAGCTTTAAAAATAGACTTTCATTTTTCTGCAGTAAGCCAGATAAACTTAGTTTAATTATTAGCTTTGGAAACTAAAGTCTATACAGAAGCATGTTTTGTAAAGACTATTTTGTCTTTTCTAACATTCCATATGATAAATCAGGATGCATTACTCCACTTTTCCACACTGGCAATGAATTTCACCCTTTCTCTCTCTCTGTCTGTCTCTCAGGCTCAGAGAGAGAGCGCTAAGATACACCTCTATCTGTATGACTGATGAGAAATCAAATATCTAAAGCAAACTCTAAGAGATATTGGAAGCAGTTGTGTTTTGCTCCATTAGGATGGCATTTTCCAACAAGACAGAAACACAGGTGGAGGGAAAGCTCCCTGAAGGCATCCTTTAAGTAAGGCTCAAGAATCACTTAGAATCACTTCAGAATTACTTAGCACAGTGCTTTACACTTAATAAGCATCTGAATAAATGTTCTTCAAATAAGTTACAAATAAACATGCTCCCCTTTTAAACTGCCAAGTAAATTTTCACGAATTCCCTCCCTAACATGTGCTTAGCCTCAAACTCCATGTTAGGTGAAAAAAACAGCATCCATTCCTTTGGCAAGTTATTCAATTGTATTCCTACTACTACGGTCATTCCATGGTATCCAGTGACACCAAAATCCCCAGATGATCAGAGTCCCTTTTATAAAACAGCAGAGTACATTGAATACATTTGACCCTTGGGGATTCCCATCTACAGATTCAACCAAATTTTCGTTTGTTGAATCCCCAAATATGAAGCGAACAGACAAAAGCCAAATGTACTGATAAAAGTCTTTTAAGTGTGACCTTTTGCTACTATTTCAACCAATGTTCCTAAAGTCTAATGACTTATACCATACAAAAGCAAAATTCTAAAATAGATATACATTCTAATATGTTATATATATTAAATTCTAATATCTATATATTCATTCATCAAAATGACTTGTCACTTTGCCATGGAAGCATATGGGACAAAATTAGCTATTAGACAAAATTATTTTTACCACCTTCTAACAGGTATCATACAGAATGTGATTATCTTCAAAACTTTTATAATTATTTCTTTTTTCCCCTGAGCAGTTCAATTAGCCCAGTCCCTCAGTCGTGTCCAACTATTTGCGACCCCATGAACTATAGCACGCCAGGCTTCCCTGACCATCACCAACTCCTGGAGACCACCCAAACCCATGTCCATCGAGTCAGTGATGCCATCCAACCATCTCATCCTTTGTCGTCCACTTATCCTCCTGCCTTCAATCTTTCCCAGCATCAGGGTCTTTTCAAATGAGTCACCTCTTTGCATCAGGTGGCCAAAATATTGAAGTTGCAGCTTCAAAATCAGTTCTACCAATGAACACCCAGGACTGATCTCCTTTAGGATGGACTAGTTGGATCTCCTTGCAGTCCAAGGGACTCTCAAGAGTCTTCTCCAACACCACAGTTCAAAAGCATCAATTCTTTAGCACTCAGCTTTCTTTATAGTCCAACTCTCACATCCATACATGACCACTGGAAAAACCATAGCCTTGACTAGACAGACCTTTGTTGGCAAAATAATGTCTCTGCTTTTCAATATGCTGTCTAGGTTGGTCATAGCTTTCCTTCCAAGGAGTAAGTGTCTTTTAATTTCACGGCTGCAATTACTGTCTGCAGTGATTTTGGAGCCCAGAAAAATAAAGTCAGCTGCTGTTTCCACTGTTTCCCCATCCATTTGCCATGAAATGATGGGACTGAATGACATGATCTTCGTTTTCTGAATGTTGAGCTTTAGCCAACTTTTTCACTCTCCTCTTTCACTTTCACCAACAGGCTCTTTAGTTCTTCTTCACTTTCTGCCATAAGGATGGTGTCATCTGCATATCTGAGGTTATTGATATTTCTCCTGGCAATCTTGATTCTACCTTGTGCTTCCTCCAGCCCAGCATTTCTCATGATGTGCTCTGCATATGTTAAATAAGCAGGATGACAATATACAGCCTTGACGCACTCCTTTTCCTATCTGGAACCAGTCTGTTGTTTCATGTCCACTTCTAACTGTTGCTTCCTGACCTGCATACAGGTTTCTCAAGGGGCAGGTCAGGTGGTCTGGAATTCCAATCTCTTTCAGTATTTTCCACAGTTTACTGTGATCCACACAGTCAAAGGCTCTGGCATAGTCAATAAAGCAGAAATAGATGTTTTTCTGGAACTCTCTTGCTTTTTCCATGATCCAGCAGATGTTGGCGATTTGATCTCTGGTTCCTCTGTCTTTTCTAAAACCAGCTTGAACATCTGGAAGTTCAAAGTTCACATATTGCTGAAGCCTGGCTTGGAGAATTTTGAGCATTACTTTCCTAGCATGTGAGATGAGTGCAATTGTGCAGTAGTTTGAGCATTCTTTGGCACTGCCGTTCTTTGGGATTGGAATGAAAACTGACCCTTTCCAGTCCTGTGGCCACTGCTGAGTTTTCCATATTTGCTGGCATATTGAGTGCAGCACTTTCACAGCATCATCTTCCAGCATTTGAAATAGCTCAACTGGAATTCCATCACCTCCACTAGCTTTGTTCGTAGTGATTCTTCCTAAGGCCCACTTGACTTCACATTCCAGGATGTCTGGCTCTAGGTGACTGATCACACCATTGTGATTATCTGGGTCATGAAGATCTTTTTTGTACAGTTCTTCTCTGTATTCTTGCCACCTCTTCTTAATATCTTCTGCTTCTGTTAGGTCCATACCATTTCTGTCCTTTTGAGCCCATCTCTGCATGAAATTTTCTCTTGGTATCTCTAGTTTTTTTGAAGAGATCTCTAGTCTTTCCCCAGAAAAGGCGATGGCACCCCACTCCAGTACTCTTGACTGGAAAATCCCATGGACAGAGGAGCCTGGTAGGCTGCGGTCCATGGAGTCACAAAGAGTCAGACACGACTGAGCGACTTCAATTTCACTTTTCACTTTCATGCTTGGAGAAGGAAATGGCAACCCACTCCAGTGTTCTTGACTGGAGAATGCCAGGGACGGGGGAGCCTGGTGGGCTGCCGTCTATGGGGTCACACAGAGTCAGACACAACTGAAGTGACTTAGCTGCAGCAGCTAGTCTTTCCCATTCTATTGTTTTCCTCTATTTCTTTGCATTGATCACTGAGGAAGGCTTTCTTATCTCTCCTTGCTATTCTTGGAACTCTGCATTCAAATGGGTATATCTTTCCTTTTCTCCTTTGCTTTTCACTTCCCTTCTTTTCACAGATGTTTGTAAGGCTTCCTCAGACAGCCATTTTGCTTTTTTTGCATTTCTTTTTCTTTGGGATGGTCTTGATTCCTGTCTCTTGTACAATGTCACGAACCTCCATCCATAGTTCATCAGGCACTCTGTCTATCGGTTCTAGTCCCTTAAATCTATTTATAAATCTACACTTCCACTGTATAGTCATAAGGGATTTGATTTAGGTCATACCTGGATGGTGCAGTGATTTTCTCCACTTTCTTCAATTTCAGTCTGAATTTGGCAATAAGGAGTTCATGATCTGAGCCACAGTCTGCTCCCGGTCTTGTTTTTGCTGACTGTATAGAGCTTCTCCATCTTTGGCTGCAAAGAATATGATCAATCTGATTTCAGTGTCGACCATCTGGTGATATCCATGTGTAGAGTCTTCTCTTGTGTTATTGGAAGAGGGTGTTTGCTATGACCAGTGCATTCTCTTGGTAGAACTCTATTAGCCTTTGCCCTGCTTCATTCTGCACTCCAAGGCCAAATTTGCCTGTTACTCCAGGTGCTTCTTGACTTCCTACTTTTGCATTCCTGTCCCCTATAATGAAAAGGACATCTTTTTTGGGTGTTAGTTCTAGAAGGTCTTGTAGGTCTTCATAGAACTGTTCAACTTCAGCTTCTTCAGCGTTACTGATCAGGGCATAGACTTGGATTATCGTGATATTGAATGGTTTGCCTTGAACAGAGATCAGTCTGTCATTTTTGAGATTGCATCCAAGTACTGCATTTCAGACTCTTTTGTTGACCATGATGGCTACTCCTGAGCAGTCAGTAAACACTTATTATCTTCAGAGAATTTTCTTAAAACTTTCAACTCTTCTCACTATTGTTCTAGTTTTGTATTTTATCAAAAATGCATATTCTAAGTGAAAAACAAACAACAACAACAAAAAAAAAAACCAACAACGGTTTAATGTAGCTACAAACCTGCCTACCCAAACTCAAGTCAAGGTCCTACACACAACCTCAGAAGTGTGTATCTATTTTTATTCAATTAAAAACATAATAAGTGTTTTTAAAATCAGGCTATGAAATACATGGGGTTTCATCCAATTAATTCTTAACTGTGCTCCAGACACTCAAATTCAATATACTTTTTTTGCAGAAAAAGCTGTTTCAAAACAGTTGCTCTTTCCTTTTCCTCTCTTCACAGAATGGAGCCGTCTGTGGATGCTTCTTCCCAGTGAATCGCTCTTAAGCATTTTATGCTAATTCTTCCCAACTACTGTTGGTTAAGTATGTTCTTGTGATTTTATAAGGCAATGATACATCATTTACCTATCTAACACTTAAGTGCTGTCTTATGTCCTAATGTAGCAAACGCAGAAACATCTCATTCTGGTGGTGGGGAGGGGAAGAAATTGAAACATCTGTCTTAATGGGTCTTTGTTGTGAGAAGTTCTATTTGCCAAAAACAAAATGGAACAGCAAGCTTCAGACAATGGCTACTTATTCAAACCAACCTGTATACTTCTCTCTCTAGACTGGGTCATCAAGCCCCCTCGTCTCCCTCTGCCACACTCTGGTGACAAAGACCCATGCCTCTCTCCACCCCCGACACACACAATTCCTGGCATAGGTCGATCAGGAGTCTTTCACTCAGGATCCATCCTACCCTTCCACACTCAGCTGAAACATCTCCTCTTCCGTAAAGCCACCTGTACACTCCAGAAGCCTTCTGTTGCAGGTGAAGTTAATTATCCCTTCCTCTCTTTCACCTCACTACTGTTATGTAGCTCTAGTTGTTGTTGTTCAGTCGCTAAGTTGTGTCTGATTCTTTGAGACCCCATGGACTGCAACACGCCAGGCTTCCCTGTCCTCCACTATCTCCCGGAGTTTGCTCAAGTTCATATCCACTGAGTCGGTGATGCCATCCAACCCTCCCATCCTCACAGTGGCAGAGGATGAGATGTAGCCCTAGTACCATTCTGTATTTAAATTACATTCATATGACTACTAAGTGAGATTGTGAACTGCTTGTAGGCAGGCTCTATTGATTACTGATCTCTGCATCTATGTAGCTAAGGTAGGCAGAATTTTGGGTTTCCTGGGTGGCTCAGTGGTAAAGAATCTGTCTGCAATGCAGGAGACCTGAGTTTGATCTCTAGGTCAGGAAGATGCCCTGGAGGATGGAATGGCTACGCATTCCAGTATTCTTGCCTGGGAAACCCCATGGACAGAGGAGCCTGGAGGGCTACAGTCCTCGGGGTCACAGAGAGTTGGATAGACCTGAAGCGACTAAGCAGCAGCAGCAGGCAGAACTTTGGACTTCCCAGTTAGCGCTAGTGAAGAATCCGCCTGCCAATGCAGGAGGTACAAGAGATGCAAATTCGATCCCAGGATCGGAAGGATCCTCTGGAGAAGGAAATGATAAGCCACTCCAGTATTCTTTCCTGGAGAATCCCATGGACAGTGAGGACTAGCGAGCTACAGTCCATGGTGTTGCAAAGAGTCAGACAGAACCAAAGTGGCTCGGCACACATGCATGCATACAGGCAGAGTGACTCCCGATGCCCCTTGCCCTGGTTTCATCCCATCCTGTTGAGTGCGGGCAGAAGTGGTGATTCTGTTATGTTAAATGGCAAAAAGGAGATAATTTGAGTGAGACCTGAGTTCTCTGAAAGCAGAAAGTTTTCTCCCGCTGGTTGTAGAGGAAGAAATCAGAGAGATTCCTTTCTGCTAACCTGGAAAAAGCAGCAATAATCATGTTGTGAATTGTCCATGAGGGACCACGTGGCATGGAACAGCAGGCAGCCTCCAAGAGCTGAGAGTAGTCCCTGACCAATAGCCAGTGAGAAAACTGGGACCTCAGTCACACAGCCTGAAGGAGCCGGATTCTATCAAAGCCTGAATGAGCTAGAAAGCAGATTCTTCCTCGACACCTCCAGACAGGAAGTTGGCCCAGATGACAGCTTGATTTTAGTGGGTGATTGTGAGTGATTAATTGGAGAATCCAGCCTGGGCTTATTACGGAATTATGACTTGTTTTAGGCCACTATGTTTGTGGTAATTTGTTATATTGCAATAGAAAAGTATGCACTAGCCCAGTGCCTGATACATAAAAAAATATTGACTGGTTAGTTATTGGGTGAAATGGTTTGAATTAATGAATGAGGTTATGGAAGGAAGGAAGGAAGGAAAGAGAAAGAAACATAATAATTGGAAAAAAGGTTGTCCATTCAAGGACAAATGAATTTTCAGAGAACTAATACAGGAAAGAATAAATAAGAAAAATCATTCTATAAAATGATTGATGGGGCTTTCTGAGCTGAACAAGTGTGGCAGACATACTATGTCTGTTTATACTAGTTTTTTCTTTTTTTTTTTTTTCTGTTCGAGTTTCTAACTCCCATTCCATTCCTCATTCCTAATCTGCCCTTGACCATTTTGTCATCCCTACCCTGACCTGATCCCAACGTGTCTGGTAAGAAAGAAAAACAGCATTGACAGCTGTCCGCTGGTAGCTGGCTTTATTGCTACCAGCTAAGCCAGGGTGTTTTCCTGTTTTATATTAACAGCGTCCCTTAATATCGTCATCATGTGAGGACTCCATCGTTATGAACAAGATAAAAAACATGACCACTCCATAAACAAGCCTAAACACCGTGCAACCACACAATTACCAAACACCTCCTTCTCCCAGAAAGAACAAATGACAACTGCTTCTTTTCCAATGACAGCACTCGCCCTGTAGATTTAACCTTCTAAATACTCCTTAGAACGTAATAAGCTGAACTACCATTATCCGCTGCTTTGGTTCACAATTCATCCTAACTGTTTTTCCTGATTCTGTGTCTTTCCATCTATTCTTTACCCTTAAGTTATAATACTCTCCTCATATATCTGATGCATATTTTACTCCTGTGTACAATGCTTCAATGGCTTCTCATTGCTTTGAAGATAATGACCTAAATCCCTAAAATGGCCCTCAAGGCCCTCTTTATGCTTGTCTCAGCCCCCTCACTATCTGTACTATAGGCACAAGGGTCTTGTTTCATTTTCTAGACTGTACCATGGATAGTGTATCTTGCCTCAGGACCTTGGCACGTAGGTGTCTCTCCTAGAACACAATGCTCACCTTGCCCCAATGCAGAAAGTGAATTTCTACTTCTTCAGATCTCAGTTTAAACGTCATTTCTTCAGAGAAGTTCTAGATCCATTCCACCACGTCTAATCCTTCTCTTATACAACACTTCTTCTTCTAGCACCATGTACCTTCATTCCACAGCATTTTCACTGCTTTTAACTGTATATTTATTTGCATGTTATTTGGTTAATTATTTCCCTCTTCTGTACTAGACCTACATCTAGTAAAGGGCATCACTGTCCAAAGGGCAGTAATGATGTTTTTACTCATCAGTGTAACTCCATTGGCCAGCATAGTGCCTGGCGCATATTGAACACTCAACAAATATTTGCAGAATGAATGAATCTAGACTTCCTGAATATCATTACCCTGCTCATCTAGAAAGACAACTTTTACTCTGGTCTGTATGCACTCATTATGTGCATACATTAGGAAGACTGACATCCCTTATTTTGGCAAGAGACAGCTCAATTCGTATTTGGACAAAGGATGGTAAGAAAGTCTTTCTGCACTTTAAGGATGCCTGTTTCTTGCATCCCAAAGTTTCCTTTTCCTTGTTAATAGCTCTTCAGTCTGAGGTGTATTATATGTCCCTATAAACTCTCCTGAAACTCTCACTCCCTCTGCTAGAAGTGACTTGGTACAAACGTCACTTGAGAACTAGAAACTAATTTATTATTGTATCACCAATAACCTCTAGGGGGCACCAGAAACAACAGCTATTTCTGCAAAGGGACTCCAAAGGAATTTGCTCAGTGTTCTCTAAAATAGCAAAAAGGAAGCAAGTTTATGTAACACCATATGCTACAGGGTTGTACTTATAAATACCCCTTTGCTGTATTCTGAGACAAGGCATGAATCTACTCTCCCTGTTGGCTCAGGCAACACACCTTTCTCTGACTGCTTCCCAAATTCTTTCCCTGCACCATCCATTACCATAGAGGATGGTGAATGAGCATCTTGCCTGATGTGGGGTCAAGCTTAAAATGGCTCACTGCAAACAACAACTTTCTTGGCAAGACATGTATTTTATCTTAGAAACCTCATGCAAGTGCTTTGTTTTATTCCATTAGATATTGAAGTATGCTTTCATTTTTAAATGTTTTGCCCACAACACTTTGACTAAGGGTGATATTCTCAAATGCTATATCTACCCTATACTCTTGCATAACCCTTGACACAACTCCTTACCAAGCTGTTATATATATATATACGCACACACCAATTTTGCAATGGGACTGTGGAGTTATGATTTATATTTATATTTAAACATTAATAATATCATATACATAAAGATGTACATAATATACAGATATACAAAGATGTACATAATATACAGATCTACAAAGCCACCCAGTCAGCTTAAGAAAGAAAATATTATCTGTATCTTTGAAGCCCTATGTTATTCCCTCCTAAATTTACCTTCCCTTCCACCGCTTCAAAGAGATATAAAGTTCACTTCTTCAATTTTGTATTATTTTCTATTTTCTAAGGTTTAACACTATATATATATATATATATATATATCAACACATATTGTTTTGTTTGCTCTGTTTTTTAACTTTATGTAAGGGACTTATCCTGTCCATTTTCTTCTGTGATTTGCTTTTTCACTAATCAATGTGTTTTCGAAATTCATCTGTGTTGATATATATAGCTGTCGTGCATTTCTCTGAGAGCCTATTATTTCTTCCAAGCAGTGTCTCAAGTCAGAATTTCTCTTCTAACTTTTTGCCAGAGGGCACAGGGACAATCTGAAAACTGAGAAATGTGCATAGCCACGAGTATACATTCTTTCCACACGGGAAATATGAAAACCGCCTCTAATTATCACCTCAGGTTACTTATGTTTTCTGACTCAGGGGTAATTTGCATTTAACAATTCTTCATTTAATTTAAGACACAGATAGATAACAGCAAGGACCCCCTTCCAGGCTCATAAAATTCTTTAGAATGACACATTTGCTGTCTTTCACTTCCACACAATTTTACTTTGTAAATATATTTCCCAAATGATGAGCACCTATTATAATTTAGTTATTGAAATACAAATAATATCCTCTAAAGGATTTCTTGATTATTTTTTCAACTTGCCTGTTTTAGAACTCTAATGACAGTTGCAATTTGTTATTGCCAAAGTTACCTCTCAGGGTTGTACTTTGGGAAGGAAATTTTACCCACAAAATAGCTTTTAAAAAATAATCCATAAATTCTAAATGAAAATGCAAACAAAAAACAAACTATAGTTGGTGAACCAAGCATGTATTGTTCTTTAGATGTTTACTGAGCATCTGCTAACTATACTGATTGAGGATTAGGTTGGACTCAGGGATGCATAGAAAGGATATCTTCATAGGAGCGGTTCACATGCTCAGAACAGAGACACCCACTTGTGTGGCTGTAATACAGGACAGAGAGTTGAAAGAGCTGCAGAGGATAGGAATTAAAGAGGAAAATAATTTCCAGCCAGGGAGTCAGAGAAGGCTTTAAAGAAAAGTTGGTATTTAAACTTTGTAAGTTTAGAAGGATTTTAACGGCCTGGAGGAACGGAAGTGACAGAGGATATTAAGGTTAAAACATAAACACAAAAGTGCAGAGATAAGAAGGGGCAAAATGCCCAGGAAGCTATGAGTAGTCTCCTTTGACTATAGTGGGTCATTTAGAGGACACTCAAGGAAGTGTTCCTATTTTCTCTCTTTTTTTAATTTAAAAAACGAATTTCTTTTTAATCTTTTGGCCATGCTGCATGGCATGCGGGATCTTAGTTCCCCGACCAGGGATCGAACTTGTACCTCCTGCATTGGCAGCACTTCTCCTCCAGGGAAGTTCCAAGTAATTCCTATTTTTAAATAATTTTTATAAAATTTTTGCAAACAGAGGATAGGAATTAAAGAAAAACATTTCCTTGGGTCTTACTGGGTCAGTTCTGCTTTTACCTAATGCCCAGTAGTCTGTATTGACATGACAGATACACACACACACACACACACACACACACACACACACGCAGCATTCAGTAGTTTGACTGGGAGTATAGATACGGAGAAATATCCTGGTGACTTAGATGGTAAAGAATCTGCCTGCAATGTAGGAGTCCCAGGTTCGATCACTGGGTCAGGAAGATCCCCTAGAGGAGGAAATAGCAACCCACTCCAGTATTCTTGCCTGGAGAATTCCATGGACAGAAGAGCCTGGTGGGCTACAGTCCATGCGGTCGCAAGAGTCAGACATAACTGAGTGACTAACACAATCTATAGATACAGAGATTATGTCCGTGCATCCCATAGCAACCTTTACCATGCATTTCCTTCCCCTACCCCCCCCGCCAGCCCCAGAAGTTCCCTCTGCCATTTAGCTGCACACTTCTGTAGCTTTCTGCACCAGAACATACTTCTTTTTCCCTCTCCCAGCCTCTTGTGGGCAATCACTCCTCTAGCCTTCAACCCCTTAACTAGATTTTTCCTTCCGAAGTTCTCCCTCCCCGTTTATCATGAAGACTCAACTAACTGTATAGCACAGAGAGCTCAGCTTGGTGCTCTGTGATGACCCAGAGGGATGGGATGGGCGGTGGGGTAGGTGGGAGGGAGCCTCAAGAGGGAGGGGATATATGTATACATACAGCTGATTTGCGTTGTTGTACATCACAAACTAACACAACATTGTAACTCCAATTAAAAAAAGACCCACGTGGCTTTCATTGTCTCCAATTTTTCTTCCCAACTAGCAGCAAAGAAGGCCTCAGAGCTTCAGAAAAAGAAGAGGAAGATGAGTCAAAAAAAAAAAAAAAGAAAAAAGAGGAGGAGGAGATGGACACAGAAGAGAAACGTAAGGATGGAAAAGAAGGAAAGAAAAAGAGAGAGAGGAAAGGTAAATAATTTCTTCACTAGAAAGATGATAAAACAAGGTTACAAAAACTTATACTTCAAATTTTCTGTGAACAGTCACAGAACTTGGCTTCATCTCCAGCATTCAGATAGTGTGGATGAATTATAGGCCATCAGGGTCCTCCGTGTATTCAAGAGCACTGAGTGTGTGGTTAGTTGCTCAGTCGCGTCCAGCTCTTTGTGACCCCATGGACTGTAGCCCACCAGGCGCCTCTGTCCATGGGATTCTCCAGGCCAGAACACTGGAGTGGGTTGCCATGCCCTCCTCCAGGGGATCTTCCCAACCCAGGGATCGAACCCAGGTCTCGGGCATTGAGGGGGATTCTTTACCATCTACGCCACCAGGGAAGCCCTTCAAGAGCACTGGTTGATATTAAAACTAGGTATTAAAGCTTGGGATCAAGCTATCATCTTGTAAAATCCTGCCCTCGTGGTCTCTCCCATTATTCCAGCTTGTCTGTACTTCGTTCCTACCTCTCTATGTGCAATAGCCTTTGTCGCCCATTCCTTTCTACCGTATACATTGCTTCTTGCTGATTTTTCCCACGGGTGGCATAGTCAGGCAGACCATGTTTTGAATATTCATGGCTCAACCTGTGCAATGAAAACAGAGAACAAGGAAAACAGCTGTCAAGAACTCTACAAAATTCTGTTTCTTGGATTAAGACCATAGGACGCACCTGCAGATAAATGTTATTACATCTTTTTTTTCCTTTGCGTACACCTATTAAGCAAAGAGATATTGTACTCATTGATTCCACAAACCCTGTTAATAACCGACTGCATGAGGTGCATGCAAGTAGAAGGTAGTTAAGCACAACCTGCTCCTGCCAAGAACAGTCCCCTGGAGCCTCCCCTGCCTAATCGTTTACTCCTACAAACACACTAGACAAGAAAGTCAGTGCAGAACTGATGTAAAACCCAGGGGGCAGAAAGTAATAGGAAACTCAACTACTTAAGCTTCCCGGATCTCGGGAGAAAATCACTTCTAAACAATTACAGTATATTTTGTTAGCATCATCTCCTCCAAGCCAAGAAACAGAATTGCTTTTGATTAATAAGCAAAAGAGAAAGCAGATACAGTAAAATTAAAATAGCAAAGCTTGCATCATATGTGTTGATTAAAGAATGATCTATTTTTTCCAAAATCAGCTTACTAAAGATTTTCTAAATTCAAAGGCAGTGCTTCATATAAAATCAAATATTAGACAGCTTCAGTGGGAGCCTTATCATTGTTGGTTATCATCACTGTTTCAAAATATGCACCATCCAGCTGCTAAGCCTAAAAAGGCATTCATTGGCATAAGTTGACGTATTATAAATATCAGAGACACTTGGGAAGCTTGGGAATCACCAATTAGCAGATTGTTTTCATTTTTATGACTTATGGGGTATGTGTATGTGTGTGTTTGTGTGTGCATGGATACTAGTGAACTATCCTAAGGAAAGAGGTTTTAGCTGTTGCAAAATCTGAGGGAAGTAGGATATCTATGGAAATTGTTAAATAAAAATCCACTTTATCCCTGAATACACATTCTCTTAATATGAGAGCCTGGGTGATATAGAAAAAACACCTGACTTGGAGTCAGACAGAGCTAGCTCTGTCACTCACTAGCTGAGCAATCTAGACTAAGTAAACACCTTCTTTCTGTAACATGGAGATAGTCCTTCCTACATCATGCTGAGATTGAAAGCTTTAAAAGAAGAGCTGCCCATTGAAAAATGTCTGTTCCCCCTTTTCCATCTCTTGCCTATCCTTGACAATTAGCATATTCTAAACATGTGCATTTTCTTGATGAAGCGTGAAAAATTTGTCTCTAGAATGGGACTAATCTCTGAATAATGTGAGAAGATGCTCAGACAAGCAAAGGAGCTTTTAGTACAATAATTTGGATTTGTTGGCTCATTGGTTGGTTGGTTTGATGTAGGGCAAAGGAGAGAGGTTACAGGTTGGTACGATTTTTATTCTACCAAGAGAAAAACAGAGAATCCTTTATCTTCCCTTCTCTTTCAGAAATCAAGCTTAGGTCTAACATTCAATTATATTTAAAAGAATGGGACACCCAGAGAATGGGACAAAGACAGTACATGACAACACTAAGGTTTTCACCTTTGTTTTGAATCCTCTGTGTAAGCAACAGACTGGCAACAGGGATACACAGGATATATATGGGCTAGAAAAGTCAAATTATCCTTTCATATTTCAGGTAAAGTGCTAGTCAGTCATGTCTGACTCTTTGCAACCCCCATGGACTGTAGCCTGCCAGGCTACTCAGTACATAGAATTCTCTAGGCAAGAATACTGGAGTGAGTAGCCATTCCCTTCTCCAGGGGATCTTCCCAACCCAGGGATCGAACCCAGGTCTCCCACACTGCAGGCAGATTCTTTATCATGTGAGCCACCAGGGAAGCCCACATTTCAGATAAACAAACTGCCTATTTCAGGTAAACACTATGGAACTGAATTCTGTGAGTTCTTTTAGGCAATGTATTAAAAAGAAAATAAGTACTTGATCACTACCTCTATGTCTTTTATCATTTTATTTCCCCCAGTACTTCCAAAATATTAGATGCAATAAGACACTCTCCGTTTTTTGAGATCATAAAGATTAGACTATCCTAAATTTTTGTTCCATTCTCCACTAGGACATTTTGGCAAAACACGCACATTGTAATAATAAAACTTCCACAGGGATAAATCCTTCATTGGTTCAATAGATCACATTTGGTGGAGAATACAAGGCCTTTGGCACTGATCTCGTTCCAACTTCAGCCTTAAATGTTGACACATATAATCCTAGATACATCCTTTCACATTTCAAATAACTAACTTTACTCCTCTTTGCCTGACTCATAATAAGCTAAGTGCTTTTATTCATTTTTTTAAATTGTGGTAAAATGCACATACTATAAAATTGTTATGAGCTTGAGCAACGCATTTAACCTCTCCTATTTCCCAGATTTTCTCATTATTTGGATCCCAAACTCTGCCACCTATGCCCTAAATTCTTGCATGGGGATATGGACTAATCAGGAATTCAGCTGACCCTACAGTTCTATAGGCCTTCTGGACCTCTGTGTGTGCTCTGTCATGTCCGACTCTTTATGATCCCATGGACTGTAGCCCACCAGTCTCCTCTGTCTGTGGAACTTTCCAGGCAAGAACACTGGAGTGGATTGCCATTTCCTTCTCCAAGGGATCTTGTCTTCAGAGTTACAAAAACCCTCTAAGACTTACCTTTGGTGGACATGTTCTATAAGTATCTAGAAACAGCATGTTGTGGCTTAATGAATTCTTCCGTCACCATACAGTGCAGACAACCAGCACATCAGCCAAGATATGAAGGGAACTTTTGTTGCCATTATCCTGCCTCATCACTATAACCAGTTCCACGTGTCTTTCAGTTTCTGTCAGCCTCTGTTGCAAACAGTCCTATTCCTGGATCCAGCTGATACTCATATTTTGGTTGCAAGGATCATAGAGTCCATTCACTTCATATTTGATGGGATCCAGGAGTCAGACAGGGCTTCCCTGGTGGCTCAGACGGTAAAGCGTCTGCCTGCAATGTGGGAGTCCTGGGTTTGATCCCTGGGTCAAGAAGATCCCCTGGAGAAGGAAATGACAACCTACTCCAGTACTCTTGCTTGGAAAATTCTGTGGATGGAGGAGCCTGGTAGGCTCCATGGGGTCGCAAAGAGTCAGACACAACTGAGCAACTTCACTGGTACTGTTAGGAGTCAGACAACCAATCTTGAGAGGACAGGAAACCTGGGCAAGTTGACTCAAAGAGGCAGATTGGTTTTCTAGGGCCGCCAGAGCAAAGTATCGCAAACGGAGAGGCTTAAAGCAACAGAAATGTATCATCTCATGGTTCTGCAGGCTTGCAGTCAGAAATCAAGGTGCCTTAAACCTGTAAGGGAGAACCCTTCCTTGCCTTTCCCCAGCTCCTGGGTGTTTGCTGGCCATTCCTAGCATACCTTGGCTTGCAGCTGCAGCATTTCCGGTTCTGCCTCCATCTTCATATTCTTCAAGGCGTTCTTCCCTTCCTTCCCTGCCTTCATACAGCATTCTTCCCATCCTATGAGGACACCAGTCACAAGAAATTAGGGCCCACCCTAACAGCCTGATCTTAACTTGATGACATCTGCAAAGACCCTTTTTGCAATAAGGTCCCAATCACAGGGACCAGGTGATTGGACTTCAACATCTGTTTTGGCCCAATAATACTGGGCCTATCCCTTCTCCAGCAGATCTTCCCAACCCAGGAATTGAATCAGGGTCTCCTGCATTACAGGAAGATTCTTTACCAACTGAGCTATCATGGACGCCCATTTGCTTTGGGGAGAACACAATTCAACTCATAACAGAGCTTCACCTGGAAGACTGTGGAGAACCAGCTCTAGTGACTAGCTTACCTTGCTGCCATTTCAGGGAACACAAACTTTACGGATCCTTCTAACAATTTCCCTCTATTGATATCTTGCAGCTTCTTCTCACCTTTTTAATAATTTTGTTCCACCTACCAACTGCTCAGCTTTTCCTGAAGCTCATATTCAAAATCAATCAGAGAATATGATTATTCTAATGAGTTACCTGCTCTTCTCTTGTGCAAAATTTTCAATTCTAATCACCACTCAGGCCTTTGACAAGTCCATTCATTGCAGAAAGCTGGGGAGGGAGCCTGTCCACCCTTTATCTCATCTGTGGCCAAGGGAACAGGGTCGTGAGTGTCACTATAGCCCTTTAAACTTATGCAATCATTTAGGGCTACTTTGCATGGCAGGGGATTCAGTGCAGGAAGTGATTGACTGTCCAGGACACAAAGAAAGCCTATAAATATAGAACAGAATTATTAAATGTAGACATCTATCTATGCCTAATACTTTAAGAATGTAAGTTATGAAGTTTAAAGAATTCACCACATACACCATAAATCCACCTCGCCACTGAGATGTATTGTGATATAAATTTAATATACAGTGCAGTGATTCATAACTATCTGTATGTTAATGCTGCTTAGGGAATCATAATTTTTAATTACCTGGATTTTACACATTTAAATTTGCATATATATTGTTCTATTATTTCAGCTTTAAAGACTATATATGTACTGTATGTATATGTGAAACATTATAATGTGTATGTGTATAATTATAATTGAACTCAAGGGATCCCCATAATGATTCAATAACAGAGAGGGAAAAAAATCAAAGCCAAAAGCAATAAATCCATTTTAATTACATGTTTAATAGCTCATGGCTGCAGTTTTTTTATTCTCACTCATTCATATATACCTTTGTTATTTTGCATTGATTTTAAAGCTATTTCTTGGATATTTTATAACTATGATGCCATGTAAATCAGCTCAGTTGAAAATTTTACATATTAAAATTAAAGGGAAAAGATATGAGATGTTCATTTATGTTACTGAAAAGTAACTGTTACATGTTCACCATAGTTGTGTTCAAAATAAGCAATTGCATGGACTCTGTGATTAAATGACTGTAACTTAAATGCTATGTTTCAAATCATGAAAATGATAAGTTGTTATATAGACTCAATGTTTTTGAGAAGAAAATATTTAATTCATAATAGACTCTTTAGTCTACCCATTTGAAATGCTATAATCAGAATGTGATTTATTGTATTTCCCAAAGCATGAATCAGATATCCCGATTGCCTGAGAATGTCTTGGTCTTAGTTATCGGTATATTTTCCAGTTTTGTTTTACTGCGTTTGAAATATATGAGGATTTGATTTTAATAGGGACATGAGCTTCAATTCTCATTTGGCTAAAGCTGAATATAATACTAGAACTTGTGCAATATGTCTTTTTTTTATCCTCACTGGAAATTCAGCACCCAGAAATTGCAGTGGTGCATTGAAGAGCAGCAAATGGAGAATAATGTTATTGCTTGTTTTTGCTTGAGTATGGTGTAGTCCCCGTTTATACATGGCATGAGAGAGCCATCTACAGAACGTTAAGAAAAGAACTGTCTCATACAATAAGACCAGGAAGTCCGAGGATGTCTGTTTACTTTACATATTACTTTATGGTGACATGTGAAACATTGCGCTGTCACCCAGCAGACACAGAACTGGAGCCCGGAATGGGCTCAGGTGATATTATATTGATGTTGGAAGGATTTAAAACTACCTTGTCATGGTAATACAGGCCAACATCCCTGCTGGTCTAAAGTCCAGAAAGATCTGATGACAGGCAAGGGAGAGCAGGCGTCACCAAGAGTCTGGGGTGGTAAAATCAGGAAGCAAATCATCAACCTGACGCAGGAAGTCCTGAGCCAGCGTGTAAAGGACTGTTTAAGACTCCATCTGATCTTTGAGGCAGGATCCTTCCGAGATAAGGAAACCCAACATTCTGAGGCGGTGCCGCTTTGTTTTGGTGGAAACATGAGCCCAACTTCCTCAGAATTCTGCTAGCTTCTCTGTAATTGTTGTTGCCTGCAGTCAGCAGCTTTCTCCTGGTTCCCTGAGACATTCAGTGGGGTCTTGGAGAAGTGACTTCTGTGATTGCATTTGCTTTACTAGTTATTTTTATCACTGGCTGTTTATCTTTTATACCAACTAGACTGAAAACTCCTTGAAGGGAAAGGCTTTTGTATTTGTTTTTTTGTTTGGTTTGGTTGTTAGCCTGTTCATATATTTGGTTGGTTGGTTGATCATTCAGTCATGGGTTTGCTCAGGGCTTATAATGGGGGTTCAATAAATTTTGAATAAATCCTTGCAGCACAGAATGGAGTGCTGTTAAACACCCTATTATGTTTAATCTAGAGTGATCCAGGACCTAGACAATTAGACAGGGCAGGTATGATAGCAGTGCCAGAAAAACTAAAAGCTAAACACAAATAATGTTTGCTCTGTAAATGAGTCAAGTCCTGTAGGTCAGCTTCCCACCAGATTATGCCCCTCTGCCCCTTCTATGTAGAAACTCTAGAGGGCTGAAGTAATCAGAATGATGCTTTTATTATAAGTGATAGTGAACACTTACTGAGGTTTATGCGCTTAAGGTAGGAACTATTATTAACATTTGTTTATTCTACAGATTCATTTGAAAAGTGTCATTTGATGTAGATTATGCACTTCTCAAGGTTATTTACCTTGTTTTGATCATTGTGCTATGATTATACAAGAGGCTAACATTTAAAGATGCTTGGTGAAGGCTAAGTGGAACTCTACCGCTTTCATAACTTTTTTGTAAGTCTGGAAATTTTTCAAAATTAAAAGTTTTTGAAGTATTATTTGAGCACTCTCTTATCACCTATGTGTGTTCTAAGCCTTGGGGACACAGAAGTAAAAAGAACAAAGTCCTTGTTCACGAATTTGGAAACCGAAACAGAGAAGTTGCTCCAGAGCCCACACACATAGTCATTAAGCTATAGTATATTCACAATACCGTAAAGGAAAAATGAAGTACGCTTGTGCAGGGAAATTAAATTGTGCAAATAGAATTCAAGAAATAACTTGTATAGATAGATGTTATGGTTCATTTATAAATATAATGAGACTGTAATGGCATGAAAATGATTGTGCTAAGGTCAAATATCATTTTAAGCGCTCTCCTAATTTATAATATTTAAAAAATTTTATTTTGAAAATTTTTAATCATACATGAAACTTGAAAGAATAGTGTAATGAACTCTTCAGTTCAGTTGCTCAGTCATGTCCGACTCTTTGCAACCCTATGAATTGCAACACGCCAGGCCTCCCTGTCCATCACCAGCTCCCAGAGTTCACTCAAACTCACATCCATCAAGTCGGTGATGCCATCCAGCCATCTCATCTTCTGTCATCCCCTTTTCCTCCTGCCCCCAATCCCCCCAGCATCAGAGTCTTTTCCAATGAGTCAACTCTGCATGAGATGGCCAAAGTACTGGAGTTTCAGCTTTAGCATCATTCCTTCCAAAGAACACCCAGGGCTGATCTCCTTTAGAATGGACAGGTTGGATCTCCTTGCAGTCCAAGGGACTCTCAGGAGTCTTCTCCAACACCATAGTTCAAAAGCATCAATTCTTTGGTGCTCAGCATTCTTCACAGTCCAACTCTCACATCCATACATGACTACTGGAAAAACCATAGCCTTGACTAGATGGACCTTTGTTGACAAAGTAATGTCTCTGCTTTTTAATATGCTATCTAGGTTGGTTATAGCTTTCCTTCCAAGGAGTAAGTATCTTTTAATTTCATGAACTCTCATAAACCCTCAATTTCTTTTCAATAATTTTGCCAAATCTATGCACCATATTTTAATCATATGAAAGTGTGTCACAGACATTTTAAACTTTGTGCATCTGCAAAGAATAAATCTGTTCTCCTATATAACCACAGTTTCCTCATCACAACTAAGAAAATTATTTATTTAATTAATTAAAACTCTTTTACAATGTATCTAAATATCACACTTATGCTCAAATTTCCTCCCAGTTTTTCCCAAAATGTCTTTAACAACTATTAGCAGTTTTTGTTGTTTAAAAACAGGGATCCAGTCAAGACTCTGACATTGTATTTTGTTGCTACCTCTCTTGAATCTCTTTTAATCTAGGACAGTCCCATCATTTTCCCCCATAAGGCATTAACCTACAGAAGTTCAGGCTGGCACTATTGGAGATACTCCCAGGTCCTGAATGGGACCCCACTCCAGTACTCTTGCCTGGAAAATCCCATGGACTGACTTCACTTTCACTTTTCACTTTCATGCATTGGAGAAGGAAATGGCAACCCACTCCAGTGTTCTTGTCTGGAGAATCCCAGGGATGGGGGAGCCTGGTGGGCTGCCATCTATGGGGTGGCACAGAGTCGGACACAATTGAAGCGACTTAGCAGTAGCAGCAGCCAGCTCCTGAATTTGTTTGGTTGTTTCTCACAACATTGTTTAACTTGTTCCTCTCTTCCATATAGTTCGTCTAAAGTGGAAATTAGGCTGAGAGTTTTGAACAGATTCAGGCTTAACATTTAGGCCAGAAATACTCCCTCATTGATTTTGGAAACGTCTGATTGCACCTCATGAGAAGGTACATGACACCACATTGCCTCACTCTGTTGTTTAGTCACTAAGCCAGATCTGACTCTTGCAACCACGTGGACTGTAGCCCGACAGGCTCTTCTATCCATGGAATTCTGCAAGTGAGAATCCTGGAGTGAGTAGCCATTTCCTCTCTAGGGGATCATTCCAACCCAGGGATCGAACCAGCGTCTCCTGCTTGGCAGGTGGATACTTTGCCACTGAGCCACTTGGGAAGCCCCTTGTCCCACTCTTTGAGATGCTGAATGTGGTCACTTGGTTAAGGCAGTGTCCTCATCCATAGTTGATAGTAACCAATTTTAAAGACTAAATTGCAGAGTTGAATTGCCTCACAGTTAAAATTCAGGTGAATAATTTCTGATGAACACTGGCTAAAATGGCTTCTAAGACTGGCACGACGCCATTGTCATCAGTGACAAAATGCTGATGTCTTCTTTACCACCACAAACCACAAATGATGTTTTACTTCCAGCAATTAATCATGGGCTAGTTGGATATCACACTCAGGGCCTTTTTAAATGGAGTCAGCCAAAAATAATAGCTAGTCTCTGGAGCCCTCTATATTTTTCAGAGTGATTTAAAATATTTTATTTTAATCTGCCAAAAAATCCATGTTTTGAATCCAGATCCATAACCCAACTACCCATAACCTATCTCTGTTTGGATTCCTCACAAATCCCTCAAATTCAGTATATCCAAAACTCATCAGTTCTCTCTGTTCAGGGATTATCAACTTGCCCAAGCTGAAGTACTGAGGATCAGCACTCACACAGTTATTTCTTTAATGTATTCTTCCCTACACATTCAACCAATGAAGATTTTGCATTCCAACACTCAGAAAACTAAGATCATGCCATCCGGTCCCATCACTTCATGGCAAATAGATGGGGAAACAGTCACTGACTTTATTTTTCTGGGCACCAAAATCACTGCAGATGGTGATTGCAGCCATGAAATTAAAAGACACTTACTCCTTGGAAGGAAAGTTATGACCAACCTAGATAGCATATTAAAAAGCATAGACATTACTTTGTCAACAAAGGTCCATCTAGTCAAGGCTATGGTTTTTCCAGCGGTCATGTATGAATGTGAGAGTTGGACTATAAAGAAAGCTGAGCACCAAGGAATTGATGTTTTTGAACTGTGGTGTTGGAGAAGACTCTTGAGAGTCCCTTGGACTGCAAGGAGATCCAACCAATCCATCCTAAAGGAGATCAGTCCTGGGTGTTCATTGGTGGGATTGACTTTGAAGCTGCAACTTCAATACTTTGGCCACCTGATGCAAAGAGCTGACTCATTTGAAAAGACCCTGATGCTGGGAAAGATTGAGGGTAGGAGGAGAAGGGGATGCCAGAGGATGAGATGGTTGATGGCATCACCGACTCAAAGGACATGGGTTTGGGTGGACTCTGGGAGCTGATGATGGACAGGGAGGCCTGGTGTGCTGTGGTTCATGGGGTCGCAAAGAGTCGGACACGACTGAGCGACTGATCTGAACTAAATTGAACATCCTAATATCTTGAATCCTACCCATCTCCTCACCACATTGCACCTCAAATTCAGCGTGTCCAATATTGAACTCATGTCTTTTCCTCTAAAACCTGCCCCATCTTCTAGGTGAATAGAAATCCCTCCATCAAGCTGTCAGGCCTAGAAACTGCATGTCCATCTGGATCCCTCATGTTCCATACAAATCAGACACCTTTTTGTTTTCCTTTTCCAGTCCTACTCTACTGAACTATTTGAACCATTCTTTTTTATTTTGGCTGCTCTGCAGGGTGTCTAAGATCTTAGTTCCCTGACCAGGAATCAAACCCGTGCCCCTTGCAGTGGAAGTGCAGAATCCTAACCACTGGACTGCCAGGGAAGTCCCTCAGTCATCTCTTTTCTGGACTTTGGGACTTGAATTTGCTCCCCGTGTTGCTGAAGAATAACCTTTCACATATGTCTGATAATATACTCTCCATTTGAAACCACTCTCAAAAGTGGCGTAGAATTATGTTAAAAAACAAATAAAACTAACGCACTGCTTTAAAATTCAGGTTGGTAGCTACCTTTGCAGAGAAAGCCTTGGGTAATGACTGTTAGGAGGTGGGAGGAGTGCATACTGCCAATATGTACTATTTTGTGAACCTGGTATAGGTTCCATGAATATGATAGATGTACGAAAATTCATTGAGCTATACAAGTATATGGGGTCACTTTTCTGCATATATTTTCTTTTTATTAAAAGCCAATTAAATTAAAACATAATTAATTAGCCAGTTACCTTCCTATTAGGATTGAGTGATAATTTCAGTTTTTTATGAACACTTTCATCATGGTGAGTTTCTGTTTCAATTACACTCAAAATCAAGCATTCTGCTCTTAATATTTAATCACTGATGACCTGAAGAAAGTCCCATACTCATTTATTACAGATAGTTGGAATTATTGATTTGTTTCATGTCATTGTGATAATGCAGCCCCTCACTGGGAAATATTCTCTCTTCCAACAGTAACCGTGTATCCACTCCACGAGATGATTCCTATCTGCTCCCTTTTGTCACCACACTGCTTAATACCGATGTGCGACAGTTTTGTGAGACGGAGAGGCATTATGGTGTCACTAGCATCAATATGCTGATGCAGGAACATCAATATGCTGATATAGGCTCAACTCTATGCCAGCTGGTATTACTATTCTACTCTTCCAGCCTGGCTGAACTTGAGATAAAAATGAAAGCCAAATGCTTAAATATAAATCCAGACAAAACAGCAGAGAAACTGATCGGCAATGAGATACCTCCTGAGTCAATGACAGAAATTATTCTGACATTTTGAATGAAAGAAACTTGGAACATAAATTTTAGATGAAGATATGACTTATAATTCTCAGTAGGATTAATAAAACTCCACACTAATGTACCTACCAGTTAGGGAAATGCATGAACAGAAAACTCTGTGGTAGGAATATGAAAATTATAACAATAAGGAACTGAAAGATAATCTCATAAAGCATCTATTAATGATAAAGTGATGTATTGCATTTTAACAGGATATAATTGTTATATAATATGATAAATATACAATAGGATGATATGATCAATTATGTATTTTCATTTTTTGTGCCTGCCATGTACTGCATGCACGAGGCATTTTAGAGATTATTTTATTTAATGAAATTTTACACATATGACCTGGGGTGCATTGCAGTGATATAAGTAACAGTGAGAAGTTCTCCCAAGTCAACACACAGTGCCATTGTTCTTAGAGTTTTTATACTCTATTTATTGTTTTTTGAGTATCCATAAAGTACTCACATTGGCAGTTCAATCTTTACTATAATCACATATGTTAATATAGTAACATAATGCACTAAAATACCTAAATCCCCAGTAGCCAACTATTGGGAAATTTTTGCCCCACATGACTGATGGTCTCCACCCAGCCACGATGCACCCTCTGATTCATATTTACCTACTGCCCAGCACCCTCTGGAGGGCTTTCCTGGTGGCTCAGATGGTAAAGAACCTGCCCACAATGCAGGAGACCCAGGTTCAATCCCTGGGTTGGAAAGATTCCCTAGAGAAGGAAATGGCAACCCACTCCCGTGTTCTTGCCTGGAGAATCCCAGGGAAGGGAGAGCCTGGTAGGCTGCCATCTATGGGATGGCATAGAGTCGGACACAACTGAAGCGACTTAGCAGCAGCAGCATAATATTCTTGCCTAGAGAATTCCACAGGCAGAGGAGCCCAGTGGGCTACAGTCCACGCATCACAAAGAGTCAGACACAATTGAACGACCAACATATACACTTAGCACCCTCTGAGATGTTTTAGAGAAGTACATTCATCTTCATCTTACCTACCTTCAGAAGTTCTAGCCCCACATATTCTGGGTGCAAAATGATTCAGAACAAAAAAAATTTCTGGGGCAAAAGATGAAAGTGCTAGTCTACTGGGTGTTTATATAGTTTGGAAGTAGGAAGCAGGACCACTGAACTAAAAGGGGCTGTTGTGAAGAGAGAAGCTTGAACTACAGGGGAAAGAGTGTAGAAGCCAAAAATGGATAAAGCAGGGGTCCTATAAAGGAGAATAACCTGCGCTCTGTCAGGTCATGTCCAGATCCCTTTTTCTTACAGGGTAGCTGTGAGCAGGAACAGTGAATGACCTTCAAACATGCCAGACAGCTCTTCCAAATAACCGCCCCCGCCCTGCCCCCAGCAATCCTAGCTTAGGTTTGGAAATGCATTCACACTAAATTAAAAATGAGTGATATCAGATTAACAGTGGAAGGGAAAAAAGAAGAGATGAGGCCCCAAAGTGGAATGTAGGTGAAAAAAGAAGCTAAACAGTTTACCAATATTGTAAAACCTCCTCTCACTTTCTCTCCACCTTTGTTTCTCACACACCATCTCCCTGTGACATATTCGTAAATTCCCTATTTGATGTGCTACTGGAAATGCCTTCATGCCTCTTTATTTTCCAGAATCTTTCCTCCCTAATGCTAGAGCAGAATTACACCCTCAGAATCAGATGAGAAAGTAAGTGGGGACAATGAATTTCCCTGGTCTTCCTCTAGCTAGGCAAGAATAATCATCTTGGCTTTTGAAATAAAACAGTTATTTGATTATATCAAGATCAGTTGCTGGGTCAGGAGAATTTTAAACCAGAGTAACACAAATGACTTAAGTTTTCTTGGCTCATGATACTCGATACAACTAATTTTAGACAAAGTGACTTATTAGCATTTTCAGCTTCAAATATAACAGATTGAAGATAACAGCTAATACTAAATTTTGATATTTTGTTACATTTGAATCATAGTATTTTTAAAATAAACTCATGTCTTAACTTACAAGCCATCTGACTTTCAAGTGATTTTTCAACCAGTTAAACCCACATTACCTGCTGAGCCATTGAGGAAGCCCAATATGAATTTCTATATGATCCAGTAATTTCACTTCTAGGTATTTATATATCTAGGTATATATTTATGCATCCAAAAAATTGAAAAATTGAAAGCAGTGTATCTAAGGGACACCCATGTTCATAGCAGCACTAGTCACAATAGCCAAAAGATGAAAGCCTCCCTGATATCCAACAGATGAAAAGATAAATAAATGTGTATAAATACAGTGAAATATTATTCACCCTTAGAAAGACAGGAAACTTTGACATGTTCTACATCACAGATGAACCTTGAGGACATTATGCTGGATGAAGTAAGCCAGCCATAAAATGACAAATACTGCATAATTCCACTTATGTGAGGTTTCTAGAGTAGGTAGATCCATACAGACAGAAAGTAGAATAGTAGTTGAGAAGACCAGGAATGGGGGAGCAGGGTGAGTTGTGGTTTAATGGGTAGAAGAGTTTCAGTTTTGCAAGATGAAAAAGTTCTGGAGATGGGCTGTACGACAATGTGAATATACTTATTACTAAACTGTACACTTAAAAATGGTTGAGATAACAAATTTTATATATGTGCATTTTACCACAGTTAAAAAAAATACTTCTGCCAGTTGTAGAATCTGATGAAGTACATATCCATTGAAGTGGGACTTTCTAGGATATTTGTTTCAATAGATAAATTCTGAAATGTTTGTTTAAAATTCATTTCATTGCTTTATAGTCAGTCATTTGGGATACGTATTTCATTGAAATCACTGAAAATTATTGACAAACTGAAAGAATGTAGAGAAGTTACAATTCTATTCCATTCCTCACTTAACATTCAATATATATTAGTTGAGCACTTAGTATAAGCTACTGCTGCTGCTGCTAAGTCGCTTCAGTTGTGTCCAACTCTGTGCGACCCCATAAACGGCAGCCCACCAGGCTCCCCCGTCCCTGGGATTCTCCAGGCGAGAACACTGGAGTGGGTTGCCATTTCCTTCTCCAATGCAGGAAAGTGAAAAGTGAAAGTGAAGTCGCTCAGTCGTGTCTGATTCTTAGCCACTCCATGGACTGCAGCCCACCAGCCTCCTCCGTCCATGGGATTTTCCAGGCAAGAGTACTGGAGTGGGGTGCCATTGCCTTCTCCTACTATAAGCTACACTGGAGATAAATGGTAATATCTCTATATCCTAGTAAAATTAAAAACTGCATGGACTTTCCTGTCAGACTAGAGGCAAAAGAATGAAAGTGAATTCCAACTAAAAGTTATACAATTCGTATTAAACAGAATACATAAAATGGGTTGCTAAGCTAAGAAAAGGGAAAATAATTTTAAGAATAAGGAAAATGGTAATGCGATTGAGAACAAAGGTGTAAAGGGTTAATTTTTTTTCAATTGTTATTATTATTTTTTCAAACACAAGGAAAATAAAATAGCTATAGAAAGATTCTCTAAAAACGTAGCCATTCCAGGAGAGGGTATTTCTAAACAACATGGCAGGATTTAGAATATCAGCAGAGGATGAGAAAATGAGACTTCCAGGAAATGAGAAAACATAGATAATATTCAATTATGGGATTCCCTGGTGGCTCAAATGGAAAAGAATCTACCTGCAATGCAGGAGACCTGAGTTTGATCCCTGGGTTGGGAAGATCCCCTGGAGAAGAGAATAGCTACCCACTCCAGTATTCTTGCCAGGAGAATTCCACGGACAGACGGGCCTGGCAGGCTACAGTCCATGCGTACTGTCAGTTCAGTTGTGTCCAACTCTTTGCAACCCTATGGACTGTAGCCCACCAGACTCCTCTGTCCATGGGGATTCTCCTGGCAAAAATACTAGAGTGGGTTGCCATTTCTGACTCCACTGCATCTTCCTGACGCAGGGATCGAACCCACATCTCATGTCTCCTGCATTGGCAGGAATGTTCTTTACCACTAGCACCACCTGGGAAGCCCATGTGGTCAGAAAGTTATTTAAAATCTAAAGTCTTCCAAGCAGTGTATATGTGAGGAATTTCTTCTTAATTTTGCAGGCAATGAAGAAGCATCAGGGTTTTTGAAGGAAGACATTGACAAAATTCATTTTGCGGCTTTGTATTTCACTCTGTAAGAATTATGAACCATGTCACCAACAAGTAAGACCCACGTACCCACCACATTTCCTAAGACTTAGACTACTACCATTATCTTTAAAAAGCTGTCTGTGGGCTCATCTTTGATCTTATCTATTTTTCTTACCCAGAGACAATAAATATACTGAATTTTGTGTTAATCATTCCCTTCCTTTCATTAGTTTGAATGTATCCCTAAAGTTTATATCATCTGGTACTATCTCAATTTGAACCCCATGTAATAGATTCTTTGTACATGTATTCTTTGATGACTTGCTTTTTCACGGACATGTTTTTGAGATTCCTCTATGTTCACCTATATAGCTGTGACTCTATTGTCACTGTTAGTATTCCATTGAATGAATGAATCACAATTTATTTTATCATTCTACTTCAATGGATATTTGAGCTGCATCCAGTTTTGTTGTTGTTACCAAGAATAACTCTATGAGCTCCCTTGCATAAATTTTCTGTGAAAATTTCTTTGAAGCAAAGGTAGATATACTGCAGCTCATAGGCCAAATATGTATAACCCAAGAGTTATACATTTTTTTAATTTTTTAAAAAGCAAAAGAAGATTATTTTGTGATATATGAAAACAGGGAGTTCAGAGTCCATAGTAAAGTTCTTTGGAGCACATCCCCATCCATTTTTTTACATACAGTCTGGTTGCATTCTTGCTGCAGTGAAAGGGCTGATATCTAAGTCATCCATACTTCCCTTGAAGTGTAGTCACACCACCTACTTCGTGAGGCTTTTCTTGAGACAGTCTCTTCCTTTAATTCCCATCAGTTATTATAATGTGCCAGAACTTCAGATCTTATCACATAAAACTTCTTATTACTTTTTATGTACTGCACTATTATATACCTTTCTAACCAAATGACAATATTTCATGACAAATGTAAAGTAGCTGCTGTATACATGCCTATTTTTGTGGTTGAAAATCATGGCAATGTATTTCAGATGCTTCATTGGTGACTGAAAGAATTTGTGCAGCTTCTTAAAGGGTTAGAGTTAAACAGGAAATAGCTTCAATGGGGAAATTTGCTAAAGCTGTTCATTTGTTTATTGGTTCAACAAGATTTCTCTAAAATGTATCTTATGGAGTTTTGTAAAATTTTATTAACTTTTCTCTTGTAATAATATATCAATATATGTTCTTGTATCCTTACTATGGCTTTGGAAGACATTAAACATTTTATCTCAGTATTTTTTCCAATTTTTGATGCAATCACCTTCCCATAGATGATATACAATTTATCTTGAAGAAAATAATGACTTTGTGCACATAACTATACAAACTTCTACTAGAAGACGTAAAAGTAGAATACGTATTTCTTTGTCTTCCACCAACACCATTCAATCCTGAGTGTTTTGTTGAAGAAACAAACTTAGCAAACTTTGAACACATAATCATAAAATATTGACCATATATATAAGAATAGAAAGCTGTTAAACAGCAGGTTTAAAGCTCTAATATCATCCCCCAAATAATTAATTTAAAAATTACATAGTTCACATACGTAATTTGCTGTTTGAAAATTTCGTCAAACATTCCTGAAATCACACATTTGTGAAGCATTTGTAATCTATTTTAAATAAAATATACAAACCTATAAAAATCAAACTTACTGCTGATACTTAAAGGAAGCTAAACCATTACTAATTTGATTATGTATGGGTGCTTAGTCACTCAGTCATGTCTGACTCTTTGCGACCCTATAGATTGTAATCTGCCAGGCTCCTCCGTCCACGGGAATTCTCCAGGCAAGAATATTGGAGTGGGTTGCCATGCCCTCCTCCAGGGGATCTTTCCAATCCAGGGATCGAACTCAGGTCTCTCACACTGGAGATGGATTCTTTACCATCTGAGCCACCAGGGAAGCCCCAAAATACTGGAGTGTGTATGCCTATGCCTTCTCCAGGGGATCTTCCTGACCTAGGAATCGAACTGGGTTCTCCTACATTGCAGGTGGATTCTTTACCAGTTGAGCTACCAGGGAAGCCCAGTTTGATTATGATTTGGGGGGTGATCTTGCTCAGGGAGGAAAAGCATAACAAATCAGTAACTAAGTCTATAAATTCTTCCTATCTGGAATGAAGGGCAAGATTTCAGTTACCTGTGATCAAGTATGTCCAAAACATTAAAGGGAAAATTCCAGAAATAAGTAATTCATAAGTTTTAAGTCTCACTCCATTCCCGACAGTGGGATGAAATCTTGAACTATCTCACACAAGAAAGAGGTGCATCAGCCTTTTGTCCAGTGAATCCAGCCAGTTAGTCACTTAGCAAGTGTCTATATGGCTTATTAGATCAACTGTTGGGATATCGTAGTGCTTTACACACACACACACACACACAATATATATATATATATATATATAAAACTTAATAATGGCCCCAAAGCATAAAAGTAGTGATGCTGGCAAATCACATATGCCAAAGAGAAACCATAAAGTGTTTAATTTCAGTGCAAAGGTGAAAGTTCTTGCCCTAATAAGGGGAAAAAAAAATCACATATACTGCTGACAGCATAAGGCTGCTAACATTTATGGTAAGAATGACTACTGTCTGTGAAATTGTGAAGAAGAAAAGAGAAATTTATGCTAGTTTTGCTCTCACATCTCAAGCTACAAAACTTATGGCCATGGTGCCTGATAAATAGTTAAGGTGAAAAAGGCTTTATATTTGTATAATAAGGTATTTTGAGAAGGAGATACCACCTTAGTATAACTTTTATCATAGTATGCTATTATAATTATTCTGTTGTATTATGGGTTATTGTTGTCAATCTCTGTGTCTAATTTATTCTAAGTGTGTGTGTATAGGAAAAATATAGTATAGCGGGAGTACTGTCTATAGTTTCAGGCATTCACTGGAAGTCTTGGAAAATAACCACCAAGGATAAGGGAAAAT